>NC_056516.1:311896-327375 GCF_014905685.2 Nematolebias whitei | reverse complement strand
CCCTCGGAGTAGGAGAGATGAGGAGCGTCTGCCGGGACCCCCTCGGAATAGGAGAGATGAGGACCCACCTCAGGGGCTGCGTGCAGCGTGGAGTCCACCTCAGGGATGGCTGCGTGCAGCGTGGAGTCCACCTCAGGGATGGCTGCGTGCAGCGTGGAGTCCACCTCAGGGATGGCTATAACTGGAGTCTTTAGAGTCTCTAATTCAGATAACAAAAAATCATACTCGGGGAGCAAAGAAAGGCCTGGGATAGAAAGTAAAAAATCCTCCATCTGGGTCAAAAGTAAATCAAAGGAGGACGGGTTTCTTTTAGCAGAATTAAATAGTTCGAGAATTGTCTGATTAATATGAAAAATATCTTCAGGAGAAAAAAAAAGGAAGGTCTGTATGAGTGGGTGTGGTGACGGGTGCAGCCCCCACCGGAAACCTGGAAGGTGAGGCGGTGGGACACGCCCCCACGGTGTTACAATGAAAACTCTCTGGAGGTACGGCCAGGCTGGGTCGAACAGCCGTGGCGCGGAGTGGCGGTGAGAGGCCGGATTCCGCCCCCACCAGGAACCTGGAAGGTGAGACGACGGAACCCGCCTCTGTAACGTCAACCGGACCGGACTCACCGAACAGGAGTGGACCGGAGCTCCCGCGGGACGCTGGATCTCGCCCCCACCGGAAACCTGGGAGGTGAGGAGGCGAACCCCGCTCCCACGAAAACACCGGAACCAGCTCTGAAGTTCTGCTCGGCCGACGAGACCTGGCCGGTCGCCGCAGACTGCCTCCGGAACCGTCCACCGCGGCGGCGGTGGGACGGTGGATGGACAGAGACGGAGAGGAGCTCATCCATCACGGCACGAGGAGGGAAAAAAGGTGAGTGTTTCCGAGTGAGAACCCTGCCCGCTGGGTTCTGTTCTGGTCGTCGGGTCGTACTGTTAGGATTTGTGTCAGGAGCGAACCCAGAGTGCAGAACAGGGACTCAACTCAGCAGAAATACAAAAATAGGCTTTTAATGATAAACGAAAAGTACAAAAGAAACAAGCTGACGGGGCAGCAAAACTTACATGAACTAGGAAGGAGGCACAGGGAACTCAGGAGACACGAGAGACACGGGGAACTCAAGGAACCAGGAAGACTCAGGGAAAGACTCAGGAGACCCAAGGAGAGTAACCAACGAAGATGACCCGACGAAGAACAAGACAGAATAGGACGGCTTAAATACAGGGAGAAGACGAGACATGATAACAAACAGCTGGGACGAGACACAGGTGGCACTAATGGAACTAATGAGGGAGCACGAGGGAAACAGACACAAACCGGGCCACAGAAAAGTACCATCCTTACATGAGACCCTTTTAAAGAAAAGAAAAAAAAGGTGAGACTCCTGTCAAGATCTTTATGCTTATCTTTGCTTAAACCTCCATTAGGATTCTTTTTTTTTTTTTTTTAAAACATTGATAACTGTTCACTATTTGTGTTTCTGATTTTATAATGTTTCTCTTTTTCTTTATTTTGTGGTTAACATACATGTTATGACCAGAACTATAAAGTCTAGTTGGCCTTCTTTAGTTTTAAATAAAATCACAAGGTCAGTGTGAGTAGTCACAGAGCTGTTTTCCGACTGTAGCCAGCTCTCTGTCTAAAAGAACCGACACACACACGCACGCACGCACGCACACGCCGCGCTGCACTAAAACATACTAAAATGTGCCAAATAGTAACAGTTTGATAAACCTAAGCAGTATTTATGTTTGCGGGATATACTAAACAATCTACATGACGCATGCTGAAAATTATGTAATCCAAATTTAGAATAATGATAAACATTGCATGCTACTACAGTTGAAAAATGAATGCAACAGATTTATTTTATTTTTTTATTTATTCAACACCACGAATTGTATGTCACTAAACATTGATAATTAAATTAAAACCCACTTTTGAAACAAAGATTACTGGAACAAGATTCGGCCCCGTTTTCCGTCCTAGAATCTGGTCCCACACTGTCCATCTGACTCGGCCAGAACCGATCCACCTAGGGTGAGGTCAGCCCTTCCTTGTGGAAAAAGACAAAATAATATATCCATCCATCCATCCATCGAGAGAGAGAGAGAGAGAGAGAGAGAGAGAGAGAGAGAGAGAGCGAGAGAGAGAGAATAAAAACTCAATTGGATGTCGTGTGATCAAAAGTAAAACAAAAGTATTAATTTACCTGCTGCAAAATCCACTACAGATTATTACGTAGTAAAGTCCAACATCATTGACTCATCACAGACCAAAACATGCATGTTATGCTGATTGGTAACTCTAATGGCACAGTGATTGCTGGACATGGGCACCAGCGACCCCTGTGACCCAAAATGGAATAAAAGGGTAAAGATAATGGATGGATGGATGGATGGATCATTGACTCATTTCTGACCCACTCAACGACCGGTGTGGACTTTTAGACAAAGCGGTCCTGCTTGCCATCAATAAAAAAATTTTTTTTTTTAAAGTCGACTCCTCTCCACAATCCAGCCAAGATCCAACCATCGTCATCGCCATGGCTGGAGTTAGCTGAACGTTAGCTCGCAGGAAGTGCAGGCCGCGGCAGCACGCATGCGAGTTAACCAAAGATACAAAATCATAGTGCCAACTAATGCCCCGGCATGGTAACTGCAGCACTTGACCCGCTCCTGAATGGAGAAGGGGTTCTCTTCAGGCCAACAGTGGGTGTTTGTGACTAATAGGAGTTTGTAGAGGGCAAACACTGATTGGCTAGCTGTAGTCGCTGTTTTTTTTAATAACCATACGCCAACTTCTGCTTTTTATTTTATTTTACTTTTTAAACTGAAGGTTTCTAAGAACCAGTGTTAAATCTACTGTCAAAAACAAGAAGATTCTAAACCAAAAATGACCCATGGTGTTTGCCATGTGTCAACAGGAGGGAGGTATCTATCATACAGAAGCATTTTCATACATATTTTTTTTTTCTTTATAAAAAAACTGTACAGGCAGTACGTACATGTTAGTTGGCAGAAGTGTACACAGACAGCCAGTACACTGTTGACCTCTACTGGCAGACCAGTAACACTGCAAGAGAAAGAAGTGTAAGACAAATTCACTGTCTCCTGATTCCTCTCTTCCACAGGAAACATCACCAATCCAGCCAGCAGATTGGGTCTTTATTAAGGTAATCAAAAGGAAAACGTGGGACCAACAGCTGTAAAGGTAGCGGAAAGACCCAGTTGGATTTATCATAAGCCATTGAAAGTTGCAGAAAATGTTGGACTCTTAATCGACCAGGGTGTTTGAAAAAGTCTGAACACAAAGGGGACACATCATTTAGGGTGTGTCATCTCAACGTCAGTGAAGAAACCAACGCTGTGTGCAACAATCTGCCTTAGCCCTACACCCTGTATAGGCACATCAGAGCTCCTAACATTTCTGTACACCTAGCAACGATGAGAGCATCACAACCAAGGTGGACTCTCTGTTGTGTTGTGGCTATAGCATGTCACATAGTCAGAGGTGACCTCACTGATTTGCTGAAACCTGATCTAGAACACCCTCAAGCTACAGCACCAACATATGGTGACAGCTAATGAACAAAACCGCTTATGAAGGAAAGACTACGTTTGTGACCTGTAGCTGTGTCTACAGCTCAACAAGCATGTCTATATGGCCTGAGCACCCACCCAGTAACAGGCAGCTGGACAAAACAAAGCTATACACCGCCACTGTCCAGTGGGGTGGGGAATGTCCATCAAACTGCCTGAACTGATCACATTGACAAATTTGCCAACAGCCGCCCTGGGATACTGCGTTTTCAACAATGGCACCACTCCTGCTATTATGCCAGTATTCAGGGGATCCCCGGACACTATTGCACTGAATTATACGATGTCACCGATTGCACAGACCTCCTCCACCAACGGACCTTCAACATCAGCCTACCAACAAGACGACGCCAGAAGACCACCAACTGCAGCATTGCAGTACCAGAAGACAAAGGCTCTCGTTTGTTAACTGATTGGTATTTCTTATGTGGACACAGAGCCTATACAGCGTTACTACCTGATCGGGGGGGCCTTTGTGCTTCGGTCCCCCTTTCCAACCCAATGATCGTGGTAAGGAAAGCACCAACACCTTCAGCTCGCAGGATGAGACGCTCTCCAATGCCAGAAGCGACCAGGTGGGGAGGGCTTACCACCAACACCGGCGTCCCATGGGAATTTAAGGTCTGGAATGGAGGAGAAAATTTCTTCCAAGGACTCTTTCCATGGTTAGAGCAGTCGTCCTCCATTGCGAGAGTTGGGGGTTCAAATCCACCAGCAGTCACATGTCAAAGTGTCCCTGGGCAAGACACTAAACCCCTCATAGCCTTTGATGTGTGTCCCATCATTGTATGAATGTGATCTAAAGCACTGACTAGTATATTTAGAATGATTTGTTCAATTAGCTTTGTAGTGATCTAGTAGAGTGCTGTATGAATGGGTAAATGAGGACACAGATTGTAGTGTAAAGTGCTTTGAGTGTCTTGAAATAAGATAGAAAGGCAATATATAAGTACAGTCCATTGACCATTCCATTTACCACAGACTGTACCTGGGGGAGGCCACACCTAGTCTGTATGGTTTACCTAAAATCCACAAACAAGGTGTGCCTTTAAGACCAATTGTTAGCATGATTAACTCTGTCAATTACAATGTTTCCCAATATCTGGTGTCTGTACTCATCCCTTTAGTTGGCAGCTCAGAACACCACATATAGAACGCCATGGACTTTGTGGATAAGGTGAGGGATGTCATCATGCAGACCAATGAAACAATGGTCTCTTTTGATGTCACATCACTCTTTGCATGCATTCCTGTTGATGATACAGTAGAGGTATTCAGTTTAAGATTAAAATCAGACACCACTCTGAGTAGCAGGACCACGCTTTCCACAGAACAACTGTGTCAACTCTTGAAACTGTGCCTGCAGTCAACCTACTTCACATATTAGGAGCAATATTATAAGCAGAAACATGGGTGTTCGATGAGGTCTCCAATTTCTCCTATTGTTGCCAACCTGTACATGGAAGAGGTAGAAAAGAGAGCCTTGACGTCCTTTTCAGGGACACCATCAAGTCATTGGTTCAAGTATGTTGACGACACCTGGGTTAAAATTTTATCTCAGGAAGTCCAACATTTTACTGACCACATCTACTTTGTGGATAAATACATCAAGTTCACACGAGAAGATGTAAAAATGGCAGGTTGGCTTTTTTGGACTGTGATGTCTCAGTCTCTGATAGACATTTGCAAACTGAGGTGTACCACAAATCCACCCACACAGACCAGTATTTGCAGTTTGACTCCCATCACCCTTTGGAGCACAAGTTGGGAGTCATCTGGACTCCGTATCAAATAGTAGACAGCGTCCCCACTAACTCAGGAACCAGGCAGAAGGAGAAATCTCACATAAGACAGGCTCTAGAGCAATGTGAATATCCTAACTGGGCCTTTCTGAAAGCATATAAGAAACCCAAACAGGACTCCAGTCAGCCATCAGGTAAAAAGGAGGAACCCAGACCCAGACCAGTGGTCATTCCTTATGTTGGGGGAGTATCAGAGAAACTGAGATGTATATTTTCTAAACATAACGTCCCAGTGGCTTTTAAACCCCAAAATACATCACGCCAAAGACTGGTTCATCCCAAAGATCCAGTCCCCCAGCACAAGCAGAGTAATATTGTGTATGCTGTTCAGTGTCAGGAGAGCTATGATCAGTCTTACATCAGGGAAACTAAACAGTCACTGGCCAAATGGATGGCCCAGCACAGAAGATCAACATCATCAGGCCAGGATTCTGCGGTCTACACTCATCTCCATGCCAGTGGTCACTCTTTCAGGGATGAAGATGTTCACATCCTGGACAGAGAGGAACGGTAGCTCGAGAGAGGAGTAAAGGAGGCCATCTTTGTGAAAAGAAATTGTCCATCATTAAACAGGGGTGGAGGCCTCCGGGTTCAACTGTCCCCCTCTTACAATGCTGTGATTGCTAGTATCACTCAGCCTCCTGTGAATAGTAAATAGCCATCAGTGTGCTAATGATCCATTGTTAGGCTGATGGTCCTTCTTGACAATGTGAGCAGCTGGTTTTGGTTGTCAGCAGCAAACTGGTTGATCCACTCTGAGAAGGTGCTATTTAAGAGACTGAGCTGAATACAGCACCTCAGACTGAGGAAGTCTTTCGGATGAGAGACGAAACGTATCTATATTTTTTGCTTATTTTTTTTATTTTTTTTTTTATTGAATGTCCAGAAGACCAGATTAAACTTTTTTAGATTTCCTGGGACATTTCTCCACATCAGTCTCTGGCTGCCTCTCTCCAGAAACTGCATCTAGTTTAACATGTTTTTTGTCTCTTGTCGTTTCTGTTCCCTCTGCTTTTGGTTCTCCTTCACTAAGCTTGGATTAGTAGGGTTGCTGCTTTTTGTGGCAATGTGTCCACCCTCCCCACATTTAAAGCAATACCAGGGTCTAAACTGGGTTGATTTAGGATTTGTAGTCTTTGGCAATTTAGGCTGTGGGGGAGATTATGATTTATTCTGGGAGATCAACGATTCTAATTTTCTCTGCAGTATATGAACTTGTTCTTTGAGTTCATTTATTGCACGACTGTTGCATTTTGAGTGTGGGCCACATGCACAAGTGTTTTCAAGATTTATACTAGCTTTCTGCTTTGAGACACCCATGTATTTCTTCATTCAATTTTCTTTAGGAAGCTGTCTATCTCCTTCTGTTCGCAGTACATACAAAAGTTCAGACAAGGACGGGGAATCATCTTTTCTTTTCTCAAGCTGAAGGTTGTTGATGAGGGCATTATCCCAACATCCTCGCCAAAACTGTTTTAAAAGATGTCTACCAGCATCCTTTGAATCAATGCCACCAACCCGATGACTGATGTTAATGAAAAATGCAATCGCTGCAGATGTGCAGATGGTTGCTCACCAGAATTCTGAAAGCTGTTAAGAAATAAAGCAAACAGCTCTTCACCATCTCGAACAGTTCCAAATGCTAAATCAAGAAGATTCAGGTACATGGATGGTGAGGCTTCAGGACCTAAGATGTAGGAGACAGCAAACTTTCTAGTATCCGTCTGGTGGCATGCAAAGAAGAAAGGGTTGGATCAGCAAACAGCGAATAGGCTCTCCATGTTTCATAATCTGATTCGTTGCTTGGTTTGGGACATTTTCCAGAAACTGTGTGAATCTGCAATGCAGAAAGGGACTGTAATGTTGGATCCTCTTTCTTCACAATGTGTTCAACAATGACTTTATGTACCTTGTTTCGCTTCCCCGAGTGAGGTAGGCACAGGACACGTGCCACGCCCTCACCGCAGCCTCTCCTCCAACGGGTCTCAAAACTAATCCTATGGCTCAGGTATTACCCACAGCCGTTTCCTAGGACAGTTTTAGTTTTAAGGCTGTGTTGAGATGATTCACCCAGACTGTTAACTGCCTCCGATCCTTGCACTACACCCAAAGTTTCACCTCGTGCCTCGCCCGACCTAGCAGCTGGAGTGGGGACGTTTGGCAGATGAGGGAGCGCAAGTTAACGGTAGCTCATCTCCTGATTTAGCGTTACAATTGGTAATCGATCTGGCGATTTTTAGAGCCTAGGCACTAGACTCATGGATGTTGTTTTATAATCAAAAGCTAATAAAACCATTTAAAACCTCTCACATGCTTCTGTTGTTTCAGTGAACCAAGTTTTCCACTTCCAAGAACAAAAGGTGTGTTTGAAATAAGAATCCAGAATTTTACGTTTTGCTTTGCTTTAATCAATAACTTTTGCAGGGAAACAGTGGTATAGCACAATAATGATTACACTGGATTACACAGAGATTACATGATGAATAATTCTCACTCATTAGTCCCTTTTTTAGTTGTTGACCTTTCCTGGGCAAGGTGGATCTCAGTCCATGTGGATGGGTTTAAGACGGGCGCTTGGATTCCTCTCTGCCCGGCGTCGGACTTCCTTCAGTCCAGCCGGCCACGCCCGGTCTCCCTCAGGATTCTGATGGAAGCGACTGTTTAAATTTGGTTACAGCATTTTCTGATAAGCACCTGCTGAGATTAAATTTACTTTCAGTGACTGTGTAGTCACTTAATGTAAACTCAAAGGTTATTAAAAAATGGTCAGACAGAATATGATTTTGAGGAACTATTACGAAGTCCTTAATTTCTACACCATAGGTCAGGACTAAATCAAGAGTGTGATGATAAGAATGAGTAGATGTGTGGACGTTTTGGGTAAAACCAAATGAGTCTATTAAATTATTAAAAGCTATGCTTAAGCTATCACTCTCAACATTCACAAGAATATTGAAATCACCCATTATGATGATTGTATCAGTATTTAATAGTAAGTCAATTAAGAATTATGAGAATTCAGACAAAAACTGAGAGTAAGCACCTGGTGGAAGATATTTAAAAACTAGTAAAAGTCCAAAAAAGTTCAATCTGGTCCTCTGGACATTCAAAAAAAAAAAAAAAAAAAAAAAGCAAAAAAATGTAGAAATGTTTCGTCTCTCATCCGAAAGACTTCCTCAGTCTGAGGTGCTGTATTCAGCCCAGTCTTTTAAATAGCACCTTCTCAGAGTGGATCAACCAGTTTGCTACTGACAACCAAAACCAACTGCTCACATGGTCAAGAAGGGCCATCAGTCTAAGAATGGATTATTAGCACACTGATAGCTGTTTACTATTCATAGGGGGTTGAGTGATACTAGCAATAACAGCATTGTAAGATGGGGACAGTTGAACCCGGAGGCCTCCACCCCTGTTTAATGATGGACGATTTATTTTCACAAAGAAGGCCTCCTTTACTCCTCTCATTAAAAGAGGCCATCTTTATGAAAATAGCAAACACCCCGAGGCACTTTACGTTGTAGCCGGAGACTTTAATCACGTGAATCTAAAGGACTGTCTCCCAAGCTTTTACCAGCATGTGGGCATACCAACATGTGGAGACAACACGCTGGACAGTGTTTATACGAACGTTAAAGATGCATACTAAGCCGAACCCCGCCCCCACCTAGGACTGTCAGACCACATCTCAATCTTCCTGGCTCCTACTTACATGCCCTCGCTGAGACGCTACAGAAAGTTAAATGTTGGATCCAGGACAGTGGCCCCATACCGACAGATTGTTTTGATCGAACAGACTGGCAGGTTTTCAGAAAAGCTGCTGAAAATAGAAGATCGCTTGATCTGGACCAATACACATCTTCAGTTCTGGGTTACATTAGTACATGTACTGACACAGTTTCCACTATCAGATATGTTAAAAGCTACCCAAACAGAAAACCTTGGCTGAATGCAGAGGTGCGCACCCTACTGGAAGCCAGAAGCACTGCCTACAGGTCTGGAAACTCAGAGGAGCTCAGTAGGACAAGGAAAGAGGTGGTTGCTGGTATTAAAAAGGCCAAGGCCACATATGCACAGAGGATCGAGGGTCATTTCATCTCACAATACCCTCGGAGCATGTGGAAGGGCATTAAGTGCATAACAGATTATAAAGGAAGGAGTGAACAATGCCCCAACGACCCATCTCTGCCTGATGCCCTCAACAAGTTCTATACACAATTTGAAGACCCGAACAGACCACCCAGCACCAGACTCACCTCACCACCGGATGAAGAGCATCTCAGCGTGACCTCAGCAGAAGTAAGGAGTACTTTCAGAAGGATTAATCCGCACATAGCAACCGGCCCAGACAACATCCCCGGAAAAGTGTTGAAAGAATGTGCTGATCAGCTTTGCGAGGTGCTGGCAGACATCTTTAACACCTCACTTACCCTGGAGACAGTTCCCACCTGCATGAAAACTGCCACCATCATCCCAGTCCCAAAAACCTCTACAGTGACTGGTCTGAATGACTATCGGCCAGTGGCCCTCACCCCGATAGTCGCGAAATGCTTCGAAAAACTGGTCATGACTCACATCAAAACAACCATCAACATCAACGAGGACCCTCATCAGTATGCATACCGTGAGAACTGATCAACAGAGAATGCCATCTCCTCTGTGTTCCACATTGCGCTCAACCACCTGGAGCAGAAAAACTCTTACGTCCGTATGCTCTTTGTAGACCTCACATCTGCCTTCAACACCATGATCCCCCAAACCCTGATGGACAAACTATTCACACTAGGAATAAACCCCTCCATTTGCAACTGGGTACTAGACTTCCTAACAAACAGACCACAGTTAGTGAGGATCCACAACTTCTCCTCCTCCACCATAACCCTCAGCACCGGCTTTCCTCAGGGATGTGTGTTGAGCCCCCTCCTGTTTACTCTGCTCACGTATGATTGTGCAGCTACCCATCCAGGCTGTCACATTGTAACGTTTGCAGGTGATACAGCGGTGGTGGGATGCATCAAAAACAATGATGAGTCCAGCTACAGACAAGAGGTGGAACACCTGGAGAGCTGGTGCAAAGAGAACAACTTTCACATAAATGTGAAGAAGACAAAGGAGATGATTGTGGACTTCAGAAGGAACAAAAACACACACGTCTTAAAGGCCTATTAACCAAGTTTGAAGGCAATCCTTCAAAATCCCTACGAGGAGTTTGTTAAAATCCGCCATTAAAAATGCCCAAAAATTAACTTTTGACCCAAAATGGCCGACTTCCTGTTGGTTTTGGACCGAAGCTCCAAGAGACTTTTTCATAGGTCCTGAGAAGATACATATGTTCACCGAGTTTCAGGTTTATCGGTCGAAAAATGGCTAAGGGCTGAGGTTTTAAAATATTCTAGGGGGCGCTATAGAGGCTATTGGGCAATTATCATGGCTTCCTGTTCAAGGGGTGGGCAATGATCGATCATAGTGATTTTGATGAACCTCGGATCAAATCTGTGGAATTTAGAGCTAAACGTATTGTAACGGCGTCACTTCTGAATTCGCCACGCCACCACGCCCACATCCTCCAGCGGAAACGCTTTGCGCTTTAAAGCAAGTCAGACCAACTTGTTATCTGCCTTCTAACACAGGATCATCCTGATTGGGTCAAAAGTGTCAGGGAGGGAGCATTCCAAGCAAAAAAAGTCACTTCCTGTTTTGAGGGGGCGGGGCTTTGATGACATCAAAATTTGACCGCAGGGTATCGTCGGGCATAGGACAGGGATGACTTGTGCCAAATTTGGTACAATTCTGTTTTTCAACGTGAAAGTTATAGCGTTTGGAAATTTTTGGCGTGAAGCACAACTTTGAGGTCCGGCCCCGCCCCCTCAACATTCTTCAGTTTGCACCGTTTTGATAATTTTTCGTCCCCCATGCCTACTGAGCAAAATGGTGAAAGTTTGAAACCGATTGAGCGAAATCCCTAGGAGGAGTTCATTCAAATTCGCCATGTACGAAAAGTGAAAAACAACCAAAATTGACCCTTTGACCCAAAATGGCCGACTTCCTGTTGGGTTTAGGGCATATCTCCAAGAGACTTTTTTTCATGTTTCAGTGGGTTGTACGTGTGTACCAAATTTCAGCTCTCTACGACTTACCAGTTGTCATAGCTCACGTTAGGGGGCGCTGTGGAGCAGTTTTGGCCACGCCCACTTTTGGTTCCATTACAGTACAAAAATTTCACGCGGGGGACAAGTTTTGATAAAGTTTGGTGAGTTTTGGGATATGTTAAGGCCTCCAAATTAGCGTTTCTTACAATAGGCCTTCGCAGCGCTTAGCTGCTCGGGCCTAATTAGAGAGAGGAGACGGTACCAGCAGTAACGCTGGTCTTGCCTTAGCACAGACTACACAATCCATATAATTTACCTGTTCTGCTGCATTCTCCACATACTCTATCCAGTAATTGTTCTGAGTAAAACCTGTCTCTAGGGCTAGTTTTTCCTCATACGTCACATCTGTAAAATAGGACACCTCTTGGTCTGGTTCAATCTGACTTTCCTCCCTCTGAACCACATTTAACCTAAATGTACCGAGTGGGTCTTTGCCTGAAACATGAACTCCTAAAATATAATAATCACTGTCTTGCCTTTGAGGATTTCTTAAAGTCAAGATCAAAGAATTGCAAGCATTTTCTGCTAGACATCTGGTGCTCTTTGTCAAATCTTGTATAATCGACAATCGCTCCTTTAACAGAAACTTCCCTCTTCTTGCCTTCTCTGGTTTATAACCCCAATCAGTAGGTCCTGTATTGCATAAAACACGACTCCATTCCCTAAAACCCATGTCATGCCTGTAAGTCACACAGATATATTTAACTGCCCCAACAAATGACTCCAGTTTTGCTCCACAACAGACTACAGCACAGAGATCAAATTTAACTGATGCGGTGACTCCTGCAGTAAAATTAAACTGTATAAACCCGGCGGACGTAGATCTCCTTGACCTTCTAATCTCACTATCTGGGTTCACCTGAATCTGAACATCATCCAACACATCTGCAAACTCTGTTTTATCTGTCTCTCTTCTGGGCATGGAGTGAGAATTCTCATCACAGGACCTGTTAACATTATTACAAACAACCACAGAGGAATCTATCTTAGCTTTAGTTTCACACCGCAGGATGAAGCCTGTGATTAAAGTAATTCGCAAAAGAGTTACCACACTTAACCTGATTACTCTGTAATTCATTTTTTTCTAATCTGGTTCCCTAAAACATGTAATTGTAACAGTCGATTTCCCGTTTTATGTAATATTCTAAATCTTCTTTGATTTTGTTCTCAAGTTGTATCGTGGACTTGGAATAGGTGGTTGACGCTTCACAGCTGGAGATGAAGGTTCAACCAGTCATCCTGGACTGTTGCTGCCACATTCAGTTCAGCCAAGTCCTCTCGTACCTGCTGTAAAGTGCGTTGAGCAGGGTCAAAACTTTTAACACAGTGCGTCTTATGAATCCAATTACTGAGCTTATCCTCAGTCAACCAAACTTTTACACAATGAGATGTTACTGCAGCTAATTGTAAGGACCTTGCCACCTGGGTTCTCTCCAGTTGAACCGAGCCACCTTCCGTAGAATCCAGTCACCTGTTTCCACGAGGGAACAGTTTGGTTCTCTCTCTTGAGACTGGATCTCCTGGATCTGTTGAGAGATACTCATCACAGTATTATTAAACATTTTCATGTACTCTGATATTTCATGATGTTGTATTTGTAACATAGTACTTTCTGAAGGCAAAGTATGAGTAAAAGTTCATGGCATTCTCCTTCCTGTAAGTATCTCATGTGGGCTTACATTCAGAGTAGTATTTTGGGTCATAGTATTTGGGGTCGACCTTAAATTAAACAGAACTGTGGGAAGAGCTTCAGGCCATTTTAATTTTGTGTCTGCGCAGACTTTTGCCAATTTTTCCTTAAGAGTGCGGTTAGCTCGCTCTACTAACCCCTGGGAGGCTGGATGATATACAGCTCCAAACTTATGTTGAATGCCAAATATCTTTTCAACTTTTCTCAGTTCCTCATTTGCAAAATGGGTTCCATTATCTGATCTGATCACAGCAGGGACTCCAAATCTGGGGATTAATTCCTTCGTCAACCACTTTGACTTCTTCCACCTTTTCAGTTTTTGTTGGGACAGCTTCAACCCATCTAGAGAATGGGTCCACACACACAAGTAAATATCGTTTTCCATGTACACTATTTTATGCCCCCATATCAGAAAAATCAATAACTATCTCTCCATGGTGCATGAGGTAGAGGAAAACTACCAAGTCCAGTCTTAAGTGCAGCCTTTGGGTTATGATGACAGCATATTTTGCAAGTTTGTACAAAATACTTAGCTATATCTGTCAACTTGGGATGCCACCATTTCTGTGATATCAAGTCAATCATCTTCGAGCTAGCACAGTGCCCTCTGCTGTGAGCCTCTTGACACAACATGCTGGTGAAGATTCTCAGTCATCCAAGACATGATGAATTCAAAAAGCATTCAATACAAAAACAACTGGACTCTATTTGTAACAGAAGACGTTTCGCTCCTCATCCAAGGAGCTTTCCCAATTCAAAGAGAGGACAGATGGAAAGAGAGGACAGCCTCAACATTGAAGTTTACAGAAAACCAACCCACACAGACCAGTATCTTCTGTTTGACTCCCACCATCCACTGGAACACAAACTCTCTGTCATCAGAACTTTACAACATCGGGCCGAATGCGTCCCCACGAAGACAGAAGGGAAGAAAAAGGAACAAAAACACATTCAAGAAGCTCTTCAAACATGTGGATATCCTAACTGGGCTTTTGTCAAGTCAGCGAGGAAATCTACAAAACACACTAATAAACAGAAAAAGGAGAACAACAGACGGAAAAACATTGTCATCCCTTATGTTGCTGGAGTATCAGAGAAATTCAGAAGGATCTTCAACAAACACAAGATCCCAGTACATTTCAAACCCAGCAGGACTCTCAGACAGAGGCTGGTCCACCCTAAGGACAAAACACCCATACACAAACAGAGTGGTGTAGTGTATGCAGTCCAGTGCAGCGAGGACTGTCCAAACCTCTACATTGGAGAAACTAAACAGCCTCTTCACAGACGCATGGCTCAACACAGGAGAGCCACCTCCTCTGGACAAAATTCCGCAGTTCACCTCCATCTTACAGATAAGGGACACTCTTTTGAGGACCAAAATGTGCACATTTTGGACCGAGAACACAGATGGTTTGAGAGGGGGGTGAAGGAAGCAATTTATGTAAAAAGAGAAAAGCTGTCTCTTAACAGAGGAGGAGGCCTCAGATTTCCACTTTCAAAAACATATAATTCAACTTTAAAACAGATTCCCAGCCGGTTTTCACACTTGATGGGAACAGAGGGGCCTCGTCTGTGAATTAGATGAACAAAGACCTACTGTTTAGGTGTGAACGGCCAATCTACATATGTGTGTGTGTCTTATGTGTGTGTGTCTTTTCTCACTCAGCCTTATAACCTGAACCCCTCACTCACTGCTCTTTGAATTGAGAAAGCTCCTCGGATGAGGAGCGAAACGTCTTCTGTTACAAATAAAGTCCAGTTGTTTTTGTATTGAACGCTTTTTGAACTCTTGACACAACATGTTCAACAATCCAGCTGGGGCCACCATCCTGACCTCATGATTTATCCTGCATTTTGTAATTCTTTAATAGATTCCAGAGTGAATTCCTTATCAAAATGCTCTTCAGAATCCTTTTTCTCATGTCTCTGGATCATCTGTGATCTCAAAGTGTAACCTGCAACTGTTTTGGCTGCCTGATCCGCCTTGTTGTTACCATGAGAAATTAACCCAAAAAAGTTCAATCTGGTCCTCTGGACATTCAAAAAAACAAAAAACAAAACAAAGCAAAAATATATATAAAAACGTTTTGTCTCTCATCCGAGAGACTTCCTTAGTCTGAGGTGCTGTATTCAGCTCAGTCTCTTAAATAGCTCCTTCTCAGAGTGGATCAACCAGTTTGCTGCTGACAACCAAAACCAGCTGCTCACATGGTCAAGAAGGACCATCAGCCTAACAAAGGATCATTAG
>NC_056516.1:299212-301896 GCF_014905685.2 Nematolebias whitei | reverse complement strand
AGAAAGCATTACAGTCACCCATCAAGCACATTATTTTATCAACTGAAGTTATTGAAGTTCCATGATTTGGTAGATTATAGTATTTTATCAGTTATGTATAGGGCTCAAAATAACACATTACCATTAAATATCCAAAGAAATTTTGTTAAAAGACAAAGTTGTTATAATCTTAAGGGGATAGAGATATTTGTCAAACCAAAATTCAGAACTAGTCTGAAGGGAAGGTCTACCTCAATCCAAGGAATTGGATTTTGGAATGTTCTAGAGAGTGATGTTAAAAATGTCAAGTCAATGTGTACATTTAAGAAAAAGATCAAAGCTGAATTGTTAAAAAAGTATATAGGAAGTAGCTTAGTGTGTGTTTTGTATTAGAATTAGAAAAAATAGAAAGAGTTATTCATTTTATCCTGATGCATGCTCAATAATAGCTAGGACCTAAATTATTTATACTTTATGTGAACGATATTTTTACAGTATCCAATATTTTGAAATTTATAATGTTTGCTGATGATACAAATTTTTTTCTTTCTGGAAAGAATATGGATGAACTAATACAAATAGTAGAAAAGGAGCTAGCTTTTAAGTTATCATTAAATGGACAAAAAACAAAATTTATGGTATTTTCTGGTAATCGGATTTACAATAATGTAAAGTTACATCTAAATGGAGTTGAAATCGACAGAGTTTATGAGACAAAGTTTTTAGGTATCATTCTGGATAACAAACTTAGTTGGAAGCCTCATATTGAATATATTAGAAATAAAGTTTCAAAAACTGTTGGAATATTGTTTAAAATAAAAGATTTAATAAATGTAAAAGGCTTGCATATTATATACTCTTCTTTGGTTATGCCCTATTTGTCATACTGTGCAGAAATATGGGGAAATGCTAATAAAACAACTATTGACATATTAGTAAAGTTACAAAAAAAGCAATTAGGCTTATTAATAAAGTGGGATATTGTGAACCAACTAATAAACATTTTATTCAAAGTAACACCTTAAAAGTTAATGACATTGTAAATATAAAAATACTGGAAATAATGTATAAAGCAGTGAATAAAAGTCTTCCTTCTGGAATTCAGAAATTATTTAAGTTAAGGGAGAGTAATTATAATTTACGAGGTTTATTAATATTTGAACAAGCTAAAGAGAAAAGTAAAGTAAAATCTAGATGCATTTCAGTTGTCGGTGTGAAATTGTGGAATGAATTGAATGATGAACTCAAATTATGTGCTTTTTTGTTGAGCTTTAAAAGGTCCATAAAAGGTAAAATGATAAAAGCTTATACTGTTATGTAGATGTATATATGTAGTGTTTAACAATGTATGTATGTAATGTAAGTATGCTTATACATATACACAGACATATTTTTATATAGATATGTGTATATGTAATGTATGTATATATATGGACAGTAGATATATTTTATTATTGAAGACTGCTGAGTCTATGAACAGGGTAGGCAAGTATAAGCCTTGGCTTCAGCCTATTCCTTTTTTGGTAAATTATTGATTTGTCAAAAAGTAGTCTATATTGTTTTCCTTTTTCTGTAATGCTAATTTACCAAAATAAAGTTGAGTTGAGTTGAGTTGAATAATCCAGGTAGAAAAATCTAAAGAAGTTAAATCTGGTCCTCTGGACATTCAAAAAAACAAAAAAAAGCAAATCAACAAAAAAAAATGTAGAAACGTTTCGTTTCTCATCCGAGAGACTTCCTCAGTCTGAGGAGCTGTATTCAGCTCAGTCTCTTAAATAGCACCGTCTCAGAGTGGATCAACCAGTTTTGCTGCTGACAACCAAAACCAGCTGATCACATGCTCAAGTAGGACCATCAGCATAACAATGGATCATTAGCACACTGATGGCTGTTTACTGTTCACAGAGGGCTGAGTGATACTAGCAATCACAGCATTGTAAGAGGGGGACAGTTGAACCCGGAGGCCTCCACGCCTGTTTAATGATGGATGATTTCTTTTCACAAAGATGGCCTCCTTTACTCCTCTCTCAAACCATCATTCCTCTCTGTCCAGGATGTGAACATCTTCATCCCTGAAAGAGTGACCGCTGGCCTGGAGATGAGTGTAGACCGCAGAGTCCTGGCCTGATGATGTTGATCTTCTGTGCTGGGCCATCCTTTTGGCCAGTGGCTGTTTTGTTTCCCCGATGTACGACTGATCACAGCCCTCCTGACACTGAACAGCATACACAACATTGCTCTGTTTGTGCCGGGGGACTGGATCTTTGGGATGAACCAGTCTTTGCCGTAATGTATTTTGGGGTTTAAAAGCCACTGGGACGTTATGTTTAGAAAATAAACGTCTCAGTTTCTCTGATACTCCCTCAACATATGGAATGACCACTGGTCTGGGTCTGGGTTCCTCCTTTTCACCTGATGGCTGACTGGAGTCCTGTTTGGGTTTCTTCTCTGCTTTCAGGAAGGCCCAGTTAGGATATCCACATTGCTCTAGAGCCTGTCTTGTGTGGGATTTCTCCTTCTGCCTGGCTCCTGAGCTAGTGGGGACGCTGTCTGCTCTGTGATACAGAGTCCTGATGACTCCTAACTTGTGCTCCAAAGGGTTTGACTCCCATCACCCTTGGAGGTTGCAGCAGGCGACGAGGGGAACTTGGAGGTTGCAACAGGCGACGAGGGGAACTTGGAGGTTGCAGCAGGCGACGAGGGGA
>NC_056516.1:298606-299202 GCF_014905685.2 Nematolebias whitei | reverse complement strand
AACAGGCGACGAGGGGAACTTGGAGGTTGCAGCAGGCGACGAGGGGACCTTGGAGGTTGCAGCAGGCAACGAGTGGAACTTGGAGGTTGCAGCAGGCGACGAGGGGAACTTGGAGGTTGCAACAGGCAACGAGGGGAACTTGGAGGTTGCAGCAGACGATGAAGGGAACTTGGAGTGTGCAACAGGAGACGAGGGGACCTTGGAGTGTGCAACAGGAGACGAGGGGACCTTGGAGTGTGCAGCAGGAGACGAGGGGACCTTGGAGTGTGCAGCAGGAGACGAGTGGAACTTGGAGGTTGCTGCTGCTGTCGTGGAGGCCTGGGGAGATGCTGCTGCTGTCGTAGAGGCCTGGGGAGATGCTGCTGCTGTCGTAGAGGCCTGGGGAGATGCTGCTGCTGTCGTAGAGGCCTGGGGAATTGCTGCAGCAGACGACGGAGAGGCCTGTGGCTCTGTAACAGACGTCGGAGAGGCCTGGAGCTCTGCAGCAGACGACAGAGAGGCCTGTGGCTCTACAGCAGACTATGGAGAGGCCTGTGGCTCTGCAGCAGGCGACGGAGAGGCCTGTGGCTCTGCAGCAGACGACGGAGAGGCCTGTG
>NC_056516.1:284245-298596 GCF_014905685.2 Nematolebias whitei | reverse complement strand
GTGGCTCTGCAGCAGACGACGGAGAGGCCTGTGGCTCTGCAGCAGACGACGGAGAGGCCTGGAGCTCTGCAACAGACGGCAGAGAGGCCTGGAGCTCTGTAGCAGACGGCGGAGAGGCCTGGAGCTCTGTAACAGATGGCGGGGAGGCCTGGAGCTCTGCAGGAGCAGGAACTTCTGCGGCAGGAACGGAGTCTTCTGCGGCAGGAACGGAAACTGGAACGGAACCTTCCACGGCAGGAACGGAGTCTTCTGTGGCAAGAACGGAAACTGGAACGGAACCCTCTGCGGCAGGAACGGAGTCTTCTGTGGCAGGAACGGAAACTGGAACGGAACCCACTGCGGCAGGAAAGAAAACTGGAACGGAGCCCTCTGCGGCGGCGGCAGGAACGGAGCCCTCTGCGGCGGCGGCAGGAACGTAGCAGGAGAGCTGAGGAGCGTTGGCCGAGACCCCCTCGGGACAGAAGAGGTGAGGAGTGTTCGCCGGAACCCCCTCGGGACAGGAGAGGTGAGGAGCGTTCGCCGGAACCCCCTTGGAACAGGAGAGATGAGGAGCGTCTGCCAGGACCACCTCGGAACAGGAGAGCTGAGGAGCGTTCGCCTGAACCCCCTCAGAACAGGAGAGCTGAGGATCCACCTCAGGGATGGCAGTGACAGGGGTCTTAAAAGTCTCTATCTTAGATAATAAAAAATCATACTTGGGGAGCAAAGAAAGGCCAGGGATAGAAAGTAAAAAATATTCCATCTGGGACAAAACGAGATCAAAGGATGACGGGTTAGCTTTAGCAGAATTAAATAAATCTAATAGGGTCTGATTAATTTGAAAAATCTCCTCAGGTAAAAAGGAATGAAAAAAGGGAACATCTTTATGTGTGGGTGTGGTGACGGGTGCCGCCCCCACCAGAAACCTGGAAGGTGAGGCGGCAGAACACGCCCCCACGGAGTCACTAGGAATATGCTCCGGAGGTACGGCCAGGCTGGGTCGAACAGCCGCGGCGCGGAGTGACGGTGAGAGGCCGGATTCTGCCCCCACCAGGAACCTGGAAGGTGAGGCGACAGAACCCGCCCCTGTGACGTCAACCGGACCGGACCCGAGTCACCGAACCGAACAGGAGTGGACTGGAGCTCCCGTGGGACGCTGGATCTCGCCCCCACCAGAAACCTGGAAGGTGAGGCGGCGGACCCCGCTCCCACAGAAACATTGGAACCAACTCTAAAGTTCTGCTCAACTGACGAGACCGGGCCGGTCGCCGCGGACTGCCTCCGGAACCGTCTTCTGCCACTACGGCGGCAGTGGGACGGCGGAAGGACAGGGACGGAGTGGAGCTCATCCATCTTGGCTCGAGGAGGAAAAAAGAAAAAAAAAAGAAAAAAGGTGAGTGTGCCGAGAGAGGCCCTGCCCGCTGGGTTCTGGTCTGGTCGCGTCGTAATGTTAGGATTTGTGGTCAGGAAGCGAACCCAGAGTGCAGAACAGGGACTCAACTCTGCAGAAATACAAAAATAGGAATTTAATGATAAATAAGGATACCAAATAACAAGCTGACGGGGCAGCAAAACTTACATGAAACGGGAGAGAGCACGGGAAACTCAGGAGGACTCGGGAGACACGGGAGACTCGAGGAACTAGGAAGACTCAGGGGGGAACACAGGAGACCCAACGAGTACGACGCGACAATGAACAAGACAGAACAGACGGCTTATATACAGGGACAAGACGAGACGTGATAACAAACAGCTGGGACGAGACACGGGTGGCAACAATAGAACTAATGAGGGAGCACGAGGGAACACAGACACAAACCGGGCCACAGAAGGTACCATCCTTACAAAGGGACTCTCATAAGAATTGTTTTATACCACTAGTGTATTTTTATTTAATGTTTTTCAGTCTACACCGTAGATTTATCACTGTTTGTATTTTAAGTTTAATACTTTTGTTAAATAACAAATATATATAGAGTGTTATTTGCCAAGGACACTTAAATTTTATAAAAATATGTCATAATAACTGTTTCTAATTTACTAATATATTTATCACAATATTCCCCAAACACTTTTACCCAGGTTGGTTTAATTTCACAGACGTGTTTGAGTTCCCTCATTGATTTAATTTACTTTCACCTGTAATAATTCCAAATCTTGCAAGAAAATAAAATAAAAAACAAGGTCAGATGACACTGGTAGTCGTCCTGCTTATCTGGGTGAAAAGCTCCAGTCTGTCTCTGCTCCAGACACAATGACACTATGATCTACACACATGTTACTGTAGTAAATGAAAAACATCTTTGACCTGTCACATTATCTTCTGAGAGAAGGTCTTTGTGTATTCATCCACTCACATCAACTTGAGTGCAAAAATTTCTGCTTTCTGTCTGGGCTCCCAGTTTAAACTGTACCTGTTGGTCTTCAAAAGTTATTTAAATAAATTTATATTAATGTAAAAAGGTCACTTACCAATTTTATGCCTGATGTTTTATGATTTCTTCCACCTTAGGTTTTATAAGTCTGCGTATATTTGCTGTTATTAAGTGACCTTGTACTAGGCGGCTGTTGATATTAGTTTCTAACTAAGCTGCGTTGCAGTCTGGTGGGGGCCCCTGGTACCACCAAACACACCACCTGCAGAAGGCTGTGCGTAAGATTAGTTCAAAAGTCATAATTTAGTCCAAGATCAACATAGAATTTATCTCATAGTTTTTTAGATCAACACTGGTAACAAGACAATCACTCATTCCAGAACACGCACCATGGACACACTTCTTTCATATCACATTCACATCACGTACACATTTTTGTTTTGACTAGAGTCAGTTTTAGCTCAAGAACACACTTAGGAACACCACCCACGTAGATGAACCTCATTCCTTATACTATTTTATCAGTTTTTCAAGGCTGTAGACATATACAATACATTTTACCTCATCCTTTAAAACAAACTTTCTAAATGTCCCTCAACTGCCTACTCTAAAAACTAACCTGACCCTATTACTACTCTAACAACTTCAAACGATCGTCTTCAGTCCTCTCTCGGACTCCAGTCCTATTTCGGACTCTATACCTTAACCTATAGGTGTATATTTTAAAGATCCTCCCGTTTCAATAAGCACTGCTATAACCGACACGTCGTTTATCGCTGTGCTCTTTGACCAGTCTGCGTCTAGCCGCAGACCTCAAGGGGACTATCCCCAAAAACAGGATCCCTGGGCCAACAACTTCTTTCAGAGAGTTAGCAAAGCTCCCCATAGGCACCCAAAACTCAGTAGAGTTTCTTCGAACTGTCAGACGACCCACACCTCTTGATGTTTTACCTAACGTTTGAGTTTTAACGCGTTTCTAGTAAACAGCGACGGGCAATTACACCCAGAACATCTTCGGACTACGCAAGCTTTTTGTAAAGATTTTACCATCGCATAAATGACGTTATAATTTTCACGCGGGGCTTTAAACCTCCAGTCACACCGTTTGTTTAATTTCATCTAAAATCAAATGAAAGTTTATGTACAGGCTTTTAAATCAACCGGACAATTCTTATTTTCAGGGAAAAAATAGCGTTTCACGTGTTTATAACGCTCTCAGACCACTTCCGGTTAGCAAGTTGCTAACGTTTCCGGTCCCACTTCCACGCGCGCCCCGGCAAAAAACAGCCCGTATATAAACTTTTACGTCCGATAAATACATTCCCAAAATCCCTTATTAAACTGTAACGTCCTACTGCCTTATAGTTCACTAAACTGTGTGTACAAAAACCGAAAACAGAGTAGCTTGTCAGTCCTTAAGGGACACGCAGAAATTTGATTTAACAGGTTTTCTGCTTATCTCATGAGATGATAATAGCAGGCTTGTTCAGTCTGCTCAGACTCGGTCACCTGTTGCTGTGTCACCATTGTAGAGGAACATATATCTGTGATATATTATCCATAAATTAAACGGATTCATTCATTTTTCTGGACTGAATAATATCGTGCATTGAAATTAAATGTGACGTGAGACGTTAATTTTCTTTGACCCATCAAATGAATGCGGTCATTTATTAACAGAATCAAAGTTTAACATCACACATTTACATTAATTTGGCAAATTGATTTCAACAACAGCTTAATTAATTAGCTTTATAGTCAGGAAAACCATACGGCCATGATTTCCCTGCTTCACAACAGACATTTCTGAAAATATCTGGAATGATTTCTAGCAAGATAGAAGAGTTTAAAGATGGAAATGAAGTTTAAATTGAGAGAGATGGGTGAGGGAATTTGTCTGTTATAACCAGAACAACACGCTCCTTTGGACCCAGCTCAACCAACGGTACACTTTGCGGTTGAAGATCGACTCTTTTACCTTTGCAGAAGATAGTTCGGCCTCGGCGTAGAGTTCTCTTCAAACGCTTTCCAGCGTCTCCGTAAGGATAGTAGGGAACCGTTCAGAGTCGTGAGATCATCCCAGAACAGACTTCTTCATAGTTCCTCTGGACTTCTCTCGTTCAGCTTAGTTGCTGTTGTTCTCCAGCATTCTGAACTCTGCATTCTCTCTCCGCACTCTCTGCACTCTATTTCAGCATACTACTGCACTCTCTCCTGAACTAGGAAGTGTTAAACCTTTTAAAGAGGTCACTTCCGGTTCATTTGAGAACTTCCTGATTGGTCGATTGACCGAACAGGGGTGTGTTTTAGTGATGTAAGAGGTTATTAAAAGTCAAGGGAAAAAAGATTAGATTGTTTAAGAACAGACAGAAGATGTTATGAAGAATCCGCGACATCGTGGAGTCAGTTCTCTCATATCTTTCTGTAAAAGTTAAACATGACATTTCTTTTCCAGTAAACTTGCAGTTGACCGAAACTTGACCTTTGACCAACTTACACTTGCTCATTTCAGACAGAAGATCAAGAAAAATGAATAATTACTCTGTAACAGACCTTAACTTGATTTCTACTTTGAATGATGATTAAAAATCCATTAATACTGTTTCACAGTTGATTTAAAATGAGTAGTTCACTTTAACATTTAAAATGGTTTGAACTAACACACTTTGATTATCAAGACATTTGTAAGATAGTAATGATAATAGAAAAAGAGAGTGTTCTTTCAATTGATCAGTGCAGGACACTTAGAAAGTCTCTGGATGGACTTGATTTTGTGTTTCTGGACTCAAATCAATGAAATACAGTTCTTGTCCCAGGAAGGCCCTCAAGGTCAGGATTTGACCTGAGGCTTAGTTCACTACACCATTAAACAATAAGAGACGAGCTACCACTTCTAAAACGGGAGACCAGGTTTTCACGGCACCAACTGTTAAAGACGAGAGCTGGCTGCGGGCCACCGGACCCGGAAAACACTTCCAGCCCACGTCTTTCCCCCCGGCTCGAATCTCCCTCAGAAGTGGCAACTCTCGTTATCAATAAATCAATGAAACGTCAATTAAGTTTTATCAATTATATTAAAAAAGACAGGAAAAGGTTACAGTTTTACAGTGCTGGTCTCTGGTCTGTGACGCATTCACAGACCCGGAAGTGCCCCGATGTCCCGTGTCATTACTCATTTATAGGGTACTAGACTCCTCCTTTGCAAAAGGAGAGCTCAACCTGTCAGTGTATGAGGGGGCGTGACTAAGTGTGATCTCAATGGATCTTATGTGGTTCTGATGTGTTGGGAAATATGAGACGGTGCTTCAAAAGCCTTTCTACGTGATGTGGCAAGCAGATTAATGGGAGATCTTGGTTTAGGATTACCTCTGCTACCAGTTGAGCCCATGTTGTTAGCTCCCAGGGGCCCTTCCAGCTGCCTTTTTGAGCTTCTTCGTTCACTTCATCAGGTAGCTGGTTTCTTTCACCTCCATCTGTTCCCGGTGGGTCCCTGAACACCCTGAAGACCAGTGGAAACTGATTAGTGTTGAGAGGTGCGTTTCTCGCTTTTTCCATTGCGGGATTATAGGGCCAAGCTTGTTGCACTGATTGTTCGAGCAAATCCTGAGGGTTCCAACATTTCCCTTTCTTTTTAACCTCTTCCCCCTCGTTGGGTTTAACTATCCCTGGATATAATGGTGGGGCCGAGGGTGTAGCGTTCGGCCCTTGGTCATAATGCTGCATCCTTGTGGTTTCTTTTGGGGCCTCGGATTTTCTTTCATCTAACTGGTTTTTAAAGGACTTGAGGGGGTCATAGTATCTTCTTACTTGCCAACCCACTGCCCTTTCTGAGTGCATCAGCTGCCCATTTTGCATTTCTTTTTGGCAGCTCCCGCAGTATTTCATGATGGTTCCGTTCCACTCACAAGTACAGTCTCTTGGGCCTTTGCCATTCAGATCCCATTTTGTTATTATAATCATCCGAGGCAGGACAGAAACTTTGCACTTCCCACAAATAAATGCATCCATTACTTTTACAGGTTTCACTTGGAAATCTTGGACATGTTGCTTACTTGCTTTAGGTTTGAGGGGTTTCTTTTTCCCTGGTCCTTCCCAGAGAAGGGGTAGACCGCTTGGGTCCAGGCAGATTACGCAGTTGTTTTCCAGCTTGTTCCATCTGAGGGCTTCATCTTCTGTCGACAGGTATCCTTTTTTTAGCATATTCCAATGTTTTCAGAGCACTACCTGCCCAAAGCTCTGAAGCTGTCCTTCGTAGGATGACTCCCCCCGCATATAGTGGCCATTCTAGTAAAGGGGAGCTTGGTACTTGGTTCTTTGGCCATACTCCGGTTTCTGGTTTTAACTTAGCTAGGAATTGGCTTCAGTTGCTCTATTCCTTGGATCCCTTTCTTTTCTAACTCGACTGTGTTTTTGTCTAACAGTCTCTTTACTCTGTCTGTGGTGTTGTATTTGGGCCTTACTGCTACTGCTGATGTGTGATCCTGTGCTCTGACCCACACCTTCTGCCCCACCTTGAATGAGGTTTCAGGGTCTGGCTGTTCCTCCTTATCATCGGGGCCCCGCCCAGTTTCCTGCGTGGTGAACTGTCATTGGTTAAGCTCCTCTGAGGGCGAGGGTCTACCATCTCGACGCCTGTCATTGAAGGCCTGTCCTATTTCCACAGTTTTAGTACTCCATTCTTTGGTATTAGCATTTTTAGCTATCCAATTTTTGACTAAGCCTATGGCTCTTTCGGCCACTCCTTTGGCTTGAGGTGTGTAGGGAGGTGAATACACACGCATTACTCCAAAAGTCTGGCACCAGTGATCCACTTGTGCATTGCAAAAATGCGTTCCATTATCAGTTCTCAGTTCCTTTGGAATGCCTAACGACCCACAGACTTGCTCTAACATGCCAACAACACTGTTGCCATTAGCTTTTCTTGCTGGCTTCACTACCACATACCCTGACATTGAGTCTGCTAGCACTAGAAGGTATTTCTCTCCCTTCTTGCCCGTGACTCCCATAGGCCCAGCTACATCCATGCACACTGAGCCCCAGGGTATGGTGCTTTTGATAGTTTGCCCATCCACTCGGTGCCCTCGCCATCCTGCGTTGTATTGACTACATACTTCGCAGTCCTGCAGCACCTTGTGGACTTGTTTTAATGGGACCCAGAGTTCCTGACTCTCCAACTCCTTACGTGTAGGTTGTACGCCCGCATGACCTAGGCCTTCATGCACGCCCCGTACAACCTCTACCACAAACTCTTCTGGGACCCTCCGACCTTCAGAGGTTCTGTTCCACTTCTCAATCCCGACAAAAACTATTTTCCTCTGCTGGACATAACAATCGACTTCTTCGTTACCCTGCCAGTATTTTCCTTCTTTAGTGTGGGACTTCTGGTGCTCTACCTCTAACTGCAGATTTAGCCCGAGTTCAGCTATTTTCTTCCACAGGTCTTGGTGAGTCACCACTTTTCCCTTGGCACTTTCAAATCCATTTTTTTCCCATATGGATAAGTCCTCATTTAAAACTTGTGCACAGTAATGACTGTCAGTCACTACTTTTGCTCTTTTCACTTTTTGTTTGTCAGTTCTAGCAGTCCTTCAAGTACTGCCGTAACTTCTTCTGTTTGCGCACTCCCTGGCACTCTCCCCCTCCTACGGCAGCACTCGTTCCCTTGATATTTGAGAATAAATCCCCAATGTGCCACCTGATCAGATCCCTTCTTGGATCCGTCCGTGTATAGAGTACAGTCATGCATTTTTTTGTTTGTTCAGGTGTCTCTTTTGACATTTTCCTGCTTGCCGGCTGTGCCGGTCCTATCTCTAGATCCGGGTCTAACAAAATGTCTTCCCATCTACCCCATCTTGTGTTGGTAGCTTTGGTACTTTCAATTGTTCCCTTTCTGAGATATTTGTGCACTTGGCTCTGTGTTATGACTTTAATAGGCTGCCCTTGAGCCAGATCTTTCAGCATTCCCCAGTATCTAGCAAGTACTGCCAATTATTTTTCTTCCTGAGGAAATTTTTTCTCAACCGAGGTTAACGTGCAACTCCAAAGAGTAACTAAACCTCCATTTTCATTTTTAACTGTTATCATGGCATTGTCTCCCTCACAGCTAACTTCAGCTACGAGTTTTGTCATCAGGCTTCTTGGTTCTAAGCGTACCGCTTCCTGTATTTTTGTTCTCAGTTCTTCCAAGTCATTTTGGTTTTCAGCGGTCCAAATCCAAGCTTTTTTGCTTTTCTGTTCATTTACTCCTTCTCTTTTCTTCAGGCAAGCATAAAAGGGTTTGGCATATTTCTGATAGTTGGGGACATGATCTCTCACATAGTTGCATAAACCTAAGAGTTTTTGCAGTTCATTTTTGGACTCGGGGGGGCTGAATCTGTTCGAGTTTCTCTCTGTAGCCTTCTGAGAGTCCCAGATCGGCCGTTACTTGAAACTAGATAGTTTACTCAAAACTGTCCTTACTGACATTTCTTCAGATTCAATTTCAGCCCTGCTTCTGTGACTCGCTGCACCACCTTTGCTAATCTTTCTAGATGTTCTTCTTCTGTGTCATCTGCGATAAACACATCATCGATGTAAACCACGGCACCTAAGTCTTTAAGCACATTCATTACGGCTGATTGAAACACATTTGGGGAGTTTTTGTATCCCTGTGTTAATCGCTGCCAAACGTAGCTTCTCCCTTGATGGGTAAAAGCTGTTTTCCCTTGTGATTGTTTGGCTAGTCTGAGTGAGAAGAATCCGTTTGCTAAGTCGATGCAGGATTTGTACTTTTTCACTTGCAAGGTTTTCAAAGTACCTTGTGGGTTGATTAGGCTAGCTCGGTTGGCCACTGTTCATCTGTTAAGTGCTTTAAAATTGATTACCGGTCGCCATCCTCCTCCAACAGACTCAGGTTTCTTTACTGCCTGGATGGGGCTGTTAGTAATAGGGTTTGCTTCTTCTCTAATGATTCCTAAATCACTTAACTCTCATACGATTTTGTTCATTTCTTCAACTGCCCCTGGGTTGAGGGGATACTGTCGCACAGGTGGATGTACTCCTCCTTCGATTATGTGCACAAATCTTGGACCCAAATCCCCGCAGTCATTTTTAAACTTGGCCGCTGAGGCTGACTCAATGATTTGTTTTAACTTCTCTGTCCCTGCCGGGGAGAAGTCGCTCTCATTTAATTTTTGTTCTGTTACTTTGGGGATATTTACAGGTTTATACCACTCTCTAATTTCCTTTTTTTCGTGTGTTGGCCCTATTTTTACTAATCTGGATTTGAGCGTGACCAGCAGTCTATTCAGGGCCCTTCGGTCTCTTTTTGGCTTTCCTATTTCTTTCAAATCTGTTACTGTCATGAGGTTATAAGGTCCCTTTACCCATACAATTCCTTTCCATAAGCCAAAAGGCATCTTTTCTACGGTACCATTAGCCAATTGGACCGTGAGGTGTCCTATTGTTTTTAGGTTTCTGCGGGTCATTGACACCTCTGCCCCAGAGTCTATCAGGTAAGGTTCTCTACCTAGTTCAGTGTAGATTTTATCCCCATCCCAATAGGCGTTCTCTAGGGTGACCCGTGACCTTTCGGCCATCATTTAGTTGGCCCTCCATTCCCTTTCGTGCGGGACTCTTGGAGGGCCTTCTTTTCTTCTGGAGTGAGCTTTGCATATTCCTCTGGCGGTATATATTTGCCCCACTTCTGGGGTGTTTGGTTTGTAGCTGGAGCTTGAAATTTTCTTGGTTGCTGGTTTCTGTATGGTGACTCTTGCGGCCTCGGGGGCCACTCCCTGTATTGTGGTTGCTGGGGGGCCCTTTCAGCTGCCTTCGGTTGTTTTGGGCTCTGTTTTGCCTCGCTTTTCTTTCGCTCATCCCAGAACTGCTGTTCTAGGTCGTATGACGTCACTGCCTGATCTATTTGGGCGACAGTGGTCTCATGTTGGGGCATTTTAGCAAATGTGATTTCTCCCCTTCTCCCTTTTGTTACGCTTCTCAGGGCTTTAACAAATCTGTTAGGGAGAATTACTTGTTTGAGTTGATACCAGACTGATGTGAGGCGTTGCCTTTGATCCTTTCGCACTCTTGCCCATTGAATCTGAGAGTCCTCGTCGTCCATATCCTCCAGGACTAATTTCTCATATTGGCTTTGAGCCGAATCCCCTTTACTCACTGGGTTTGTAGTGACATTACCCAGCCACAGCTTTTTTGCTTCTTCGCACTCAGTGGAACTAACGACCATGAGCCACACATCTTTGATGTATTCCTCAGTGGTCTCTTGGGGTCTTTTTTCTCTCACTAAGGTTTTCAGCTTTTTGTACTCACGATAACTGTCAGTGTCTGAGCCGGAGGCTCGGCTTTGTCCCGCCCACTTCAGTTCAGGGGTTGATTGAGGTACATGATATGATGGATTTGCCTCTGCCGTGGATGTGTCATCTTCTTCATTGGCCGATATTTCATCTCACAATTTATTTTCTGTTTCTTGGGCATATTTGTAGGCAGTCTTTTTCATTCTTCATAGCATCACATCATGCACTATTCCCAAGTAAGCTGTTCTAAACGTACTGGTTAAGGGTTTGTGGGCTGCTAAGGTGGGGTACGAAGGCATCATTAAAATGTTGGCCCACTCTCCCAACATAGCTTTTACAGTCAGTTCCACTATCTCCTCTGACCTGTCTGCCCATACTGGTGGAATGTCATAATGATTTTGGCCAGCTTCAGGGATGTAGGTTCGGCGCCCATCACTCGCCTGCACTGGACCCCAACTCAAGTCTCTGGCCAACCTTTCCGACACCCTGTGTACATCCAGTATCTCTACCCCCTTCTTCTGTCCTTTCCTTTGCCCTATTCTCAATGGCTTGATTAGACCATCGTATTGGCCTGCTATTGATCCTAAGCTGGCACTACCTTCATCATCTGTGTCCTCCTGACTCAGATCAGCATTTGGTTCTCCCTGTGAGCTCTCCTCGTTGCTTTCCTCGCTCTCTCCATTTAATGGTTGTATTTTTGCTAGTGTCTTACACCTTGACTGTCCCTCTTGTGAATCTGTGCCACTTCTGCATCATCTTGTGGCTGAACTTTTCAAGTCTTTTTCTGAGGGTGAGGTCAGAGGCGTTTTCGATCCCTGAGGATTAATCCTTAAAGGGTCCTCACTTTTCTTGACCCCCTGTGATGTTGATGATTTCTCTGTGTCCTCTTTCCCTAACTTTAGGGGTTCTTCAATCGGTTTTTCCTCTGGTTTTGTCATTGATGCTACGACCCTTGATTTCCGATCCTCATCTAGACGAGTGGGAGTCACAATAATCAATTCCTTCAATGCGGCTGCCGTAGGCACCTCTTTTGCTAACCACATAGCTGAGCGAATTGCCACGCGCTCAGCTATCTCCCACTGCAGGCGATGGGACCGCAACCCATCGACACTCATCACCAGTCGCCTAAAACTCTGAGTTATGGCTCTGGATACTCCTCTTTCGATGGCTCCTAACATCTCCCTCATATATCCTTCATCGCTGGTCGCCTCCTCATAGCTTATAATGGGGACATGTATTATGGCATAATGTGGAAGGTCAGCACCGCTAGTTAGGCTCACTTTTGGCGTCCAGCTCCACCTTTTCTGCTTCTTCGCCCATTTTTCTATTTTTGTCGTCTCGAGTTGCCTGTTCCTTAGAGGCTCCCGACTCTATTCCTTGTACTTCAGATGGGAACATACTAGCTGCTTAACTTACTACTTGGATTATGGTCAGTAACACTTTGTAAGCCCTCCTACCCCACCCACTGCCTAGTAGATTACTAAGGGGTATTTGGCTGGTGGCCTGGTCCAGCCGCTCACACTCCTTCAACTCTAGGGACTGTGTTCTCTCTTCAGCTCTTGATCAGCCCACTGACACGCGCCTTCACTTTGGGGGGTCTTTACACTAAAAAAAACATATCCCACCGTTGCCACCATGTCTTGCTTTCCCGAGTGAGGTAGGTACAGGACACGTGGCATGCCCTCACTGCAGCCTCTCCTCCAACGGGTCTCAAAACTAATCCTATAGCTCAGGTATTACCCGCAGCCATTTCCTAGGATAGTTTTAGTTTTAAGGCTGTGTTGAGATGATTCATCCAGACTGTTAACTACCTCCGATCCTTGCACAACAACCAAAGTTTCACCTCGTGCCTCGCCCGACCTAGCAGCAGGAGTGGGGACGTTTAGCAGATGAGGAAGCGCAAGTTAACGGTAGCTCATCTCCTGATTTAGCGTTACAATTGTTAATTGATCTGGCGTTATTTAGAGCCTAGGCACAAGACTCATTGATGTTGTTTTATAATCAAAAGCTAATAAAACCGTTTAAAACCTCCCATGTTTCTGTTGTTTCATTGAACCAAGTTTTTCACTTCCAAGAACAAAAGGGTGTTTGAAATAAGAATCCAGAATTTTATGGTTTGCTTTGCTTTAATCAATAACTTTGGCAGGGGAACAGCGGTATTGCACAATAATGATTACACTGGATTACAAAGAGATTACATGATGAATAATTTTCACGCCTTAGTCCCTTTTTTAGTTGTTGACCTTTCTTGGGCAAGGTAGATCTCAGTCCCTGTGGATGGGCTTGAGACAGACTCTTGGACTTCTTTCTGCCCTGCCCCTGACGTCTTTCCGTCCAGCCGGCCATGCCCGGTCTCACTTAGGAACACAAGTACCCATACAGTTTACATACTCTCTCTACCTGACCTAACACATTATTCCTCACCACAAAGAATACCCTTCTACAACTCTGAGCAACCAGGTTTATAACACAATTGATTTTTCTGCTTGTCAATTCATACACCGCTGCTATAATTTGGGATAAGGTTTCATTAAGGACCAATTTTGAGGAACATCCTCTTACCATGTTTTCTGAATTTAGTAAGAGGCAAATTTCCCCATCTCACTCTCGGATGTGGCCGTTCCTGGTCCTCGATCTGGTTGAATTTGAAGAAAAAGGATTTAGGGATAATCCGGGCTGATGGGTTGAAGAATAGTTCCAAAAAAGAAACGTATTCCAACGGCATGAGCATGCTTCAGGGTATTCCAATGGATTTCACCCTAGTTCTCCTCCAGCAGAGACCGTCCAAAATTGCCCTATTAATCCACAATTGGTCCAGAGGTTCTCTGGGTCTTGTCCTGAGCTCCCTCGCTTGTGAAGTGGATCCCCAAAACAGCAGAGTTTTCACTGAAACTTTTGTTTATATAGCCTGAGATTTTAACTGACATCTCCAGACCAGTCACCCCATCAGGCTAATCCACCCCTTTTGGGTTGGACCTTTGTCTGATTTTAAAGTCTTTTTATGAGATTTTACCAGTCACTCCTAATGCATATTAAAATCTGGGTGTATTTTGTTCAATAATGCACAGTCACCCTTGAGTTGTCCTATTCTGATTTGCTCAGAGCTGTGTTCTGGGACTTTCCCATTGTGTAATACTCTTACTTGTAACTTCTAGAACATTCATGAAGCTACTGGTTCTTCTCTTTCAACAACATGACTAAGCTTAAAAACAAATTAAATTGTAAAATCATAAAGATTACATTTTAAAATCACAAAGTTTATAATATCACTTGATCATCTACTTGTTTATTGATTTATTATAAACATCTTTCTCATTCATCTGAAACTGGTAATTTTTATTAAAGAGAAAAACATTTTCTGCTTCTGCTGTTGTCTCCCTGCGTGTGTGTGCCTCTCAAACGGGCCTGTGTGTGTGTGCGTCTTAGTGAGCATGTGTTGTGTGTGTCTTAGTGAGCCTGTGTAGTTGTGTGTCATATACATTCGTGCTTATGGGATGTGTAAGTGTTCGTGTTGCTCTACACATGTTTTTACTTATCCAAGGCTTCAAGGCCTACAAACAGAGCATGTAACAAACAGAATAACACAGGATGGACAACATTATGGACATGTCTTGACATGCCCATTCTGTCGGGGCAGGCTAAACTCCACACATCTTTGACAATATTCATACACACACATATATATATATATATATATATATATATATAT
>NC_056516.1:282371-284145 GCF_014905685.2 Nematolebias whitei | reverse complement strand
TATACAGGTCCTTCTCAAAAAAATTAGCATATTGTGATAAAGGTCATTATTTTCCATAATGTAATGATAAAAATTAAACTTTCATATATTTCAGATTCATTGCACACCAACTGAAATATTTCAGGTCTTTAATTGTTATAATACTGATGATTATGGCATACAGCTCATGAAAACCCAAAATGCCTGTCACAAAAAATTAGCATATCAGGAAAAGGTTCTCTAAACAAGCTATTAACCTAACCATCTGAATCAACGACGTAACTCTAAACACCTGCAAAGGATTCCTGAGGCTTTTAAAAACTCCCAGCCTTGTTCATTACTCAAAACCGCAATCATGGGTAAGACTGCCGACCTGACTGCTGTCCAGAAGGCCAGCATTGACACCCTCAAGCAAGAGGGTAAGACACAGAAAGAAATTGCTGAACGAATAGGCTGTTCCCAAAGTGCTGTATCAAGGCACCTCAGTGGGAAGTCTGTGGGAAGGGAAAAGTGTGGCAGAAAACGCTGCACAACGAGAAGAGGTGACCGGACCCTGAGGAGGATTGTGGAGAAGGGCCGATTCCAGATCTTGGGGGACCTGCGGAAGCAGTGGACTGAGTTTGGAGTAGAAACATCCAGAGCCACCGTGCACAGACGTGTGCAGGAAATGGGCTACAGGTGCCACATTCCCCAGATCAAGCCACTTTTGAACCAGAAACAGCGGCAGAAGCGCCTGACCTGGGCTACAGAGAAGCAGCACTGGACTGTTGCTCAGTGGTCCAAAGTACTTTTTTCGGATGAAAGCAAATTTGGCATGTCATTCGGAAATCAAGGTGCCAGAGTCTGGAGGAAGACAAGGGAGAAGGAAATGCCAAAATGCCAGAAGTCCAGTGTGAAGCACCCACAGTCAGTGACGGTCTGGGGTGCCATGTCAGCTGCTGGTGTTGGTCCACTGTGTTTTATCAAGGGCAGGGTCAATGCAGCTAGCTATCAGGAGATTTTGGAGCACTTCATGCTTCCATCTGCTGAAAGCTTTATAGAGATGAAGATTTCATTTTTCAGCACGACCTGGCACCTGCTCACAGTGCCAAAACCACCAGTAATGGTTTACTGACCATGGTATTACTGTGCTCAATTGGCCTGCCAACTCTCCTGACCTGAACCCCATAGAGAACCTGTGGGATATTGTGAAGAGAAAGTTGAGAGACGCAAGACCCATCACTCTGGATGAGCTTAAGGCCGCTATCGAAGCATCCTGGGCCTCCATAACACCTCAGCAGTGCCACAGGCTGATTGCCTCCATGCCACGCCGCATTGAAGCAGTCATTCATGCAAAAGGATTCCCGACCAAGTATTGAGTGCATAACTGAACATGATTATTTGAAGGTTGGCGTTTTATGTATTAAAAACACTTGTCTTTCATTGGTGGGATGAAATATGCTATTTTTTTGGGACAGGCATTTTGGGTTTTCATGAGCTGTATGCCATAATCATCAGTATTAAAACAATTAAAGACCTGAAATATTTCAGATGGTGTGCAATGAATCTGAAAAATATGAAAGTTTCATTTTTATCATTACATTATGGAAAATAATGACCTTTATCACAATATGCTAATTTTTTTAGAAGGACCTGTATATATATGTATGTGTGTGTGTATATATATATATATATATATATGTATGTGTGTGTGTATACATATATATGTGTATGTGTGTGTATATATAAATATATGTGTATGTGTGTATATATATATATATATATATATACACACACATACACATATATATATATA
>NC_056516.1:274656-279656 GCF_014905685.2 Nematolebias whitei | reverse complement strand
CAGACTTACCACATGCAACCTACATAGGCTCTGACATCTTGGTAAGATTAGGTGTCCGAGTGGACACCAGCCACAATGTACTGCGGTCAGTAAAACCAGCCACAAAGGATCCTCTTGTGCTAGACACAGCAAACCTAATGGCAAAACAGACCATTCCAGAGGTCTGCCAGGTTGCTAACAACCGAAACACCTCAGTACCACCTCAGGTAACAAACCTAATGGTACAAGTCCACATTGTGGCGGGACAAGCTATTAGCCTTAAACAGGTGTACTTTCAATCATCTCCTAGGTTTTTCAAACTAGGACTGTTCATTGAGGCCACAAGCCAAGTGAGCCTCGACTCCAGAACCACATCTGTTGCTGTGTGTAACACAGGCACAGAAGAGGTACTGATCCCCAAAAACACAAAGCTAGGATGGTTGATCTCCACAGATTTTCATGATTTTGAACTAGGCATTCCATTTCTGGGAGGACTCCCAGACAACCTGTTATCGAGTCAAGAGACTGGTCCAGTTTGGTTAACGAAACCAACACAGGCCATAGCTCTCTTCTCAATCAATGATGTCGATTTAGGACCTCAAATCTATTGTGTCCTACCTATAGACAAGTCTAACGACACAGAAAGGGACTCACTGGAGTTCCCCAAACATCAAGAACCCTTAGCAATCTCTTCACAGATTGAACAGGTGGTCGTCCAAGCAGACGCCCTGACGACTGATGAAGAAAGGGACAAACGCCGCCAAGTTCTCATGAAATATGAGAAGTCATTCTCGACTGACTCAATGGATTGTGGGTTGACCTCGATCCACGCAGTGAGCATCCCAACTCCGCCCAACTCACCGCCTACATTTGTCAGACAATACAAGATTCCCCTGGCAGCACATCAACCTGTCAAGGAAATCATTGATGACCTTTTAGATAAAGGCATAATCAGACATTGTAATAGCACCTACTCTGCACCTTTATGGCCAGTTTTGAAACCAAATGGTGAGTGGAGACTTACCATAGACTACAGAAAGCTAAACAAACAAGTTCCTTTATCCAGTTGGCCAATGACCCAGATCCAACAGGAACTGCCCAAGGTCACCGATGGTAAGTACTTTTCCACCCTTGACGTCTCCTCTGGTTTTGGACCATTCCTGTGCACGCCGAGGACCAACACAAACTAGCTTTCACTTTTGGTAGCCGACAATACACCTTCACCAGGTGTCCCTTTGGCTACGCTAATTCACCAGCTGAGTTCAACATCTTTTTGAACAAAGCATGTCCAGACGCCCACGAACGTGGGACACTGATCTACGTGGGACACTGATCTACGTGGACGATGTCCTTTTGAGGCAGCCAACACTGGACTCACTTGGCTGAGATCGACCACGTTCTGAATCAATTGACTACTGCTGGTGCTAAAATCTCACTGTCAAAATGCCAGTGGTACAGGACCAAGGTGGACTAAGTTGGCCTACTAGTAGGTCCAGACGGAATACAACCACAATTGACTCGCACCCAAGGCCTAGACAAAATCAAAGTCCCCACCAATCTCAGAGAACTACAAAGTTTTCTGGGTGTGTGTAACTACTCACGCCAATTCATAGAGAACTATGCAGACCTTGCGAAACCACTGACTGAACTCTTAAAGAAAGACGTCCCATTTGTCTGGACTGATATCCAACAGCAGGCAATGAACGCTCTCAGGGACAGACTCAGGTCAGCCCCATGTCTAGTCTATCCAGACTATAACAAATAGTTTCACTTGGAAGTGGGCTTTTCAGCTCACTGCATAAGTGCAGGTCTGTACCAGATGCACGACAAAGACAAGCGTGTGGTGGCCTACACCAGTAAGACAATGGCAGGCCCGGAATTAAAGTTCTCAGACTGTGAGAAAGCTCTACTGACCACTGTGTGGGCAGTTAAACACTTCTCCAGTTACATAGGTGGACAAGAAATCATTGTTGAAACACAACACCAGCCAGTAACTTTCCTAAATAGCCAACGCATCAGAGATGGTGTGGTGACAAACTCACGGGTAGCCACGTGGCTCATGGCGCTTCAAAGTTTTGACTTAGACATCTGCTACGAACAAAACAAGAAGTCACATTTGGGCACCGACCTGGCACTCTGCCAGGAATGTACACAAGATGTACCAGCCACCCAACTGCCAGCTGCGGAAAAACCCTCAGTAAGTGAGGACCCGAATCACCACTACTTTGATAGCAATATCTGCAAAGATATGACAACATTGTACGTGGATGGCTGCTCATTCCACCACGAAAAAAAACTGCAAATCAGGTGCTGGAGGGATCCTCCTCCAAGACCAAGAAGAGGTCACTTTTAGCTATAAATTAGGCTCTCAGTCTTCTCAGTACGCTGAGATAGCAGGAATCCTAATAGCTCTCCAGATGGCAGTAGAACCCTCCATCCAAACGCTAGTCATCTGCACGGACTCTAATTACGCTCGACTTTGTTTCTTGTGTCATCTCGCTCTGTGGAAACAGAATGGCTTTCTCACAAGCAACAAGAAAGTGGTCAAACACAAAGAGCTTTTAATGGCATGTGATCACTTGGTGACATCACATGACCTACAGGTCTACTGGAAGAAGGTTCCAGGACATTCAAGAGTCCTAGGCGATGACAAGTGGTATAATGACCTTGCAGACTTCCTAGCCAAGGACGGAGCCGTGGACGGCCCTCCGTGGTCCTTTGACTCCTCCTGGCTGCTCGCAACTCTGGCAGTACAACCTACTAATAGCAGTCACATGTGCACAGGCTGCAGCCAAACCAGCTGACAACATGGTCTCTGTACAACCCGTGCTGACTGACCCAGACATAATCCAACTTCAGAAGTTGGATCCTGCGATAAACTCGATGATACTGTACTTGACTGACCCAGACAAAATCACTCCGTCCGAAGTCGACCTGGATTCCGATCCAGACCTTAAAGTCCTCTTTCAGCTGTGCAAACAGCTAAAAATAATCAAGGGCATCCTAACTTTTGCTCATGGACCGACATCCTCACCCGTGTTCATGGTCCCCCATGACCACATGGGGTGATGTTAGTTCACGCGCATGACTTCCCGTCCGCAGGACACAAGGGAGATAACGCCAGGCTGACAGCATTAAAACAAGTTGCTTATTGGCCTGGAATGAAAAAGGATGTCAAGGACTACATAAAAGGGCGCCTGGTCTGTGGCCAGTTTCAGCCATCCTGACCACTCCACAGAGCACCATTGCAAAGTAGAGGCATTGCATTCCCATGGTCTGACCTCCAGATCGACTGGGTTGGACCACTTACTAAGAGTACTAGAGGAAATAAATATTTTCTCACAGTAACTTGCACATTTACCAAATGGGTAGAATGTCTACCAGCTCCTAACGACACAGCACAAACAACTGCTATGTTACTAATGAATCATGTATTTTCAAGGTTTGGACTTCCCCTCAGGGTGAACTCAGACCAAGGTACACACTTTACAGCTGAAGTGATGAAAAAACTGTGGAAGATGCTAGGTATCAAAGTCAACTTCCATGTTGGCCACCACCCACAAGCCTCAGGTCAAGTGGAGAGAGCAAACAGAACTGTGGTAAGTATTTTGAAGAAATACGTAGCCGCAAATCACAAGGACTGGGACGTGAAACTCCCTCTGGTCCTCATGGCCATAAGGGCCACTCCACACACATCGGCTGGCATCTCTTCCTTCGAGATGATGACGGGCTGTCAAATGACTCTCCCTCTACACCTGTTGTACCAACCAGGCGATGCTGCCATGACAACAGCCACACAACAATACATGAATGACTTGGAAAAACACCTTAAAATCCCCTTTGCTTTTGCCCAGAGAAACCTGGAAAAATCCGCTGAGGGACGAAAGGCGTACTATGACCAAAAAGCCTCTCACGAGGAACTCCAAGTGGGAGATAGGGTCTGGTACTACACGTTCGCCCCCACAACCGGGAAAGGAGAGTCCGGGACTGGAACTCTCATCCGCAAACTGATGCCCAGGTGGACTGGACCCCACCTGAAAACAGACAAACTGTCTCCAGTTGTCTACCAGATCAAAATCAGCATAGGCCAAAAATAGCCAATTGTTAAATGGGTACATCGAAACCAAGTCAAACTACATAAGGCGTTCAATAACTCCACAGGAGACAAAGATCTCACAAACTCAGACCTCGTGGGAAAAAGAGTTGTCCAAGCAGAAACTAAATAAGTCCAAGCTTAATTAAGTGTTAAGATAACAACTCAGACGCGATAAAGTGATCGAATCTGACAATCAGCGTGAGTGACGCAGTTGAAATGTTGTTTTCTAGTTGCGTAATCACTACTTTTGTTGATGTTGAAACGTTGTTTTCTAGTTGCTTGGTCACTACTGTTGTCAATGTTGAGACATTGTTTATTTGGTTTGGTATTGTTTCTGAACACCCCTAGCAAGAATGCATTTTGTGTGTACTTTAGTTAGAGACTATGAGGACTTTAACTATGCCAACATGCAGTTCATTTTTTAAACTTCAATCTTTGAGGAGTCAATGTAGATTAATGCTACCTTAAGTACTATAACCTACACTGGTCTCACGACTCTCAAGCCGAACCTACTCGAACGATCCTATTCGGGTGGGGGAGGGGGGCTAACTAGACCTTAAAATGAGTCTCGCCATAGACTCCAAAAACATTTAGGGGGAAACCAAAAACCCAAAACTCAACTCGTTCGTCTAAAGGGACAACAGACATTTGAACCAAACTATATTTTGCCATGTAAAGCTAACTTAAAACAAGTTAGGAATGGAAGAAAAGTTTGGAATGCCCTTATATAGGTATAAGGAGACATATATATATATATATATATGCATATATATATATACATATATATACATATATACACATATATACACATACATATATACACATATACACATACACACATATACACACATATATATATATATATATATATATATATATATATATATATATATATATATATATATATATATATGTATATACACAC
>NC_056516.1:271928-274556 GCF_014905685.2 Nematolebias whitei | reverse complement strand
ATATTTGTCATACAACAAGTGACACGTACCTCACGTGACTCACTACATGTGTTAAGGCGGTACAAGAGGGAGGGGAGGCAGAGCAGGCAGAGAGTTCAGCATCCTGACTGCCTGATGAACAGAGCTGTCTCTCAGTCTGCTATTTCGAGCCTGGAGACTCCGCAGTCTACTTCCTGATGGCAGCAGGCTGAAGAAGCTGTGTAGTGGGTGTGTGTGATCAGCTGCCATGCAGAGGGCTTTCCGGGTGAGGCGGGTACTGTATAAGTCATGTAGCAAGGGGAAGGAGGTGCCGTCGATCTTCTCGGCTGCTCTCACAATGCGCTGGAGTGTCTTGCGGCAGGATGCAGTACATGCACCGAACCACACCGTGATGCAGCTGGTCAGGACACTCTCTATGGCACCCCTGTAGAAGGTGCATTTGATGGGGGTTGGAGCTCCAGCTCTTTTCAGCTTGCGGAGAAAGTAGAGGCACTGGTGAGCCTGCTTGGCCAGTGATGCAGTGTTTCTGCTCCAGGACAGGTCCTCTGAGACATGCACTCCCAGAAATTTGGTGCTGCTCACTCTCTTCACAGTAGTGCCATTGATGGTCAGAGGAGCATGCTGGGCGTGCATCTTCCTGAAGTCCACAACAATCTCCTTTGTCTTATCCACGTTCAGAGAGAGATTGTTGTGTCCGCACCACAAGGCCAGGCAGCTCACCTCATTCCTGTAGTCTGTCTTGTCATTGTTGCTGATGAGACCCACCACAGTTGTATCGTCCGCAAACTTGACAAAGTAGTTGGAGCTGTATGATGGTGTGCAGTCCTGTGTCAGAAGGGTGAATAGAAGTGGGCTCAGCACGCAACCTTGTACAAATAGTTCCTTGATAAAATGTTCACTTGATGTAAAAGTAGTTTTTCCAGAAACTTCCACTCAGCAACAACAAGATTAAATCCTAAGAAATTAACTTTTTGTTCAGTACATGTGAAAACAGATATTATATAATGAGATAGAAACCATTTTAATATTATAACAGAGAAAAATTTTTGTTACACATTTTCAAATAACAGAATCATATTGCATCTGTTATACAGCATCGTCACAGTTTAGGCTCACATTTTCATCAAGTTTGTCCACTGGTCCCAGTGGATCATAGTCATCTTGGGTCATTTTAGCTGGATGCAAATCTATAAGAATACTTGTTCATCATCATGTGTTTCAGAAGAGGTGCAATACAGGGTCTGAAGGTGAACCATTCTCAGAGGGAGTTGTTTATCCCTCTGGCGTCTGTAGCTTGAAAAGTTCTTTAGGGGGGCCATGGCATCTCGGCGTGGGTGTCATTTTCACCCGGGATATAAATGTATCATTTACTCCTGGCGAGAGCACACATACCCCCTTGAGCTGCAGTTAGTAAATCTAACACCATCCTGTTTTGTGGCACCATCAGCTTCAGTTGCAACAATTTCTTCATTTTGTCCAAGCGGTGGGGCGAGGTTGATGAAAGGGAGAGTTGGTTGTCATTGTGGTGGATGAGAATTGTTCCGTCCGATACCCAGACTAGGGTACAGATGCCAGTCCAGTGGTGGGGCAGGAAAAGGGGTACAGACAACGACCACATAGCCACATGACATCAACGAGAGTCACTGTTGACACGTTGGAGTTTCTGGACTGTAGGGTTGTGTACCTGAGAAAGTCTATTATGACGTCACAACCTGTGGTGTTTCCCAGGAAAAGCCCTGGAGTTGTTATGGTCGTCATAGTGATGTTTCTGGTTGCAATGTTGACAGTGAATTACGTTATGTTTGAAAAAGGGGCACAGCACAGCGTATACCTTTGATCTGGTGTTGTGCTGGTTCAGTAGATGGGCAGTGTTGATCTGGTTTCTAGTTCAGGCTTTTGCAGAGTTGTGTTTTGGCATGGTGGAACAAGCATAACAGTCTTCCTTGGTGTGACTGCCCTTCAGGTGTTACAGATAAGCCTTCCATAGGTTCCTATCACCATCATGGTCAGGAGTGAGGTTCTGCAGCCAGTCATGAAGAGGCTGCAGGCCTTTGGAGGTGTCGAGATAACATGCTACATTCACAACACAGCAGAGGAACCACCTGGCATGCGGACTCCCCATCACTGCTAAGGACTCAGAGTCACCAGACCTGTAGGTCCTAAAAGGGTAGGGGTCATTGGTTGCTTCACAGATGTTGAGATGACTGTCCACTATAAGGACAACTCTCTTTGTAGTCTGACTCCCCCACTACCCAGGTGACCTTAAAGGGGTCCAGCACTCTCTGAGCCTTTCAGTGACTGTGATGAATCCAGTTGGGTCGTTCCGCTACCTTTACAGCGTTTGTTGTGGTCAGTAGGATTTGGTGTGGTCCCACGTTTTCCTTTTGATGACCTTAATAAAGACCCAATCTGCTGGCTGGATTGATGTTTTCTGTGGAAAGAGGAGATGGAGACAGTAAAATTGTTCTGTTTTTTCTTTTTCAGTGTTACTGGTCTGCCAGTAGAGGTCAGCAGTGTATTGGCTGTCTGTGTACACGTCTGCCAATTGATGTGTACGTCTAAAATTTCAGTTGCCTGTACAGTTTTACAAAGAAAAAAAATGTATGTATGAAAATGCTTCTGTATTATAGATACCTCCCTCCTGTTGAC
>NC_056516.1:265903-271828 GCF_014905685.2 Nematolebias whitei | reverse complement strand
CATTTGTGGCAGTTTATATTTGTGTTTAGGAATTATTTAGGTCATATTTGTAGCTTTGATATATCATGAATCATTTCCATTACAATAATTATTGACCATCTGATTGTGAATCTGCCACCTCATTGATAACTTTCTGTTGTTACATGGTAGTTTTTTTCTTATTTTTAAATGAGCGTCTTTTTTTTTTGTTTCCCAAAGTTGTATTTTTATGGCTTGAAATGTATTTCTGAATTGTTAAAATCTGTTTTCATAGAAACTAAAATATCTGATGTTATGTTTTATTTTACTTTTTAAACTGAAAACATTTCATATTCAGAGATTTGCTTACATTATGAAATTGTAAAGATGTGTTCCTCATATCCTTTATTTTGCTTTCAAAAGCGGGTCAAGTGCTGTAGTTGTCTGTTGGCGCTATAATTTTGTATCGTCGGTTAACACGCATGTGTGTTGTCGCGGCTTGCACTTCTTGTTTAGCTAACGTTTAGCTAACCCCGCTGGTAAAAAGTGACGGGGCAAAAACTGGATCCTGGCTGGATTTGTCGAGGGAAAGGCGACTTCTTGACGGCAGCCAGGACCGTTTTGATAAAAAAAAAAAAATAAAAAATAAAAGGTTCACATTGGTTGTTGAATGGACCAAAAGCGAGTTTCTGTACGTGTCGTGTAGTCCAGGAGGGACTTTTTGAGAGGGGGAGATGTCGGGTGAGTTATATAACTGAAAAACTTTAGTTTATCTTGTACACAAAAATAATACTGTTTTATATTTATTAAACTGTTATTTAGCACATTTTTAATATGTTTTAACGCAGTGCGGTGTGTGTGTGCGTCAGTTGGTTTTGTTTAGACAATCGGGTAACAGCTTTGGTCATAATGTGTGTTAGCAGAAAAATAAAGAGAAAAAAAAATCAGGAACACAAAATAGTGGACAGTAATCAGTTAAAAATTACAGGCGGAGGGAAAAAAAGAAAGAAATTCCTAAGTGGAGTTTTTTTTTTTTTTTTAAACAAACTCATGTTTGGACTCCTGCCACACATTTATCTTGTTCTGCTCCTCTAATCAGCTTTGGGTTTATGCTCTACTCTGGCCAGTTCCCCTCTGTCATTTCTAGCTGCCTGTCAATCAACCCTGTACAGCCTGCCTGCCTGATCACATTAATCAGTGCTTATGCTCTACACCTGGTGCCAGCCCTTATAAACTCAACTCTTGCCACAGCAAGGTGCCAGATTATTGAAAGCATCACTGTAAGTAAATTATACAGCAGTCCTCGTCCATAGTTTCTTTGTTCATGACCACAGCTTTGTTCTCGACTCCTCGCCTTGTCTTGCCCTTGTCTGGATACCACGCCTGCAGCTTACAGAGTACGACCTTGCTCCCCTCTTCGACGACCACGGATTCTCCTTTTTGGATCTTTTTGCATGCTCACACTGGTCTTGGATCTCGACCCCTGCTTGGTCCCTGGATTGTTTCCTGCCTCAGCCCAACTCCTGCCCCAGAAGGTTAGTGACGTGCACACCTCTCAGCCCTCAGAATCTCTTTGCAGTCACTAACCTGTCTGTGTTTATAGATTGGACCAGAACCGAGGCCCAAATCCACCAGACGCCGCCTTTGAAAAATAAAATTTTTTAAATCTATTTCTGAGTCAGGTTTTGTGCCAATCCCTACAGACCCCTTACACAAACTTGTTTTGGACCCCGTACGTCAGCACTGCCAGGTTTCAAGGACCCTTTACAGAGATCAGCTTTTCCTCTCAAACACACACAGAAGTTTTGCACGTCTTTTTTTTTTAATTTTTTTTAGAATGCTAGCTTATGAGTCTCACTCTGTCGTTTTTTTGTAGAGATCTTGGCCGGAGCCTCACTCTTGTCAATTTAAGATCTTGATTCAGAAAAAAAGGTCTCACTTTTTGCTTGTACTATATATCTTATCAATAAAGTCTCGGTTTACGTCACTGTTTGGAATGAAAAATCTCTTAACCTTTTAGAATCTCACTTATTCAGAAGAGGTCTTGACTCATTTTTACTTATAACGCAAGAAATAGTCTGCCGTTTTAAAAACCAAAATGTTGTGATAAAGTACTCGCGTCGCTGTTTGTGTGAAGGAAATCTGGTTGTCTGTCAATATGCTGCTGGTGAGGTCTGACAGATGCAAAACTGGCCTGGCTGGGAACTTTGAAGACCCACTAGGGCTTTGGCTCCACCGTGCGCACGGGTTTTTTCAGCTTGTCCGACTGAAACTGCACCAGCGAAGCAGGCATGTAGGAATCCGAGGTCATGGCTCCAAAATAGGTATTTTCTGTTTAACCTTTAAAGATAACTTCACACAGACGGCGAGGTGGTTTTTTAGCGCTCAAATACCTTTGCAAAGTGAGAGTCACTCTGGGTCAGAGTGAATTCTATCGTTTGCTGGGTGAGTCCAATATTTGTCAAAATGGGTCATGAAAACAGGTCAGGTTTACATGTACAAAAATCTTATCAGGATGACGGTCAGAACATTTCAGAAGATTTAGCTTGTACAGATAGTTCCTTGATAAAACGTTCACTTAATGTAAAAGTTGTTAAGGCTGTGGGTGATGTCAAAGGCGAACGGTTTGAAGCAAGGACTAAACAACTTGAGGTAAAAAAAAACAATTATATTTATTGGTTCAGGTGTAGCAGGTAACTCAAACTCAGGATGGATCCACTGTGGGAAAAGAGAGGAGATTGGTGGTGAACGATAAATCGTCTTGAGGAGATTTTGGAAATGTTGATAGTAATCCAAAAATAAGCTTACTTGTCGTTGTTGTTCCAGGAGCATGAGAACAGGATCCGAATCCAATAATCCACGGTGGGGTCAGGTGAGTATATTAACAAGTGTATTTACAAAAATCACCAAGAGAGCCGGGGTGGAGGTGAGGAGAAACCAGGAACCAGGTGAGGCACACAGGAGTAAAGGTGGAGTAGGAGAAACGCTGCTGTCATGCAGGGAGACCGATAAGGAGCTTGAAGTCAGCCAGCCAGTAGTCACAGGAACATGGAGCTTGGTAGAACTTTGCTCTGGCACTGATCTGTTCTTCTTCTTCTTCTTCATTTCGTTAATGGCGGATCGCAAACAACTGTAAGGTGCATTCCGCCACCTACTGTACATGAGTGTGTAACAACAGTTCTCTACATCTATCAAATTCTATTAATTAGTCTTGTATTTTTAAGATATAAAATGATCGCTTTCCTTATTTTATATATATCCGTTATGTTTCCCTCAGTTCCTAACAGTCCTTTAAGACTCCAGTCTTGACCTGTCTTTTCAACCATTCTTTTCAGTATCTCTCTTTCAGATTCATATGTTTTACAGTGCATCAATACGTGTTCTACAGTTTCTTTCTCTCCACATTTTTCACATTTATCAGTATTTTTCTTCCCTATTCTAAATAAAACATCATTTAAGTATGTATGACTTACTCTTAATCTGGTCATTATGATTTCTTCCCTTCTGTTTTTCATATTAATATTCTTAATTGCTATTGACTTTTGGATTTTATATAGACTTCTTCCTTTCTTATCTTCAGTCCACCTTTTTTGCCATTGTTCTTTTTCTTTATCCTTTATCAGTGATTTTCCTTCTCCTTTCCCTATAGGAATTGTAATTGTTATTGTCTTTTCTAAAGCCCTTTTTGCTAATGTATCTGCCTTCTCATTTCCTTTTACCCCTTCATGAGCTGGTACCCAGCAGAACCACACATCAATGCCACCTCTGTACAATCTAAATAAACTGTGTTTAATTTCTAATATTAAGTCTTTCCTATTGTTTCCTTTCCCCTTGATACTTTCCAAAACTGCTTTCGAGTCTGTGCATAGTACAACCCTTTCTGGTCTAACCTCTTCCACCCACAGTAAACTCAATGTAATTGCCATCATTTCAGCTGTGAAAACGGAAAGGTGGTCCGATATTCTTTTAGATATGTGAATTTTAAACTCAGGTACATATATCCCTATTCCCACACATCCTTTTTTTTTTTTTTAATTTTTATTTATCAGGAGAATATATAATTGACATTACATACATTATACAAAATTTACATGACTTCTCCTATTTTTTCTTTTTTTTCCTTCCCCCTTTTCCCCCCTCCCTCCCCTCTTCCCCTCCCTCCCCTTCCCCCCTTAACCAAAAACAAGACAAAATAAGGAAAGAAAAAAAAAAAAAAAAAAGGGAGAGAAAGGGGGAGGAGGAACGAACAGGAGGGACCCAACAAACCAAAAGGAAAACAGTATTTCAGTCTTTCATTTATCCTCTAAAAACAAGTCACATGGTAATGTGATGAGTCAATCATATCAGTCTATACGCTATGAAGGTAAAGATTTTACATATGACACAAAGGGTGTCCACTTGTGGGTAAATTTTTCTGAACTACCCTTCACTGTTAGTAAAATTTTTTCCATCTTCAGGAATGATCTTACAGTATTAAGCCATTGTGATGTGGATGGTGGTGTGGGAGATTTCCAGGCGAGCAAAATACAACGTCTGGCAAGGAGAGAGCAAAAGGCCAAGACCTCCCCCTGCTGGCGGGATAGATTAAGTGTGGTCCCAGGAACTCCAAAAATAGCAATAAGTGGATCACTTTGAAACTGAATCTTAAAAACTCCTGAGAGTATGGAGAAAAAATATTTCCAAAACCCTTGCAGTTTTGGGCAGAAAAAGAACATATGACTTAAGTTGCAAGGTGAAGTCTGACATCTATCACACTGGTCTGGTATTGAGGGGAACATTTTAGATAAACGTGTTTTTGAGAAGTGTACTCTATTACTTTAAATTGTATTAACTGTAGTCTGGCACATGGTGTACTCTGACGTATGCTGAGAATAACTTTATCCCACCATGAATCTGATAGTTTAACACCCAGTTCACGTTCCCATGCAGTTCTAGTTTTACCCGATGAATCGGCCTCTATTGCCATAAGTTTTCCATAAATAATTGAAAGAGGAGATTTCAAATTGGGGCTCAAAACTAAGAGTTCAACCCATGGTGGGTCAGTAGGCAAAGTTAGAAAATTTTGAAACTGCGATGAAACGCAATGCCTAATTTGGAAGTAAAGAAACAAATGTGAAGTGGGTAGATTAAATTTAGAAGACAATTCTGAAAAACTAAGAAATAAACCATCTTCGTACAGGTCTCTCATTGTTCTAATACCTTTCTCATACCAAATTCTATAGGCAGCATTATTAGATGCTGGAGAAAAAATGTGATTCTTTAGTAACGGCATTTTATTAGAGGGTGATACAAATTTAAAGTGGGACCTAAATTGTGACCAGATCCTGAGTGTTGAGAGCACTATAGGATTTGTAGTAACTGAGGATAATTTAATTGGTAATGATGAATAAATAATTGAAGCGGGCGAAAAAGATGCAGAAATCGACTGAATTTCAAGTTTACACCAAATCAGATCAGGTGAATTTAACCAATAAGTCAGTTTATGGATATGTGAGGACCAGTAATACATTGTAAAATTAGGTAGAGAAAGACCCCCGTTTGTGGTGAACTGTTGTAATAAAGAAAGTCTCATTCTGGGGGTCTTTCCGTTCCATAAAAAAGATGAGACCATCTGATCCAGGGACCTGAAGAACTGTTTGGGCAAGAACAGAGGGATATTTTGATATAAAAACAAAAGTCTAGGTAGCACATTCATTTTGATAATATTAATCCTACCAATCAATGAGAGAGGGAGAGAGTTCCATCTCTGTAAATCTGATGCAATTTGGGAAACTAGTGAGGCATAATTCTGAGAAAACATTGAGGGCAAAGTACGTGTAATATTAATTCCTAAGTACCTAAATCCCGAGGGACTGAGCCTAAAAGGGATATCAGAAGGCTTAAGCTTTAAAGCTAATTAATTCACTGGATAGCATTCACTTTTAAGTGAGTTAATTTTATAGCCAGAATATGATCCAAATTTTTCTA
>NC_056516.1:265322-265803 GCF_014905685.2 Nematolebias whitei | reverse complement strand
AGAAGAAAGGGATCTTAGAGCAACGGATAGGGGTTCAATGGCTAACGCAAACAAGAGGGGAGAAAGAGGGCAACCCTGTCTAGTACCACGTCCCACCGTAAAATAATCAGATTGGACGGAATTACTGAGAATACATGCTTGAGGGGATGTATAAAGTAGCTTGATCCAAGATACAAACCTCTCTCCAAAACCAAACCCATTAAGAACAGCAAAGAGATATTCCCATTCCACTCGATCAAAGGCTTTCTCGGCATCAAGAGAAATTATCACTTCAGGAGATTTAGAGGAATGAGTTGAAAAAATTGTATTCAACAGTGTACGAGTATTAAAAAACAACTGGCGACCTTTAATGAATCCATTCTGTTCTTGTGAAATAATCCGAGGGAGAACTGTCTCAAGCCGAGTCGCGAGTACTTTAGACAAAATCTTAAAATCCACATTCAAAAGTGAAAGAGGTCTATAGGACTCGCAGGCAGTAGGA
>NC_056516.1:260491-265222 GCF_014905685.2 Nematolebias whitei | reverse complement strand
CCCCCAATAATCACACTTAGCCCTTCCCCAAATGAAGGGGCTGTGCAGACTCCAACGGGTGTCATCAAAAAAAATTAGCCTTACAGCCAAATGGCACCACACCGCAAAAACCCTAAAACACCTTCTTGTGTCAGGTGACTCCCACCGAACTAGCAAAATAAAAAGATTTAAAATATATAATAGGCACTAATCTGGGAGAACAAGAACTCTTACACTAATTATAATTCAAAACATTAAATCCTTAATTGTAAACAAAACACACAAATTATAATTCTAAACGTTAAATCCCTAATTGTAAGAAAAACACACTAATTATAATTCTAAACATTAATTCCCTAATTGTAAACAAAACACCCTAATTATAGTTCTAAACATTAAATCCCTAATTGTAAATAAAACACACTAATTATAATTCTAAACATTAAATCCTTAATTGTAAACAAAACATACTAATTATAATTCTAAACATTAAATCCTTAATTGTAAACAAAACATACTAATTATAATTCAGAACATTAAACCCCTGAATGTAAACAAATAAGTCCGTGAGTGTAGACAGGACACTTTGATTACATTTTCAAACCTGAATAATAATAATGATTAATAATACTGACGTTCCTGAGTGTGAGATCGATTATATTAATTGTAATGCTCATTTTGTAATCGACTCAATGTAAATCTTCGCCTCCTCAGCAGAGGTAAACACCCGCGTGTTACCCTCAAACGCGATCTTCAGCCGGGCCGGGTGGAGCAGGCCGAACCGAACCCCCTCGATATCCCGCAGCTTGCGACGACATTCCGTGAAGGCCGCCCGCGCCCGGGCCGTTTTGGCAGTGTAGTCAGGGAAAACGAAGATATTCGTACCGTTCACTTTGACCCGCTGCAACTCCCTCGCCTTCGCCAGGATTTTCACACAGTCCGCTTGGTAGTGAAACTTAGCTACAATCGGACGGGCCCGCTCGCCTGCTTTCGGTTTGGGGGCTGGGATGCGATGAGCGCGGTCCAGCAGCGGCTCCTCCTCGAGGTCGAAGGCCTCCTTTAGCATCCGAGATACCGCAGCCGTTGTCGCCGCTGATGGGTCATCCTCCGGAACACCAATGATGCGGATGTTCTGACGTCGAGACCGGGACTCCAGGTCATCGCACTTATCCTCCAACTGTGCCACCGTCTTAGTAAGGACGTCAACTGTTTTCTGGAGGCTCACGATGTCGTCAGTACAGGTGGAGACGGACTTCTCCACCTCTGTTACCGTTAGCTTTAGCCCCGTGAAGCTCTCCTGCACCGCTGCTAGCCCAGACGATAGCTCCTTTTTGAAGGCGGACAGCTCGGCATTAATCGACAAGAGACTTTCACCCAGAACAGCATGGAATTCTGCTTTAATTATAGCAGCAAGGTCCTCTCGGAGAGCTACAAGTATTTCTTGCTTAAGGCTGCTGACGTCGCCCTCAGACGGAGGAGGTGATCCAGGACAGCTCGAGGCTTCACTACGAGGATTAGGCCGCAGGTGAGCGTGGATCGAACTTACCCCTTTAGTCGGTTTTGGTGGCATTTTAATGGCCAAATAGGAGGGTTATGTAAAGTGTGTAAGTTAGCTATTGTTTGCTGTCGGACTCGGGAAAAAGTGCCCAGGCATTAATCAAAGAAAAGGCTAATTCTGTAGGAGCACACCCAAACACACCTTATCTCACCGCCATTCAGCCGGAAGTCCCCACACATCCTTTAAGATTTTTTGATCCATCGGTATAGATTTTGAGATAGTTATAATATGATTCTCTTAAATAATCATCAGTTTTTACCCCTACTTCATTCAAATTCCAATTATTTTTCTTTTTAAGGATTCCTATATCTATATTTATCTTAGGAAAGAGCCAAGGAGGAATAACAGAAATTGGGTTGGTTTTACCTATTTTATTATCCTCTACTCCATATAGTTTGATCCAGTCACTGATCATCCAACCAAAACCATTCCTCTGGAATTTTGTGTATTCCCAACAGTTCTGAAATATAATTGAAGTGACATTCTCTTCTTCGTCACCTTTAATCTTCATCCAATATGTTAATGCTAATTTTATTCTTCTCATGTCAAGCGGTGTTTCTCCGGTTTCTATTAATAGAGCATCGATTGGTGTTGTTTTCATTGCTCCTGTACATATACGTAGTGCCCTACTCTGTAGTCTATCTATTTTTTTTAGTGTCGTTTTAGCTGCTGCTCCATATATGAAACTTCCATAATGGCACTGATCTGGAGTGAGGCTCCAGATTAAATAGCTCCTCCACCTGGTCCAGGTAATGAGCAGCAGCTGTGGACAGATAATTAGAAAAACACAAACAGAGAAAGGAGGGGTAGAGGAGCCAACCTCTACAAAAGTAGGTTTTCCAGAAACTTCCACTCAGCAACAACAAGATTAAATCCTAAGAAATGCACTTTTTGTTCAGTACATCTGAAAACATATAATATAATGAGATAGAAACCATTTAAAAATGATAACAGAGAAAATCTCTAACAAAGTTTGAATGAAAAAAAACTACCCGTTCATACTGCACTCTACAAAGCTAATTGAACAAATCATTCTAATTAGACTAATCAGAGCTTTTTCACATTCATACACTGATGGGACACACATCAGAGGCTATGAGGGGTTCAGTGTCTTGCCCAGGGACACTTCAGCATGTGACTGCTGGTGGATTCGAACCCCCAACTCTTGCATTGGAGGACAACTGCTCTAACCACTCAGCCACAGCTGCCCTAGAGAGAGTTACAATAATCCAGGTGTGAAGAAATAAAAGCATGGATTACTGTCTCTAGGTGGTGCCTAGAAAGGAGGGGCTTGATTTTTTAACAGGCGCCTCAGTTGAAAGAAAGAGGACTTAACCACATTGTTGACATGGCAGTCAAGTTTCAGGCAGGAGTCCATTTTCACTACTAAATTTGTCACAATGGATTTTTCATATGAGGCCAAAGAGGAAAGTTTGATTAATCTGAGTATTTCGTGCTCACACACTTTTCACATTTTACCCCTACACCAACTTTCAGTGGGAAAGCTGAACACTCTTTCATACAAGTGTATCCGGGAGTCAAGGAGTGGACTCTTTTTATTTTTTTCTAAGACTATTGGAGTCATTTCTTAAAGCAAGTTCATAGCAAAAAGTGCAATAATAGATTTTTCACTACAAGGCACTTTTGAATTAACTACATAGTTTGAACTGTGTCCATATATAGTTTGTGTTATGCTAATGCGGTCTTCAGCCTCAAGCATTCAGTAGAGATGATGAGCAGACTATAGAAGTCTGGTAGAACCACAGTTGCTTCAACACCACTTCTTAAAATATTTTACCACTCACGTGTGATTTTCAGTGCTAAGCTTTTTCTGCTGCCTTTGGAGAAACTTTTTTTTCAGCATTGGACAGAAAAATAAACATAAACAAAGCATGGACTTCCTTACCATGTAGGCAACTCTAAATCTTTAAGGTACGTTTCAGAATAATTAAAGGCACTCATAATTTATTCTATGCTGCAGCTGTGCATTAAACATATTAGTTATGTTTTTATAACCCACACCTGTTTCATGTTGCTGTTTCTTAACCCTCAGTCGGGATTAGGATGATGCAAAGTCATTAAAGTATTTGGTCATTATGAAAATTACAGCTTTTAGCTTCATCACTGGAAAAAAGTGCATAAATTGAGGTGTCTGTTTCTGCTCTGAGGTGAGACTGAAGTTGCAGAATATTTCATCAGGAGTTCAGCAGCAGCAGCTCCCATCTTTTCAACGCAATGAAAAAAACTCTGGCCAAGTCTAAGGCTGTACTGCCAGAGGGGGAAGCAAATCAAATTAATCACTTACTCTTTAAACCAACATGGGAACTGCTGACTGCATGAATAGAGAAAAGTGTGTTTATAATGGGCCATGATCCACTAATAAGTAGCATGAGTAGATAATATGATTAATTTAATGGGAACTAGTCACATTTTTTTGTGAGCAAACAAAAAGCCTAAAATATATTTTCATTTAAACAAAAAAAATAGACAATTATGAAGAACTTAAGGAAATTAAAACCATTATGCGCTGCTATTGAACAGTCAAGGTACCTGAGCAGTTTCACTTTAGGCTCTAAGTGTGTCAAGAAGAGATGGAGGGCAATGGCCATCAATGCCCTATTTTCATCTCCAGACCTGCTGGAAAAGTTTTTTCTTTTTCTTTTAATTTCTGCCTGAGCGACTGTGGCTGCAAATTCCACATTCCTCATATAGTTTGTACTCTAAAGAGGCTTTTTGGTATTGTGATCATGTGGAACTTGAAATAAAAATAAATACTTGTCTGAAAAATAATGAAAATCTGCAACGTGCTTGACACACACTTACCATGTGCCCTCACACAGCCTCTGGCTTCGTACTTGCATTCTGAATGTTGCTGCTGTCAGATGGAAAAAACCTCTGTGGGTCTCAGCTGTTCAAGTCACAAGTCAGTTTAAGGTAACGATATGCTGATGTGACCTTCTCACTGCAATTCAGAACAGTTTGCTTATTATTTTGTCTGAGCAACTCAGAAAATATTTGACTTCAGAGACATGCTATAGGAGACCCACAAACACCATGTCTCCATAGGTTAGTCGTGCAAATTAAAAAGAGAGACCAAAGGAATGAGACTTTAGGAAATGCAAAACAAAAGGTCACTTTCCTGGATTGCTTTTATATATATATATATATATATATATATATATATATATATATAT
>NC_056516.1:257476-260391 GCF_014905685.2 Nematolebias whitei | reverse complement strand
AAAAGGAGCAAGAACCCTCATCAGTCTCATCACAGATTGAACAGGTGGTCGCCCAAGCCGACACTCTAACATCTGATGAAGAAAGAGACAAACTTCGCCGAGTTCTTCTAAAATATGAAAAGTCATTGTCAACTGACCCAGACATCATCCAACTTCAGAAGTTGGATGATCCTGCAATTAAATTGATGATACTGTATCTGACTGACCCAGACAAATACACTCCATCGAAAGGTAAACTGGATTCCGATCCAGACCTAAAAGTCCTCTTTCAGCTGCGCAAACAGTTAAAACTACTCAAGGACAACCTAACTTTAGCTCATGGAGCGACGTCCTCACCTGTGTTCGCGGTCTCCCATGACCGAAGGGGGGTGACGCCAGTTAGGATAATGCTACCAGACGCGATAACGTGAGCAAATCTGATATTCAGAGTGAGTGGCGCACCGAAACGTCGTTTTCTAGTTGCTTAATCACTGCTTTTGTCAATGTTAAAACGTTGTTTTACTGGTTGCTTAGTCACTGTTTTTGTCGATGTTGAGACATCGTTTAATTGGGTTTTGGTATTGTTTTTGAACACCCCAGGCAAGAATGAATTTTGTTGTGTAGTTAAGTTAGAGACGAAGAGGCCTTTAACCATGCCAACATCGTTAAATTGCAATCTTTGCGGAGGCAATGTATATTATTGCTACCTTAAGTACCATAATCTACATTGATCTCACAACGCGTAAGCCGAACCTACTCGAACAATTCTATTCGGGGGGTAGCTAATTCTTTTTGATGAGACTCGCCATAGACTTCCAAAAACATTTATGGGGAAACCAAACACCCAATCTCAAGTCGTTCGTCTAAAAGACAACAGACAATTGAACCAAACTATATTTTACCATGTAAAGCTAACTTAAACCAAGTTAGAAATGGAAAAATAGTTTGGAACCCTTTTCTATAGGTATAAACCCCTGTAGTTACCCTTTTCAGCATGTTCCACCCCTTAACTGGTAGTTGTAGCTGTTCCCAATCATAATAGCTTACACACCAGGTGCATATAGTTTAAGGCCTTATGTAAAATCCCCTTCATAAGCCCACCTTAAACCACATAATTGCATGACACATTTGAACCAGAACGGCACAGGCTGGACGTCGCCCAGAGACGACCGTCGCTGGAGGCGACCTGCAATCCTGACGTTGGTCTCCACTCTTCATCCAGTGGCCGCATCTTCAGTTCAATCCAAGGGTACCCCTCTGTATGCTGATCAATCAACACTTCCAATTGTTGTGGATTTACCGTTGTGGATTATATGACTTTTTCCAATGGATTACAGACTCTGTTTCCAAGGGGTTAAAGCATTGCTACAATGGAATTACCAACAACATTATGGAATTATAATCAACACAATGGAATTACCAACAACATTGTGGAATTACCTTAACTTTTGTTTTCCTTGCTGGATTACTTTTGACTTTTGTTTCCTTGCTGGATTACTCTTGACTCTTGTTTCCTTGCTGGATTACATCAAGCTCAAGGACATTCGAAGGCGTAAGTTCATGTTTGGAATTCATCCCCATGGACAGGCAATGATTTCCAAAGGGGGGACTGTAGTGAACTTGACCTGATGTCAAAACTTGACCTTAGGATCATATGGTCAGAAACTGTCATTTCATTGATTTGCATCCAGAGATACAGGTTGACCCATCCTGAGACTTTCTTTCTTGAATTAATCAAGTGGAAAAAGACAATTCTCTATGATTATTACTATTTTACAAATGTTTTGATAATCAAATTGTGTTAGTTCAAACAATGTTTACATGTTGAAGTGAACTACTCATTTTTATTTACTTAAAACAGTAATAATGATGTTTAATCCTCATTCAAAGAAGAAATCAGGTTAATATGCATTTCTTGATTTTTTGTCTTCAATGAGCGAAGTTGTAAGTGTGTCAAAGTTCAAGTTTCGGTCAACTGAAAGTTTACTGAAAAGAAATGTCATGTTTAACTTTTACAGCGAGATACTGGGAGAGGTGGCTCCACGAAGTCTGAATTCTCCATAACAATCTTTCTGTCTGTTCTTAAACAATCTTACTCTTTTCCTTGACTTTCATAACACCTTACATCACAAACCACACCTCTGCTCTGGTCCATCGACCAATCAAAAAGCTCTCAAATGAACCGGAAGTAGAGCCCATTTAAATGTTGGCACTTCCTAGTTAAAGGAGAGAGTTTTTGGAGTTCCAGAATGCAGAACGCTGGAATTCAGGATGCTGTTGAAAGAGAATCAAGCTGAACCAGAGACGATTTGGGAATTATAACTTCTGTTTGGATAACCTCACGACTCCAGGGTTTTTTAGCTGTTCTCACGGAGACGCTGAAAGAGTTGAAAGGAGAGCTCTACACCGACGCTGAAGCTATCGTCTGCAAGGTAAAAGTTCTATCTCAACCAAGCGTACCGTTGGCCCAAGCTGATTTCCAAAGGAGCGTGCATGTTCTGGTTAAAACAGACAAATTCCCTCACACATCTCTCTGTAGATAAACCTCATCTTTCCATCTTTAAACTCTCCTATCTGCTAGCAAATTAATCTAGATGTTTTCAGAAATGTCTGTGGTGAAGCAACGGAAAATCATGGCCGTATGGTTTTCCTGGTTGTAAAGCTGATTAATTATGTCGGTATTTTTCAATTCTTGCCAATTAATGTAAATGTGTGATGTGTTAAACTTGATTCTGTTAATAAATGACCCACTCGTTTGGTGAGTCAAAGATAATTAATGTCTCACGTCCACATTTTATTAAATTCAATGCACGTATGTTATACAGTCCAAAAAAAATGAAAGAATCAGTTTAATTGATGAATATATCTCAGGATATGTCATACTACATATGTATGTATATATATATATATATATATATATATATATATATATATAT
>NC_056516.1:229937-257376 GCF_014905685.2 Nematolebias whitei | reverse complement strand
GAACAACACAAACATGTAGAATAGTGGGTCATGAGGACCGGAATTGAGAACCACTGTCCTATTTCAAGATAAACTAACAACTTTACTTAATCACATTTCACTAATATTGAGTAGATTTTTACTTGAATTACAAATATTTTTCTTGTTGTAATGTATTAATTTCTTACAAATAAGAATTATCAACAAAAAAAATCTTAGATTTAATATATTTTACTTACTTATAAGTTAAATTTCAAGTAATTTAATCCAAAATCAAGCTTTTTAAAGCTTATTTTAAGCATTTTTAATTCTTAACTAAGATCATTTATTTCTAGATTAAAATATCTTATTTCAAGATTTCTTGTTAAGTAAAATTAACTTGCTGCATGGACAGATAATTTCACTTGTTTTAAGTGGTTTTGAATCAAATATAGTATTTTTTTCTTATATGTAGACCAGCCAAATTTGCAGTGCATGCAGTTGCAGTGTGAGATATTTATTATCAGTCACAAGTTCATGACTGCTGATTTTATCGTTATTAATCGGTTCATCCTAAGGAGCTGTTGGTCTGCTCTGTTCATCGTTACACTGTTACAATTTGTATCCTTCATTGTTCCTATTCACAGCAGCAGGTCTCCTATCTCAGCCTTTTATTCCTCACCAGAGATCTTTTCTCTGGTGCGCTCCTGGACATGGAGCACACAAGTACGCAGCACGTAATTACGCACACAAAAGGCTGAGTGGTGAAATGTTGTTTTTTTTGTGCAAGCAGGTGCTTCATGTTGTGTCTGAATGGACCCAGTGAGGCATAGACTACATCCTACTTTGCCTTTAACCCACTAGTGACAGCCTTAAATGGTGAAGCCTATACGAAATAGAACGTTGGTTATGTACTGTAACCCCAGATTCTATGAGTATAGGCGTAGCCCTTTAAGCTCTGAGCCTCACTGGTTCCTAAATGGCTGAAGAAAAAAAGCTATTTGGGAGCCGATTACCCGGTCTCACCATAATTTATGTGGACCGGGGGTGAGGCCCACACAGCAGGTGGATTACAGTTTTCAGTGCTGCGTTACGCGCGTAGGGATAAACCCACTAGTGACAGCCTTAAAGGGCTACGCTTATACTCATTGAATCTGGGGTTACAGTACGTAGCCAACGTTCTGATGTCCCTTCACTGGCTTCCTGTCAAGTTTCAAATCCATTTTAAAGTTCTATTGTTTGTTTTTAGGTCTTTGAACGGTCTTAGTCCTTCTTATTGTCTGAACTGCTTCACCTTCACATGCCATCAAGTACTCTTAGATCCTCTGACCAGATGCTTTTAGCAGTCCCGGAAACCTTTCATAAATCCAGAGGCGACAGAGCCTTTTCAACTCTGGCTCCTAAATTGTGGAATGAGCTTCCACGGAAAGTCAGGCAGGCCCCATCACTTTCTGTTTTTAAAACTCATTTAAAAACACATTTCATTTTCATTAGCTTTTAACCTAAAGTGAGTTAGCATCTGTGTCTTAATGTTGTAATATTTTACTTGTGATGTTCTGATTATTTTTTATATACATTATAGTTAGTTGTTTTTATTGTTTTACTGTGTTTTTGTTTTTATTTTTGTACAGCACTTCGGACGGCTGCTATGTTGTATTTTAAGTGCTTTAGAAATAAAATTGGTATGGTAAACTGTGTGCATCCATGTTTCTGTGCACCTTTTCATTATATATCCTAATGAATGGGGAACTATGTGCATCAGACATCTTTATGACTCACCTTACAAAGTGAAGGCAGGTCCTCTGGGCAGATGCAAAATGTAAAGAATAAAAATTGTTGAAACATTTTGTTTTTAATCTAAAAGACTTTGTCAGTCTAAGGAGCTGTAATAAGATCAGTCTTATAAATAGCACCTTTTCATAGTGGATAGGTGCTATTTATAAGACTGATCTTATTACAGCTCCTCAAACTGACAAAGTATTTTGGATTAAAGACAAAACATTTCAGCAAATTTTATTTTTATTTACTTTTTGCATCTGCCCAGAGGACCTGCCTTCACGTTGTTAGATTTTTCTACCTGGTTTATTGAACATGAATCAGGGAATTTTCTGAAACACCTTCATTTCATTAAGCAAATAGATGCAAATAAGTCCTCCATGTGTGTTACTCTGCTCTGCATGATCAAAAATGATGTCTAATTGCAGGAAGAGTCAGAGAGGCTCCTAAATAAATAGTGGAGTGTCAAAACATATGCACAAAGAGGAGTGATGTTATGTGTCAAGCTGCAGTTGTCATTGAATTTGGTGTGTGTGAGGGTGGGGGGTGGGGGGGAGTGCTGTGAATTACCAGTGTGTTTCAGCCATGATGTAAGGGAATATGATATTTCTGGGCATCATATGAATGAAACTGTCCCATACAGTGGGTATGACATAGCTCAGGGGATGACTGAGAAATACCCAATCTTTAACTAGTCAGTGTGATCCATAAAAACTCAGTGCCTTGCAAATCTTCTATTGACAATGTCCTCCTGTGGTGCCTAAGATGTCACTGTTCAACAATTAGGCACAAATCTAAGCAGCTATTTAGGCCATGTTTCACCATCTGCACCTTGTTGATTTGAGGAATCATCCGATGTGAGTTGTTCTGAACTATTTTTCTGATCCAACACCCTTTTCTTCTCTGTGAGATTGAAATTACCTCTTAAACTGTCTGTCTGTCATCCATGTGCTCACTAGCGTGTGTTTCCATCTACATGTGACAAAAACATAAGAACCTATACAGTTTACATTCTGATGTTGATTTGATCATTCTTGAGGCGTAATATATGTCATATTGTATGAGGTTAAACATATCCAACAATTTTCAGTCAGGTAATCTGGACAATTTCTTTTTTTGCTGAAACGTTTCACCTTCCATCCGGAAGGCTTCATCAGTCAAGGAAACGAGAAGTTCCCAAGAAGTGCAAAGGTATCCAGCACAGTGTCATTGTTTTGTTCTGAGCCAGTTAAGGCTTGTTTTGGGAAGTGTGTACATTTAGAAGCATTCCACTTGCGTCCATCATTTTAAAGATATCTGTTTTGTCCAACTTTCTTCATGACAGTCCATGGTTTTGTAAATCTAAGATTCATTGAGAACATGCTCAGGTCTGCGAACACAAACAGTGTCACCCACTTTGACTGTTGATGTTTTAGCTCGCATTTTCTTGTCTGTATATTACTTCATTTTATTCTGCTTTTGTTTCACCCTCTTTTTAATTTGCATTTGTGTTTTGCTTTTCAGTGCTACTGGAAGTATGTTTAACTTGGTGCACATTTTTCTGTTTCTCAGTAGTTCAAATGGGGTTACTCCCATGGTTGCATGTTCTAGAATTGCGCCGCTCAAGGTGGCTGCATGTTGGAGTAGCTCTGTTACTTTCATTCTGAGATATTACTTTTGATAACTTTAATTCCTCTTTTTTCTGGATATAAATCGCTTTTTTTGGATGATTATTTCCTCTGGTGTCAGATGCTGTGCAGCTGGAAGGATTTTTACAGAAATATCTTTGCTTTCGGACATTTGTTATGATGCGTAACCATAACAACAAGGTTTTTTACAACTGGGAGCAGCTGATTAACATCTCCAAATCTCAAATAATATCTCAACTACAGCCTCAAATCCCAAATGAGTTGAAAAGGAGGCGTCGTGGATGCAGAGCAGGAGCAAAGAAGAGGGAGAAAGAGAGAAGAATGCAATTTAAACCATCTCTTCCATCGATCATGATGGGCAATGTGAGATCGCTGGGAAACAAGTTGGATGAACTTCAAGCCCTAACAAGGACCCATCCAGAGTATCGGGAATGCAGTATTTATTATGTGTTTCACTGAGACATGGCTGCAGGATCATATCCCCGACTCCAGCGTTTCATTGCCAGGCTTTCTGACCATACGAGCAGATAGAGATTTAAAGAGGAGTGGCAAAAGGAAAGGAGGTGGGTTGGCAGTGCTTGTGAACAACAGATGGTGTAATCCTGGACATGTTACTGTGAAGTGTCGTCTCTGCAGTCCAGATATTGAACTGTTAGCACTAAGTTGTCGTCCATATCATTTGCCAAGAGAGTTCACCAGTGTTATTTTGGCAACTGTTTACATTCAACCCAATGCTGTTGCCGAGACTGTGTGTGATGTCATCAACTCCGAGGTTGCTAAGCTACAGACACAACACCATAGTGCGTTTGTTGCAATATCTGGGGATTTTAATCATGCCTCTCTCTCTGCTACACTTCCGACATTCGAACAGTTTGTCAGCTGCTCTACCAGAGAAAACAAAACGCTGGACTTGTTTTATGCAAATGTCAAGGATTCATACATCGCTAAAGCAAGACCCCCTCTTGGCAAATCAGATCACAATCTTGTGTATCTCTGCTCAAAATATAAGCCCCTTGTTCAGGCAATAAAGAGAATAGTGAGAAAATGGTCAACGGAAGCTGAAGAAGCCCTGCGGGGTTGTTTTGACGCTACAGACTGGGATGCACTGTGCCAGCCACATGGAGAGGACATCAATGCCATGACTGAGTGTGTGACCGACTATATAAACTTCTGTGTAAACAACACCATCCCCACCAGAACAGTGAGATTCTTCCCCAATAACAAACCCTGGATCACCACTGACCTGAAGGAACTGCTAAACCAGAAAAAAAGAGCCTTCAGGGAGGGAGACAGGGAATTATTGAAGAGCACACAGAAGCAACTTAAAGTCAAGATAAGAAACGGCAAGGAGGTGTACAAGAAGAAGCTGGAGAGCAAGCTCCAACAGAACAATATCAGAGAGGTGTGGTCAGGGATGAAACAGATCACAGGCTTCAAGCAGGAGGATCATAAGGATGGAAGCCTGGACAGAGCCAATGAACTGAACACATTATTCAATAGGTTCAGTTCAGGTACAAGCTCAGCATCCTCCTCTCTTGCCCACAGCCAAACATACATACCACCCTCCATTGCCCCAAGGCTGTCCTGTCACACCTCAAATACTGTATCTACTACATCAGTCATGGACCCTTCTTCTACATATTGGTCTTCAACTAAATCAGAAGATGCTGATACCTCCTTTGCCTCCCCCCTCTGCGTCTCCAGAAGTCAGGTGAGGAAGCAGCTGGAGAGACTGAACCGGAATAAGGCTGCAGGTCCAGATGGTGTCAGTCCCAGAGTCCTGAAGGTCTGTGCAGAGCAGCTCTATGGGGTTTTGCAGCACCTCTTCAACCTTAGCCTGACCCAGGAGAAGGTTCCAGTGTTGTGGAAAACATCCTGTCTTGTTCCAGTGCCAAAGAAAACACACCCATCAGTCCTCAATGACTATAGGCCTGTTGCCCTGACATCCCATATCATGAAGGTCCTAGAGAGACTTCTGCTGACCCACCTGACTAGACAAACAAGCACATATCAGGACCCACTGCAGTTTGCTTATCAGCGTGGACTTGGAGTTGAAGATGCCATCATACACCTGCTTCAGCAAACTCACTGTCATCTAGAAAAGGCAGACAGCACTGTGAGAGTCATGTTCTTTGATTTCTCCAGTGCATTTAACACAATCCAGCCTTATTTGCTTTGTCAGAAACTCCAGAAGACTCGGGTGGAGGCCTCAACAATTGCCTGGATCAAAGACTACCTGACAAAACAGACCACAGTTTGTGAGACTGAAGGGTTGTGTGTCTAACCAGGTGGTCAGTAGCTCAGGAGCACCACAGGGGACTGTACTCTCACCATTCCTTTTCACTCTGTACACCTCAGATTTCCTGTACAAAACAGACTCCTGTCATCTGCAGAAATATTCTGATGACTCTGCAGTAGTCAGGTGTATCAGAGATGGACAAGAAGCTGAGTACAGGGAACTGGTGGACCGCTTTGTGGCATGGTGTGGAAACAATCATCTCATCTTGAATGTGAACAAAACAAAGGAGATTATTGTAGATTTCAGGAGAATCAGGAACAGATCCAACCCTATTTTCATCATGGGAGAAGAAGTGGAGGTGGTAGAGAAGTATAAATACCTTGGAGTTCACCTGGACAACAGACTGGACTGGAAATGCAACAGTGAAGCCATCTACAAGAAGGGACAGAGCAGACTGTACTTCTTGAGGAAGCTGAAGTCCTTCAACGTTTGCAGCAAGATGCTGCATATCTTCTATAAGTCTGTTGTAGAGAGTGCTATCTCTTCTGCCATCATCTGCTGGGGGAGCAGCACCAGAGCAAGTGACTTAAAAAAGATCAACAAGCTCACAAAGAAGGCTGGCTCAGTTCTGGGGATTCCTCTAGAACCTTTGGAGATGATTGTTCAAAGAAGGATTCTTCATAATATGAAGAACATTATAGACAACCCTCAGCATCCTCTTCATCAGACTGTCATACAACAACAAAGTGTATTCAGTCAGAGGCTTCTTCAAATCCGTTGTAGGACAGACCGCTACAAGAGATCCTTCCTGCCCACAGCCATCAGCATCTATAACAACTCATTAATGAAACCAGGATGATGAGTTACCCAACATATAATTTCCCTCTGGGATTAATAAAGTATTTTTGAATTGAATTGAATTTGAATTGAATGAGGAGTAGCTCGGTAGTTGTACAAGAACTCTGTTACACCTTCTTTCCATGAGTTGTGACTTATTTTGCATGTCTGTATGCAGTCTTTAAGTACTCTGTTAAATCTCTCTACAGCACCATTTGCTTTGGGGTATACACTGGACCTTCAGTGCCGTATCTCCCCTTCTCTCAGAAAGTTAGTAAATGCACGAGAAGTAAACTAATAACCATTATCTGAGACAAGGTATGTCGGATTACCTTACCTACTGAACACAGTGGCTAAAAAGCGAATAATGACATCTGTAGTTAGAGTAGAGGTGAATGCAACCTCAGGCCATTTGCTGTAGTAATCTGTAAGTACAATAGCATAACGGCAGTCCCATGTAGTATTTTCAATTGGGCCTTTTATGTTCATTGCAACTTTTCCCCATGGTTTACTGGGCAACTCAACTGGTGTAAGTGGAACAGGAGCAGTTATAGCTACCTTATCACTGAACTGGCAGTTAACACAGGAAGCAATGACAGAATGTACAAGTTTGTCAAGTTGTGGCCACCAGAACAGTTCACGCAGTCTCTACTTGATACGGACTATGCTTTGGTGTCCCTCATAAGCTAAATCAACAACTCTGGCATGTAATGAAAAAGGAACAACTAGTCGATCAGGATATTTTGAACCACTTTGGCCAATATTACCTCAAACTAGTTAGAGTTTGAGAAAACAGCAAGGAAGAAGGCAGACTACAGGAACCAATTGCGATTCAACTTCAGATGCAGACAAAGTGGCATCGTTCCCAAGAGCCTGGAACTGAAATCTTCTGTCAGCAGGCAAATATACACATAAAAACGATGCAGATAATGACAAATAACCAGTGTGGAGCATACAGGTTCAAAACACAGATCATCTGGTGTTGAAAGCCACAGAATAGTAGTGGGTTTTTAAACGGGATTTGAAAACCGAGAGGGAGGGGGCCTGTCTGACAAGCAGAGGTAACTCATTCCAGAGTCTTGGTCCAGCTACAGAGAAAGCCCTGTCACCTCTGCGCTTAAGACGAGTTCCTGGAACTGTGAGAAGCAACTGGTCCGCTGACCTCAGGGAACGTGATAGGACATACGGTTGTAGCAGATCAGAGAGATAAGGGGGGCAAAACTGTTCAGTGATTTGTAGACATACATGAGTATTTTGAACTGGATTCAAAAGTGAACCGTTAATCAGTGCAGTGAGGCCAAAACTGGAGTAATGTGCTCTCTGAAAGGGTTGTTTCTTCTTAACACCTTTATAAAAATTCACATAAGACAAAGTGTAAGTTTTTAGAGCAGACTTCTACAGAAGTGGGAGTTCAGCTCGACCAAACGTCAAGAGATGAAGTCCGACCTTCCGCCTATAATGCTCGCATTTATTAGGTGAAGTAGGTGTGGGAAACAAGGCAGTGGATTCAGCTTCTCTGGCACAGCAGAGACACCAATATTACACAAAATATGATTAAATGAGATACAACAGAGACAGATTGATACGGAGGCAAGATAAGCAAGGTCAGAACTAAACAACAGCCATCTGTTGTTTAGAAACCTAAGGTCTGGTCTTAGTACACACACATGAGCTGCAAACAGAAACTCTGGGTGTTTGGTGTTTCAGCTGGGCTTGAGTTCACATGGCTGGAGTTTTAGTAGAGAGAAAACAGTTTTAAATTATAACATTTTTTAACTTACCCAACATTCCCTACTGTTTATCATTTAAACTAAGTTTTACCATAAGTAAGTCATAAATTTATGTGGGTATCACGGTTAGCTGAAGATTCTGTGTGAATGATGTGGAACCCCCCCCAGGGCTGATGTTGAGAGTGTGGGAGGAAAACACATCATCACCTCAGGCTCTTCTGACAGTGACCTTGGACAGGTTCACTCAGCATCTCCATTTTGTCTGCCCCTGGAACAAGTAAATCAAAATAAAAATGAGTAAACTCATGTTATTTGAAAACAGTAGACTATTTTAACTATTAGTTCTAGGCCTTTTAATAAAACTATTGTACTCTGTTCTCCTGAAATGACCAAATAAAAGGCAACAACAAACATCAATTATCCCCCTTTCCCTCGGCATTTCGTCGCTTCGATGAGTTGGGAGGCCCTCCCAGGTGAGGGGTCCTTTGTTGCTCAACGGTGATGCAATTTGTAAGACCGTGGAGATTCCTTCGTGTGTGTAAGAGTCTCTATGTCAATATGTTTTAAACTTTTTTAAGGACGTGTATGCACTGGAGAGGCCCAAGTCAGTGGGTCCATCTTCTCGCTTTTCTTGGGGGAATAAGTTCAGTTCAGGTTTTATTATTTTTTTTTATGAGTGTGTGTCAGAGCTTGGAGACTCTGGTCTCCTTTCCCAACCTCTGACTGTCTTGTGTCAGGTCACTTGCCTTGACAACGTGTGGTGGAAGGAGGTATAATGGGGCTTTTCTGGGGGTGGGATCTTCTGGGCTTATCGAGTCACTTGTCTTAATACAATGGGGTCAGTCAGGCCACCCGTCCTGACAAAGTGGGGGCTTTCATCAACTAGATCAATCCCAACTTGGTTCAATGATGGGTTTGGCTCTTCCGCTGGCTTGCGATGTTCTCTCAACCCCCTGATAAGGTCTGGTCCACCTCAGTTCAGCTCTGTAGGTGTCTGTCCACCTCGGCTCCTTCCTCTTCCTTATGATGACATTCAGCAGTACACACTCTGCTGTGTGGGACCTCCCAGGTTCTCTCTTTCTGTTTTGTCACCTGTGAATGAAAGCCTGACACCAAGGTTCTGAATTCTTCAAAAGATGATTTGTACCTGTATTCCTCCATTTCTTCTCCTAGGGTCAGAGCAGTTGCTAGACCCAGAAACTGTCTTCCTTTTACTCGCCACCTGTAACACAAAATCTGCAAACATCTTCTGTATCATTGTCTAGGGGGTCTGTCTTCAGATCTTTTTTTAATTTTCCTGTCTACTTTTAGCCTAGTTGGGTAACAGTGTGGTTCTCCATAGGTCATGTGATGTTCCCTGTTTTTAATCCAATTTCAGCCCTCTAAGGCATGTGACTGTATTTTCTGTCTCTTCCACTAAATGGGTTTGTCAATATAAAATATTTCATTATTGCTTCTCAACTGTAATGGTTTTATAGAACAATATAAATCACATCCCATTTGTACTTTCATCCCCTCTTTTCATGTTTACAAACGTGAACCTCAAAAATGATATGTTAGATTTCCCCAGAGTCCTTACTCTGGATCTTCCTAGAAGAATCAAAGTTATTTTCACAAGAGAACATAGAAATCAAAGACAGAAAAATGTTATTACCACATGCAGTGAAAATGAGTCATCCGAATAAGAAAAGTTAAGGTTTCAAAGTTTAGTGGTGAATATTTGGCATGAGTGATGTTAATTTTTTAGTTAGGATGATACATTTTATTTGTCTTACCTCCTCCTGTCTGTAGGAAAAAAAATTGTAAACGCGCACGAAGAAAATATATTTTCATTCAAAACAGTACAATACAGCATTAAACATTGGGTTTGCTAATAAATGGAGTTGGAAAAAATAAAATGATTTCAAAATCAGTTATTCAGCTCTGCCATAGCTCCTCTGGAGATCTGTTTAGGTAAAACAATACGTGACCATAATAAAAATGTGGTTAAAACACTCTATACATAAAAACTCAATTAATTTATTTTAGTCCAGTCAAGTCAAGTGTTGGATTTCATATTTTTATACCTTTTTATATTTCCTATCAAGCATTCAAATGTCATGTTATACAAAGTGTGTGCGTGCCTTTCTTCAAGGGTTGAACTATATTTAAATAAAATGTTTATTAATTACCTTTACATATAATCTTATATTAGCTAATGATAATTTTACAAGTTCACATTTGATATATTACAAGCAATCAAATCATGCCAGATAGCAGACTCATTAACATAAATAAAGCTAGAACACATTTCTTTAATTTAGACTTAATATAGTTTGACTAAGTAAAATCCCTCAGGTTCTCTCTTAATAATAACAATTAAGATATAATCGTTTAACCATTGTTGGATGATGGGTCAGTTTAGATGAGAGAATACAGGTTTAATCTTCACAGTAAAGTACCAGAGAGTTTTGCTAAATGTGGGGGTAGGGTGACTTCAGCTGAACTGATACACAAGTATAAGCCAGAGGGATCGATTAAAAACACATAAACATGAGTTAGTTAATAATTAATAGTTATTAATTATTCCTAGAAAGAAACAATTTTAACTCAAATATCAATAAGGTATAATCAAGCTAAACTGAAACTAGAGTGTGAACAGTCCGAAAGCAGACAATAAACCAAGCCTCCATATCTTATCTCTGAAATGCAGTAAGAGGGGGGCAGGCTAGACCAGTAACCATAGTAACCGGGTCTAAACCAATCAGAAAGCTAGCCTTCTCAAACTTTGATAAAAGCCGAAAATGACACGCCCAGCGAGCATTTCCGGGGAAGCGTAGACCAAGACGGTTCGTTCTTTAATGCGCCAAATATATGCATATATTTTACAAATGTAATTGTTTGTCTCTGAATACCTGTAACTCCTGTTTGTCAAATAAATCTTTTGAACTAAGGTGACCGTCTCAGCTGTTTTGAACACGACTGTGGCACAAAGCCACAACAGATGGTGACCCCGACGTACAGCTGGCAGACACAGGGATTGGGTCGAGTGGTGCTGGACACACGCAGAGGAAAACTGGGCCCGATATAATAGGTAAGCGGATTTTACCTAAGTTGGCCGAAAGGCTCAAAAATTCCGCTATTCGGCGGTAGACCAAATTCTAGCTTCCTCTGTGTGTGTTTCGTACCATTTCCGGAAATAAAGATGGTTGTTAAGCTACTTTACGATGATTAGTGGTACTTCTGACAAATGGATTACGCGTATTCAGACACTTTTGGGTGTTACACGTTGCTTGCGTGTGCGTGAGTGTCCTTTGCGCGGCTTAGTTTAACATTTAAGTGTATTTCGTAGATAGTTTCATGAGTTTCACGAGTTTCACTCGTGCCAGAGGAAGGCAAGGGCCTGTTGGGGTTCGCATCGGACGTGAACGACATATTTCCCTTTTTCAGCGGGAGTGGCGACCAAGCCGTAGATCTGACGAGAGATACAGATACCGAGTCGGGGACTCGCAGCCGTGGGGCACGTCTTCCACGATGGTTGTCGACTGATCGTCAAATTAGACGCCATTAATAATTTAGTTCAAAGGGAAATGTGAAAGTCTGGGACTTAGTTAGTTTTGCCAAATTTCATGTGGTCAGGGATCACATTAGTTTAGGACGTTGTAATAACTTTTGTTTGCGCCGTGTTTTGTATGTCGTGTGAAGGCTTCAAGGCCGGGGCGGGTTGAGGAAGACATAACAATACGGAAAAAAAAAGAAGAAAAAAAAGGGGGGAGTGAGTGAGTCTGTGGGTGGGGGCGAACCGAAGGGTTGCTTTTTTCTTTTTTCTGTGTGTGTGTGTCTATGGGTGAGTGGAGCTTCCATATCCTGACCGAAAGGGGACGCTGTTATATAAGGCAAGGACAAGTCTGTACTCATAACACAGACTTGTGAATTGTTTTAGCACAACGGGGCCAGCTGTGAATGACAATAAAGAGATTTGAAAGCCTGAGTGTGTGAACGTTGTCATCAGGTGTGGAACTCATAAATGAGAAACATGTGACTCCTGTGGAAAGTCTACAGGATCAATACATAAGTTAAGAGCATATTGTGAACAATCTAAACGATATTGAACAATTTTGAATATGAAATAAGTATAAAAGACCAGCAGACCAATAGCTAAAACAAGCAGAAATAATCTTAAAGTACCAAAAGTAAGTGGGTAGAGCTTGGTTTTCCTGAATTAGGCTGTAAAAGTTGGCTTAATTTAAAAAGAAAGATGGAATTAGCTGATATTGGCATGAAACAGCTAAATAGTATCTGAAATGTAAGCAGAAATATCTGAATCTTCCAAACATTAGCTGAAAGGAGCACAATGTTCAGAAATTAGCAGAAATAAGTCAGTAGAAGTAAAAAACGTTGAAGTAAGCTGAATACAGCTTAAAAGAGGGAAGTACACGGACTCTGTTGTAATACATTCTGCGTGAGAAGGAACGAGGTGATGGATGGACAGACTGTCAGACAGGTAGTTGTGTAAAAAAACACCAAGTTAAGACCAAACGTGGGTGAGGTCAGAAAAATTCAGTAGTCCGATAGGCAAACAAACCACACTGTTTATTAGGGTTCATTCACGGGAACTGTAGAGGAGACAGGAGGTGCTTGGAGGTGGTATATCATCAGGCAGGCTAGGAAGCAGCCTGACAGGTGGTTAGAGGTTGGACCAGGTAAAATAAGGGTGAGCAGAGAGGAGGTCGTTGGCTGAACATTCTTGATGCTTTCATTTTAGGGGTGATCTTGGCAGGAGGAGATCTGAACGCCATTTTCAGTCGCTGAACGTTGGGAGAGTAATGTAATACATTGTTTGAAATAGGAAGAATAATCAGCAGCTGATTAGACTACAGCTGTCGGAGGCCAGACATAAAGGTGGGGGACATCCCGTGTACGAGCGGTAATTAACCAAGAGATGGAGTCAGAGGGAGTCAGCTGGAGGTATTGTTGGAACAGCTCACTGTGTGGGAAGATGAAGATGGCAGACAGCCACTCACTAAGCGGGCGAGGGACAGAGGTAACTTGATAACAAACGTACTGAACAGACAGGCAAAGGTGGAGAGCTGCTGACAGAGAGCTGCTGACATGATAAAGAGAAGGAAGGTAAATGGTTGAGGTGTCAAAGAGACCAAGTGGAAGAGCAGCAAGGCTCGCAGCAGTGGTGCTGGGTTCAAACTGTTTTATCAGGGTGTGGATAGAAAGAGAAATGGAGTAGGGGTGGTCTTGGAGGAAGTGAGGCGTAGGTCTGACGAAGGCCTAAGAGGAAATGAGGAGGATGATTCGTTGTGGTGACTTCTGAAAAGGGAAAAGCCGAAGGAAGAAGGACAAATAAACATCATAAACAGGTCAAATTAAGTTTATGACACATTGTAAACAAATTAGCCTTCATCTTCATCCTTCAAGGATGAAGATGTTCACATCCTAGACAGAGAGGAACGATGGTTTGAGAGAGGAGTAAAGGAGGCCATCTTTGTGAAAATAAACCGTCCATCATTAAACAGGGGTGGAGGCCTACGTGTTCAATTGTCCCCCTCTTACAATGCTGTGATTGCTAGTATCACTCAGCCCTCTGTGAATAGTACACAGCCATCAGTGTGCTAATGATCCATTGTTAGGCTGATGGTCCTTCTTGAGCATGTGATCAGCTGGTTTTGGTTGTCAGCAGCAAAACTGGTTGATCCACTCTGAGAAGGTGCTATTTAAGAGACTGAGCTGAAAACAGCACCTCAGACTGAAGAAGTCTCTCGGACGAGAGACGAAACGTTTCTACATTTTTTGTTGTTTTGCTTTGTTTTGGTTTTTTTGAATGTCCAGAGGACCAGATTTAACTTTTTTAGATTTTTCTACCTGGATTATTGAGCATGCATCAGGATAGTTCAGTTCATGACTCCAAACTTAGATTATTCTCTTGTTCTCTTGTAGCAGAACAGGATGCCTTTCAATCCCAGGTGCCGCAATCCGGTGGTCTCATGAAGTCACAATTTCTTGGCAGCCTAGTTTTCTGCATCAACTATACACATGTGATCTACTATTGCGCATCTAGAACCAGTCCAAGATGTCAAACTACAATTACTTTTGGGTCCTGGCATCCTATATGAACAATTGTGTGCATTGTGTGTGTTGCCAGAACATCCCTCCTGATTCAAGAACTCACTCAGTTCAACTTTTTCTTAATTTAAGATTAGCTTAAAAATAAAGCAATCCAATTAAATCTTGTTATTATTCTTTCATTTAGTTATTTATATATCTAAACCACACAAAAATTTGTCTCAGGGCACTTAACAGAAACCTTCACCTAAATAGCAAATCCAATTTGTAAAGTTCTCCATCTCAGGTTACACAGACAAATAAAGCTCAAATTCAGTGCTCAGATAGCCATTTCTATCCAGCTGGGTCATACTACAGTCTGGCCAGCACAAGGATCTTAACAGCACTGCACGCTAAACTTAGAATCCAAGGTAAAACCCTCTACACCACACGAGTCAAACTCAAGGCCCGCGAGAGCTTAAGCGGTCTGATTGTCATATAATAAGTGAAACGGGCACACTGACACAATCTACTAGTATATTTTCCATATTTAATGCCAAACATAGCGCTAAGTCTGCTAAAATTTATAGTGCTAAGTCTGCTAAAATGACCCTTCAACTCTTAATGTGGTTATCTCGAATTTATCAAATTATATTATGTTAAATTTGCACCTATTTTACTCGCTAAATAAGCCGTTATTTTTACACACACATATTGAACAAATGCTCCCATCATGGGTCGCTCAAAAATTCTACTCAACTGTTGTCATTTACATGATACACTCCTGCATCATGCATTTAATTTTGCTGTCTGAGAGTAGCGTTTGCATGTGTCACGGGTTTTCCAGCAGAGGTCAGTATTCCTCTAATTTTCCATTGTTTTGCTTAACCTTCAGTTACTATAGATGAGTGATTATCTGTTTCTGTAAGATTCCTGCTGGTTCTTAGAACCCTTCAGTTTGAAAGGTAAAATAAAATAAGTAAATAAACAAATAGATTACAAACATCGACGTAACTTACTTAAAAAGCAGCAAATATCATTTAGCCAATTAGTTTTTTTTTTTCTACAAACGTCTATTTAGCCACAAATGTTCACTTTTGGCCTGTAGTGACCATGCCGGGACATTAGTTGGCGCAGTGGTTCTGTATCTTCGGTTAACGCACATGTGTGCTACCGTGGGTTGCACTTCCTGTGTAGCTAACGTTTAGCTCACCAGTCATGGCGGTGACGAAGGGTGGATTTTTGCTGGTTCTGTGGAGAGAAATCGATGTTTTGACGACAAACGGACTGCTTCATCTACTCCATCCACCTCGGTCACTGGATGGACCCAAAACGAGCTATAGATGTCGGACTTTTAACATCTCATAGTGGATTTACCGCAGGTAATTTAATACTCGTTTTTTACTATTATACAACATCCAATTGAACGTATCTACACAAATATATCTTGTTTCTCCTTTTTTTTTTTTGTTCCACGACGAGGGGCTGATGACACACTCAGTGGGTCGCTTCTGGTCGAGTCAGAGAGGCGGATGGGACCGCGTTGGACCAGGCTTCAAGGCTAAAACCGGGCCGAACCCGGCTCCAGCAATCTCCGCCTCAAAGAGTGGGTTTTAATGTAATTATCAGTGTCTGTGAGACTCAATTAGTGTTGTTTAATAAACTGGAAAAAATAAAATGAATCCGTTTCATTTGTTTTTCAACTTTTATCAGCATGCAGTTTTTTATCTAAATTTGGAATCCTTAGTGCGTGTCATGCAGCTTAAAGCTTCAGTGCAACTTGGCGTATTGCGAACGTGTGTGTGTGCGTGCATGTGTGTGTGTGTGTGTGTGTGTGTGTGTGGTTGTGTGTGTAGTTTCCCAGACAGAGAGCTGGCAGCACTTCAGATAACAGCTCTCACACTGATCTTGTGATTTTATTTAAAACTAAATAAAAAGTCAGCGGTCTTAGCTTCTGGTTATAACATGCAATGAAACAAAGAGGAGGAGAAGGACATTATAAAATCAGGAACACAGATAGTGAACAGTTATCTGTAAACTTATAATGATCAGTAAACTCACAGGCGAAGAAGACAAGGGTATTTTAGCGCTCTTCCTATGCTTTTAGTGGGTGTTATCTTTTGTCTGACAAACAAAGCTGCAGTCTTTGTTCTTCATATCCAAAAAATTCACAACCCAAACACAATTTAAAGAAGAGGTTGTACGCAAATCTGCTTTGGGTCCCGTCTGTTAGCACAGTCCAGGATGTTTTACAGAATCAGCTTGTCATTCTAAACATACACACATTAACAGACATACATAGACAGACAGAAGTTTTGCTTGTGTCTCACAATTTTTTTTTAGAATAACGTCGGCTTATGAGTCTCACTCAAACATCCTTAGAAAGGATCTCGACCGTAGGCTCACCTTTTTTTCATTTAAGATCTTGATTCAGAAAAGGTCTCACTTTTTGCTTGTAAACTGTAAAAATCTGACTTTTTTACGTTACTTATTTGGAATGTAAGTCTCTTAACCCTTAGAATCTCACTTACTCAGAAGAGGTCTTGACTCATTTTATATTAAAATGTCACTAGTGTTCGTTTAAAGCCTCACCAAAATAGTCAATAAGGTCTCGGTTGTTTGAATAATCTAGCTTCCCTTTTAACAAGGTCTCGGTCAGTTTAAGCAAATAATCTCACTTTTTAATAAGGTCTCGATTGTATGAACAAGACAGCCTCACTTTTAACAAGGTGTCGGTTGTTTTAGGCAAACAACCTCACTTTTAACTTTGCTGGGTCTCAGCATAAACTTTTTTTCTCTTTTTCACTTTACTTTCATTGCAAAAAATCTCATACTTGCCTTTCTGCCTTGTGTGAGAGATGGGCTGGATCTCCACTGGTCTGTTCGTCGATGCCTCGAGTCGAACCTATGCACGCTGGCCTGTGATACAAGCGGCGTCCGGGGCTTTAGGGTGGCCTGTTGCCGGCTTTCAGTGTGTCCTTGTCAAGCCCACCGATGAACAGATGCGGGGAGCTCCTGGCTGGCTCACCAGATGAAAGGGTTGTTTCTTCTTAACACCTTTATAAAAAAATCACACGACAAAGTGTAAGTTTTTGAGAACAGTCCTCTGCAGAGGTAGGAGTTCTGCTTGACCAAATGTCAAGAGAAGAAGTCCAACCTTCCACCTGTGACGCTCGCATTTATTAGGTTAAGTGGGTGTGGGAAACAAGGCAGCGGATTCAGCTTCTCTGGCGCAGCAGAGACACCAATATTACACAAAATATGATTAAACGAGATGCAACAGAGACAGATTGATACGGAGGCAGGATAAGCAAGGTCAGAACTAAACTATAGCCATCTGTTGTTTAGAAACCCAAGGTCTGGTCTTAGTACACCCACATGAGCTGCAAACAGAAACTCTGGGTGTTTGGTGTTTCAGCTGGGCTTGAGTTCACACGGCTGGAGTTTTAGCAGATAGAAAACAGTTTTAAATGATAACATTTCTTAACTTACCCAACACTCTCTTTTGCCTGTACTGGTTAAAAATCGGGCAGCTGCATTCTGGACCAGTTGTAGTCGTGCCATGGAGGTTTGACTGATACCAAACAGGAGCGAATTGCAGTAATCAAGCCTAGATGTAATGAATGCATGTATTACTGTCTCCAGGTTATTTTTGGACAATATGGGCTTCTGTTTAGACAGCCGCCTCACTTAGAAGAAACATGATTTAACATTCATGTTTACATGATTGTTAAGTTTCAAGAAAGGGTCCATTATCACTCCCAGATAAGTGACTCTGTGTTTTTCTGACAGGGTTAGAGCGGAGATGTTGATGCAGTGGTTTCTGATCGTGTCATTGGGAGGGAACAACATGACTTCAGACTTCTTTTCATTGAAACTTAAGAAGTTTAAAGCCATCCAGTCCCTGATATCTGCCAGACAGTCGAGCAGAGGTTGAATAGAGCATGTGCCATTGTGTCTTAGGGGGAAGTAAATTTGACAGTTATCGACGTAGAAGTAGAAGGGCATGTTGTGTTTCCGGAAAATAGCATCAAGTGGCAGCAGGTATAAAGAGAATAGGAGGGGACTCAGGATGGACTCTTGCGGAACCCCCATTTAAGCTCTGCCACTGCAGAACTAAAATCCTTGATGGATACACAAAAGGATCTGTCAGTGAGGTAAGATCTGAACCAATTGAGGGCTGACCCTGTGATGCCCACCCACTGCTCTAACCTAACAATGAGGATCTCATGGTCATTGGTGTCAAAGGCAGCTTTGAGGTCCAACAGGACAAGCAGCACAGAATCACTGGTATCAGTGGTTAAGAAAATGTCATTAAAGACCTTCAGCAGGGTAGTTTCAGTGCTATGGAGAGGTTTAAAGCCAGATTGGATTAGCTCTAAGATGGCGTGACCCTCCAGGAAGCACTTCAACTGGGACTCGACTATTTTCTACAGTAGTTTTGAAACAAATGAGAGTTTGGAGACAGGTCGGAAGTTGGACACGACTGAGGGTTCAAGGTTTGTTTTGTCAGGAGAGGCTGGACAACAGCACGTTTAAAGGATTTTGGCACCACGCCCGTGGATAAACTACTGTTTACTATATCAAGAATGGATGGACCAAGAGTAGGAAAATCCCCCTTTAGTAGTCGAGGGGGGACTCCATCAAAGGGGGAACCAGAAGGTTTCAAGCTGCACATGACCTACACTACAGAAGATAGAGTGATGGGTTCAAAATGGTCAAATAGAGTTACAGATTGAGGTGGGATGGATGGGTCATGGGTTGGAAGGGAAATGAGAGCCCAGGTGGTCGCAATTTTTTCCAAAAAGAAATGTTAGAAGTTCTTGCACAGCTCAGCCAAGGCTTCCAGAGGTGATGGTTCAGTGAGGTGGAAGACAGAGTTTAGGGTAGAGAAGAGGACATGTGGGTTGCGAGAGTTTCAGGTAATTATATCAGATAAGTATTTTGATTTAGCAGCTTTAACTGCTTTCTGATAACGGCGCCAACTCTCTTTAAGTATTTGAAAAGAGACCTGCAGTCAGTCTTTCCTCCACTTTCGCTCCGCCCTCCTACATTGCTGCCTAACGGCATTGGTGACGTCACTCAGCCAAGGTTCTGCTCTGAGTTTTGATTTTTTTGGTTTTAACAGGCGCAACATGATCCAGAGACTTTAAGCAAACAGATTTGAACTGGGATGTCAGCTCCTCAGTAGTAGTGAGAAACACTGGGGGCTGAATTATCATTTCAGAGTTATAAACATCTGTGAAACGTGCGGCAGTGAAATAGTTAATGGTCCGGCTGTGATGTGCAGGAATGCACGACTTAGGAGTTAGATGGGGAGGGTGAACTCAAACTGGACTGGCATGTGGTCTGAAAAAACATTATCACTAACAGTCACATCACGTGTTAAAACAAGGTCCAGTGTATGTCCGCGCTCTTGGGTGGGACCGTTTACATGTTGTGTTAGATTAAATGAGTCCAATAAATCTAAAAAGTCCTTAACCAAGGGCTTCTCCTGACAGCACATGTGCAAAATAAAGTCCCCAATAATGAAAACACGATCATATTTTGGTGTGATTTCAGCCAAGAAATCGGAAAATTAATTTATGAAATCCTTAGACCGAGGTGGGCGGTAGATGAGTGCAAATAGCGTCGGAGGCGAATGGCCGAGTTCAAAGACATTCAGCTCAAAGACACTCAGCTCAAAGCTGGCACAGAAAACTGGGAAGGGCAGTTTTCTGCAGTCAAGGTGGTGTGAATATTGTTAATAATCCACTACCGCGTCAGTGTGACGGCCACGGGGCATTAAAATACAGACAGTTCTGTGGCAATATTTCTATCAAGGCGTTGGACTCACCTGGAGACATCCAAGTCTCTGTGATGCAGAAAAAGTCCAACTCGTGCTCTTGAAAGTAGTCCCTGAGGACAAAAGTTTTGTTGGTAACAGATCTTGCCAAACCAAACACATCCGGATACTGTTCAAAGTGGATCCAGCAGCGGTGAAGTTAGCGTGCATCAATGGCCTCAGATTTTCAATAACAGCCTCTCCGGGTCGGTCCGAGCTGCGCACCGGCTGACAACTCCCATTGTTTACCTGGTCCGGGCACGTGGGAAGCTGGCGATGGAAACCCTAACCACCAGCTGAAAAGGAAGATGCAGGGTGCAGGGCTTTAAGCTTTACCAGCCTCCCAGCACGTTTTCCCCGGCGTCTGAAGCGATGTCTCTGGGCAGGGAGGTGAGGATCTCAGAGGAGGTAAGCTGGCACGTCCACCAGCGGGGGGTAGGGGGGGGGGGGGTGTCCAGAGGTACGCTCATATTGTTCCAAATAAGCGACATCAGCGGCAGAGAAACGAAGATCCAGAAGCTGTTGTCAGTCATACATTAGCAGAAATTTGGGTTGTCACAATGTGTACAGTCAGTCCTGGCAGCAAAAAGTCTCTGGGGGTTGTAATCCCTCCGTTCAAGCTTGTAGGCGAGCTGAACATCACAAAAAACTGCTGAACCCGGAAGTGGAGTGACGCTGGGAATTGTAGTTTCTTTCTCTCCATTGTTCACAAAGACGGTCATCAATCTGGATGGCAAGACAAATCAATTTGTCAAGATCCTTGGGTTCATCATTGAAGACCAAGTGATCCTTAATCTCTTCAGATAAAGAGCTTAGAAATGTACCTTGGAGAGCTTTCTTTTTCCAGCCAGTACGAGCCGCAATGATGCGGAACTCGAGGGCATGCTCCAACACTGTCCGCCTGCCTTGACATAAAGAGAGGAGCCGCTTTATGGCTGCTGCTTCTTGTAACAGATGGTCAAATATGAGGATGAACTCTTCAAGAAAGGTATCAAAAGTTAGTGAGCTAATATCGTGAGATGACATATATGAATTAGCCCAATGTAGCGCATCCCTCTTCAGTTGGCTAATTAAATATGTAATTTTGGCTTTGTCTGAAGCATATAGCTGGGGTGCCCTTTTGAAGGCTAGCCGACACTGCAGCATAAATCCCACACAATGATCTGGGTCTCCAGAGAAAAATTCAGAGGATTTAATATTTACCTTAGGGACAGTATGTGGTACCAACTCTGTGGTAGTTCTGGTGACATTAGTTTCAGGCTTTGTAGCTACAACTGTAGGGTGCACAGAAGAAAGTTGTTGGGTTATAGAGTACAACATACCCCAACCTCTTTCATGTTGGACTCGACTATCTGTTGTTGGGTCAGAATTTGTTGTAACATTGATTCAAGCTTGTCAATCCATTTAGTCTGTGAAAGGAGAGAAGCTTGCTCACCCCAGTCTCATTCTGGGTGTTCTGCTATGGCTGGAGCATTTTTGTCAGAATGTGAGGAACCCAGATAGTATGAAAACCAGTGAGCGAGACAAGACTCCACATGTAGAAAAGTTAACAGTGTTTATTTTCACAGATTGATATTAAAATGTGCAATGATGATCCACTGGAGTCCTGAGAGGCAAGGATATAAATCAGAGAGGTTCCACTTAGAGGCTGAAGATTTAAATAGATATTTCTTATCTTACAGGCTGAGAGGAGGTCCAAGTCTTGGAATAGATCCCACAAGGTTCTAGGAAGAGACACAGGTGTTGGCAGGCCAGTGGATGGAGGGCAATGAACACAAGGAGGTGTTGGGACCCAACAAAGTCAGCACACGGAGGCACTTGAAGGCACAGGTAAGCTAGGGCACAAGAAACAAGAGATATTAGTAATCACTTTCACAAGGACACTAAAGGGCCAAAAGCAATAATTACCATGAATCACCAGTCAATGCTCCAGCGGGGAGGAGAGATCATCTACAACCTTAAGTAGTGGAGGATCCTCATCAACAGGATGACCTGCAGGTGTGGGTGATTTGGGTCCGGGCTACATAAGTGCTGTACTCTAACAGTACCCCCCTCTCAAGAGTCGCCTCTAGGTGACCTGAGATGTTTCTCAGGATGTGCCTTAAAGAAGCTAGTTATGAGGCTGGGGTCAAGGATGAAGGAGCGTGGGATCCAGGAATGTTCCTCCGGACCATATCCCTCCCAGTCCACGAGGTACTGAAATCCACGACTCCGACGTCTCACCGTGAATGCTGGGTGATTGTTGACCAATCGGATGGGCGGTGGAAGGTCACCCGGAGGGCACAAAGGACTCTCTGAAACTGGTTTTACCTGAGATACATGAAACGTAGTGTGTTCATTCCTTCATTCTTGACCCCAGCCTTATAACAAGCTTCTTTCAGGCACACCCTAAGAAACGTCTTAGGTCGCCTAGAGGCGACTCTTGAGAGGGGGGTGGGGGGGTGGGGGGTGGTACTGTGATAGTACAGCATTTCTGCAGCCCAGACCCAAATCACCCACACCTGCAGGCCATCCTGTTGATGAGGATCCTCCACTACTTAAGGCTACAGACGAGCTCTCCTCCCCGCTAGAGCATTGACTATTCAATCAATACACAAGGAGTGTTACCCCACCTGAGGTTGTCATTCAAAGCTATTTGAAAGGCAGACAGCAGTATGTGAAGTTGGGAGATGTTTGTTCTGGATGTTTGGACATTGTTTGTGGAGTTCCTCAGGGGTCATTCCTGGGTGCCAAACAATTTATAATTGATGTAAATGATCTATGTAGTGTACTTGAGATAATGGAAAGCATACTATATACAGATGGTACAAAGATTTTTTTTGTGTGTGTTGGAGATGACATGGAACAACTGTTAAAGGATGTAACTGATGAATTGAACAAACTTAAAATGGCTTTTGATGAAAATAAGCTGTCATTGAACCAAAAACAAAAAAAAAATGTTATTTGGGAACTGTCAATCACATACAGAAATTCAAATACAAATAGATGGGCTTAATATTGAAAGAGTTCATGAAAACAAATTTGTAGGTGTCATTATTGATGATAAATTTGATTGGAAACCACACATCAGATTTGTTCAAAGTAAATTCTCAAGAAATATCACCCTCTTAAACAAAGACAAGTTGGTCATAAAACAAAAAGCATTACATGTACTCTACTGTTCGCTAATCTTACCTTATTTAAGTTACTGTGCAGAAATATGGGGCAATAATTACAAAACTACACTAGAGGCATTAACAATACTACAAAAAATGTATGTAGTACCTTATTTTGATCACGTGATGGCAGTATATGTCTGTTTAAATGGATATATATATATATATATATATATATATATATATATATATATATATATATATATATATATATAAATAAATGGTAAATGGACTGTATTCATATAGCGCCTTTCTATCTAATCAAGATACTCAAAGTGCTTTACACTACAAACTGTGTCCTCATTTACCCATTCATACAGCACTCTACTAGATCTCTACAAAGCTAATGGAACAAATCAGAGCTTTATCACATTTATACACCGATGGGACACACATTGGAGGCAATGAGGAGTTCAGTGTCTTGCCCATGGACACTTCGGCATGTGAATGTTAGTGGATTTGAACCCACAACTCTTGCATTGGAGTACGACTGTTCTAACCACTCAGCCACAGCCGCCCCAATATAACATACCATACCATTTTATTTATAAAGCACTTAAAACTGTGACAAGGCCAACCAAAGTACTGTACAAACAGAAAAAACAGGCAACATACAAAGCAATATACAAAATGAGGTAAATCAGAATATAGACATAAAAATGTTGCAATGTTTTTAAACAGGATTTGAAAACCGAGAGGGAGGGGGCCTGTCTGACAAGCAGAGGTAACTCGTTCCATATCTTGGGCCTGCTACAGAGAAGGCCCTGCCCCCTCTGCGCTTAAGACGGGTTCCTGGAACTGTGAAGAGCAACTTGTCCACTGACCTCAGAGAACGTGGTGAGACATACGACTGTAGCAAATCAGAGAGAAGGGGGAAGGGGGGGGCGCAAAGCTGTTCAGCGATTTGAAGACATACAGGAGTATTTTGAACTGGATTCAAAGGTAAACCCTCCCTGCCAGTGAAGGGAGGCCAAGACTGGTGAAATGTGCTCTCTTTTGCTTGTACTGGCTAAAAATCGGGCTGCTACATTTTGGACCAGTTGTAGCTGTGCAATGGAAGTCTGACTGGCACCAAACAGGAGTGAATTGCAGTAATCAAGCCTAGACGTAATGAATGCGTGTCTCCAGGTTATTTTGGGACCATATTGGCTTGAGCTTAGGCAGTCGCCTCTTTTGGAAAAAAACAGGATTTAACAATCATGTTTACTTCACTGTTGAGTTTCATGGAAGGGTCCATTATCACTCCCAGATTTGTGACTCTTTGTTTTTCTGACAGGGCTAGAGTGGAAAGGTCAATGCAGTGGTTCGTGATTGTGTCGTTGGAATGGAACAAGATGACTTCTGACTTATTTTCATTGAAACTTAAAAAGTTTAAAGCCATCCAGTCCCTGATGTCAGCCAGGCAGTCGAGCAGAGGTTGCATAGAGCATGTACCTTTGTGTCTTAGGGGAAGTAAATTTGAAAGTCATCGGCGTAGAATTGAAAGGGTATGTTATGTTTCTGGAAAATAGCACCAAGTGGCAGCAGGTATAAAGAGAATAGGAGGGGACCCAGGATGGACCCCTGTGGAACCCCCCATTTAAGCACTGCCACTACAGAACTAAAACCTTTGATGGAAACACAAAAGGATCTGTCAATAAGGTAGGATCTGAACCAATTGAGGGCCAACACTGTGATGCCCACCCACTGCTCCAACCTAGCAATGAAGATCTCATAGTTGATTGTGTCAAAAATGGATTTGAGGTCCAATAGGACAAGCAACACAGAATCACCAGTATCTGTGGATAAGAAGATGTCAATAAAAACCTTCAGTAGGACAGTTTCAGTGCTGTGGAGAGGTTTAAAGCCAGATTGGAATAACTCTAGGATAGCATAATCCTCCAGGAAGCACTTCAACTGGGACTCAACTATTTTCTCCAGTAGTTTAGAAACAAATGGGAGTCTGGAGACAGGCCAGAAGTTGGATACAACTGTGGGGTCAAGGTTTGTTTTTTTCAGGAGAGGCTTAACAGCAGCATGTTTAAAGGTTTTAGGCACCACGCCAGTGGATAAACTGCTATTCACAATAGCAAGAATGAATGGACCTAGAGTAGGAAAAAAACTCTTTTAGTAGTCAAGTGGGGACCACATCAAACGGGGAACCAGAAGGTTTCAAGCTGTACATGACCTGCTCTAGAGAAGACAGAGAGATGGGCTCAAAATGGTCAAATAGGGCTACAGATTGAGGTGGGATGGATGGGTCATGAGTTGGAGGGGAAATGAGAGCCGGGTGGTCGCAATTTTTTCTAAAATGTAGGAAGTTTTTGCACAGCTCAGTCGAGGTTTCCAGAGGTGATGGTTCAGTGAGGTGGAGAACAGAGTTTAGGGTGGAGAAGAGGACACCCTGGTTGTGAGAGTTTGTGGCAATGATATCAGAAAAGTATTTAGATTCAGCAGCTTGTACTGTTTTCTAATAACGACGTCAACTCTCTTTTAGTGTTTGAAAAGAGACCTGCAGCCTGTCTTTTCTCCATTTCCATCCTGCACTGTTGTCTAATGGCCTTGGTGACTTCATTCAGCCAAGGTTCTGCTCTGAGTTTCGATTTTCTAGTTTTAACCGGAGCAACATGATCCAGAGCTTTTAAGCAGACAGAGTTGAACTGGGATGTCAGCTTCTCAGTGGTGGAGAAAAACACCAGGGGCTGATTTATCATTTCAGTTATAAACATCTGTGAAACATGTGACATTGAAGTGGTTAATGGCCCGGCTGCGACGTGCAGGAGCGCATGGCTTAGGAGTAAGACGGGGGAGGGTGAACTCAAACCAGACTGGCATGTGGTCTGATAAAACATTGTCACCGATTTCAAGATTACAGTCACATCACGTGTTAAAACAAGGTCCAGTGTATGTCCGCACTCTTGGGTGGGACCGTTTACATGCTGAGTTAGATTAAATGAGTCCAATAAATCTAAAAAGTCCGTAACCAAGGGCTTTTCATGACAGCACACATGCAAATTAAAGTCCCCAATAATGAAAACATGATCATATTTTGGTGTGATTTCAGTCAAGAAATCATAAAATTTGATATGAAATCCTTAGATGGAGGTGGGTGGTAGACGAGTGTGCATAAAGTTGAATAGCCGAGTTCAAAGACGCTCAGCTCAAAGCTTGCGCAGGGAACTAGAATGGGCAGTTGTTTACAGTCAAAAGTTAATTTGAATATTGTTAATAATCCACCATCGCGCCGGCCTGAAGGTCATGGTGCGTTAAAATACAGAGAGTTCGGTGGCAAGAATTCCGTCAAGGCGCTGGACTCACCCGGAGACATTCAAGTATCTGTGATGCAGAGAAAGTCCAAATTGTGCTCTTGAAAGTAATCATAAGGATAAAAGTTTTGTTGGTAATAGATCTTGCGTTGACCACACACGTCCTGATACTGTCCAAGGTAGATAAAGCAGCGGTGGAGGGAGTGCGCGCCAGCAGCCACAGATTTCGATAACATCCCCTCCAGGTCGGCCCATGCACCGCGCGGGCCGACAACTCCCATTGTTTACCTGGTCTGGGCCCACAGGAAGCTGGTGATGGAAATCATGACCACCAACTGGAAAGGAAGATGCAGCACACAGGGCTTTAAGCTTCACGAGCTGGCCAGCATGATTTGCCCAGCGTCTGGAGGGATATCTCCGGGCAGGCAGGTGAGCAGAGCAGCGAAGGTAAACAGGCACGTCCGCCAGCAGCAGGGGAAGAGGGGGAGGGGTCCAGCGTTATGCTCATATTGATCCAAATAAGCGACATTGGTGGTACAAAATTGAAGATCCAGAAGCTGTTGTCGATCATGCACCAGTACCGAATTTATGTCCCAGATGAAAAACGAACAAAACACAAATAATCCAAACACTGGTAACAGAGGTGGATTGCAAGCCATGAACATGGGCGTCATCATACCGGATATATACACAGGTCCTTCTCAAAAAGTTTGCATGTTGTGATAAAGGTCATTATTTTCCATAATGTAATAATAAAAATTTAAATTTCATATATTTTAGATTCATTGCACATCAACTAAAATATTTCAGGTCTTTAATTGTTTTAATACTGATGATTATGGCATACAGCTCATGAAAACCCAAAATGCCTGTCCCAAAATATTAGCATATTTCATCCCACCAATGAAAGACAAGTGTTTTTAATACAAAAAACGCCAACCTTCAAATAATCATGTTCAGTTATGCACTCAATACTTGGTCGGGAATCCTTTTGCATGAATGACTGCTTCAATG
>NC_056516.1:219579-229837 GCF_014905685.2 Nematolebias whitei | reverse complement strand
ACGTGGGCTGCTTGGATCCAGATTCTCTGGGATCTCTGTTTGTTACCTGTCCTTTATAAAGCTCTACGCTGAGCAGTGAGGGGTGGTGCAAGTCTGGTCGTAATCCTCGCCACACTCACTTCCATTGTCTGACCGACCAGCCGGAAGGTTCTCCTAGGGGTCCCTCCATTGGCTCGAGCTGATCACCAAGATAGTTAATCATCTCGTCCCAATCACCGTATCTTTCCAATGCTTCTCCCATCACTCGCCCTACCAGCTCCTCTCTTGCGGCCTTATGTTGGTCATAGGCATCTCCCATCTCTGTCAGTGCTATTGTTAGGCTGATCAGCAGGTGTCCTCTGTAAGATACTTTTATTCTGTTTGCCGCTCGTACGGGGTGTGAATTTCACTGGTCGAGGGGGGTTAGGACTCGGTCATACAACATTTTTAGGGGTAACTGAGTGTTTTCAATCACCACTCGCTCTGGTTCTGCTATTCTTTTGTTGATTTTGGTTCTCAGCGTTGGGCTCGTGGCCCAGATTATTAGTCCTCCCAGAGAGATTTCACAGTACTCGGTTTGGTGAGGTTCTTCATAGTTTGGGCCCCATTTGAGTGTAACTAGCTTATTCTGTATTTCCAACTGGACCATATTAAAGATCCATGGTGTTCCCATCGGGCTAGGGTTATATGGGAAGTTTAGGTCATCACTCAACAGGGTTAGGCCAGAAATTTTGTGGCTAGCTTTAGTGAGGTCTGCTTCTCTAAATGTCTGCAGGTGTGAATTATAATAATCTCTTGTTTTTGCTAGGAAATTTGAAAAGTCCTTTTTTGGTCTGTCCAATTTCACAACTTGGCCCCTCACAAGCAGGGCCAGCTTATATATCTCAGTTCCGGGTACTTGAAACAACAAATTCTGTACTTCTTCTTCAGTTGTATGGTTACTCTGAGTATCAAGGGCATCAACTTTATACTTCCACATTGGTAAGGCTGCTACTGCACTGGTTTTAACGCGACACATTTCAATAGGCATAATTTTCTTTACGTGCCCTATTCTCTTCCAGATGTGACTTGGGCTTTTCATTGTTTTTCTCAGAGGTTCTTTACCTTTTTTTTCCTGCGATGACTCCCAGCAATGAGTTCAGCGACCCCTTGTTTATTTCCTACTTGCGCGCTTTCTTGCTCGCATTCTTCCATTTTCCTTGGAATGCTTTCTTGGCCCAACTCTTCAGTCCTTGTTTTTTCTCAGTTTTGCTCGGTACAGGCTCCTCCGAGCAGTCTTTGTATTCCTCAATCGGGTGGACTGTGGCTCCCACCGAATACATTCCCTGGTATGGTGCAATGACCATCTGCACGGAAACTTTAACCCTCTGGGTGGAGTTGGGCCTTGTGGGCGTTCCTGCCCTCTGTACAGCAGTTCTGGGGATCTGAAGTGCTCCGTTTCTTTCCCAAGCTTCAGGGGTTACTAAGTATTCAACTGTTTTTTGCATGGGTTTAGCCTCGTGCTTGGTCCATCCATCCAGGCTAGTGGTATAATAATATAAGTTGTTACGTCTGGTTCCGGTCTCTCGAGGGACGTCTGGCAAGACCACTAGGGGGATTTCCTGGTTCATGATTACTTCAGCAATTAGCTGAGCCCACGTCGTTAACTCCCAGGGCCCTGTCCAGTCTCCTTTTCGAGCCTCACTAGTTTCTTTGTCAGGTAACATGCTTGCTTCTTCTTTGCTCCCTGTGCCTGATTGGTCTCGAAATACTCTGAAAACTAAGGGAAATTGCTGAGTACCGAGGGGGGCATTCCTTACTTTGCCTCTCGGAGGATCATAGGGCCAGGCTTGTTGCACCGCATGCTCGAGCAAGTCTTTGGGATTCCAATTTTTCCTTTGCTGCTGCTTCTCCTTTCCTTCATTTAGCTCTCCTAGTTCTGGGTATAGAGGTGGGGCCGAAGGGGTTTCCTTCGGCTCTTGGTCATACTGTTGTTCTAGTTAGGATCCCTCTAAGGTCTTGGTTTCCTCCTTGTCAAGCTGAGTTTTGAAGGATTTGAGGGGACTGTGATACCTCCTTACTTACCTCCCCATTGCTCTCTCAGATTGCAGTAGTCAGCCTTCCTCCATCTGTGTGTCACAGGCTGCACAATACTTTACTTCGGTTCCATCCCATTCGCATGCACAGTTGCTTGGACCTTTTCCGCTTAAATCCCATTGTGTGATGATAGTTGCTCGAGGTAATGTGGTAATTCAGCATTCTCCACAAATGAATGCATCCATCACCTTTACAGGTTTTAGTTGCAGCTTTGGTGCGTCCATCTTATTTGTTTTAGGTTTGATGGGCTTCCTCTTCCCCGGTCCTTCCCAAAGAAAGGGCAATCCACTTGGCTTCACACAGAGCGCACAGTTGTTCTCCAGCAAGCTCCACTTGAAGGTCTCTCCTTCCTTTGACAGGTATCCTTTTTCCGCATACTCCAGTATACTCAAGGCCCTACCCGTCCAAAGCCCTGAAACTGTTCTTTTTAGTATCACTCCCCCGCATATAGTGGCCATTCTAATATAGGGAAGCATGGTGCTTGGTTCTGTGGCCATACTCTGGTTTCTGGTTTCAACTAGCTAGGAATTGGCTTCAGTTTCTATATTCCTTGGATCCCTTTCTTCACTAGCTCTACCGTGTTTCTGTCTACCACTTTTCTTACTCTGTCTGTGGCGTTATATTTGGGCTTCACTGCAACTGCTGATGGGTGATCCTGTGCTCTGACCCACACCTTCTGTCCCACCTTGAATGGGGCCTCAGGGTCTGACTGTTCCCCTTTATCTCCAGAGCTCCGCCCAACTTCGGGCACGCTAAACCGTTGTTGGTTGAGTTCTTCTGAGGGGGAGGGTCTACTAGCTCGTCTCCTGTCATTCAAGGCCTGACCTATTTCTACAGTTTTAGTACTCCATTCTTTGGTATTAGCATTTTTAGCTATCCAATTTTTGACTAAACCTATGGCTCTTTCTGCTACTCCATTGGCTTGAGGTGTGTAAGGAGTCAAATAAACGCACACAACTCCAAAAGTCTGACACCAGTGATCTACCTGTGCATTGCGGAAATGTGTCCCATTATCGGTTCTCAACTCTTTTGGAACGCCTAACGACCCACAGACGATCCAGCATACTAACAACACTGTTGCCATTAGCTTTCCTAGCTGGTTTCACCACCACGTACCCTGACATCGAGTCTACCAGCACTAGAAGGTATTTCTCTCCCTTCTTGCCTGTAACTCCCATAGGCCCATCTACATCCATGCATACTGAGCCCCATGGTGTGGTACTTTTGATGGTTTGTCCATCCTCTCGGTGCCCTCACCTTCCTGCGTTGTATTGACCACATACTTCACAGTTTTGCAGTACCTTGCAGACCTGTTTCAAAGGGACCCAGAGCTCCTGACTTCCAACTCCTTACGTGTGGGTTGTACGCCTGCATGACCTAGACCCTCATGCATGCCCCGTACTACCTGCTCCACGTACTTTTCTGGGACCCTCCGACCTTTGGAGGTTCTGTCCCACTCCTCGATCCCGACAGACTATTTTTCTCTGCTGTACATAACAGTCTACTTCTTCTTTGCCTTGCCAGTATTTTCCTTCTCTAGTGTGGGACTTCTGGTGGTCTACTTTTAACTGTAGATTTAGCCTGATTTCAGCCATTTTCTTCCACAAGTCATGATGAGCTACCACTTTGCCCTTTGCACTTTTAAATCCATTTTCTTCCCAGGTAGCTAAATCCTCATTTAGAGCTTGTGCGCAATAGTGCCTGTCTGTCACTACTTTAGCTGTTCTCATTCTCTTGTGAGTTAATTCTAGCAGCCCTTCGAGTACTGCCGTAACTTCTCCAGTTTGTGCACTTCCCTGAACTCTCCCCCTTATACGGCAGCACTCGTTCCCCTGATATTTGAGGATAAATCCCCAGTGTGCTACCTGATCTGACCCTTTTTTAGATCCATCTGTGTAGAGAGTCCAGTCGTGCTACTTCGGTTCTTCGGGCACATCTTTGGCTGCTTTTTTACTCACTGGCTGTGTAGGCCCTATCTCCAAATAGGGATCTAATAGAATATCTTCCCATCTACCCCACCTGGTGTTAGTAGCTTTAATACTCTCTATCGTCCTTTTCCTGAGATACTTGTGCACTTGGCTTTGTGTCACGACTCTAATAGGTTGCCCTTGTGCCAAATCTTTTAATGTCCCCCAGTATCTAGCAAGCACTGCTAATTCTTTCTCTTCCTGAGGAAACTTTTCTCTACTGAGGTCCGGGTGTAACTCCATAGAGTAACTAATCCACCATTTTCATTCTTTACGGCTATCATGGCATCTTCACTGTCGCAGCTGACTTCAGCTAAGAGTTTTGTCATTAGACTTCTTGGCTCTAGTCTTACAGCTTCCTGAATCTTTTTTTCTAAGTTCTTCTAAGTCCCGTTGGTTTTCTGCTGTCCAGACCCATAGTTTCTTACTGTTCGTCTCACTGTCATTTTCTTTTTTCTTTAGGCAGGCATACAGTGGTTTGGCATATTTCTGATAATTAGGGACATGATCTCTCACATAATTACATAGTCCTAAGATCTTCTGTAACTCGTTTTCGGACTCAGGAGGCTGAATTTGCTCGAGTTTCTCCCTATACCCCTCTGAGAGTCCTAGGTCTGCTGTCACTTGAAACCCTAAATAATTCACCTGGAACTGTCCTAGCTGGCATTTTTTCAAATTCAGTTTTAATCCTGCCTCTGTGACTCGCTGCACCACCTTAGCTAACCTTACCAGGTGTTCTTCCTCTGTGTCATCTGCGATAAACACATCATCGATGTAAATCGTGGCGCCGAAGTCTTTGAGCACGTCCATCACGACCGACTGGAACACATTAGGAAAGTTTTTATATACTTGTGGTAATCGTTGCCAAACATAACTTTTTCCTTGGTGGGTAAAAGCTGTCTTTCCCTGTGATTGTTTTTCCAGCCTAAGACAGAAAAATCCATTCGCTAAATCGATGCAAGATTTGTATTTTTTCACTTGCAGAGTTTTTAGGGTGCCCTGCGGGTTGATTAGGCTCGCTCTGTTGGCTACTGTTCGTCTGTTAAGGGCTTTAAAGTTAATCACTGGTCGCCACCCTCCTCCTACTGATTCGGGTTTCTTTACTGCCTGGATTGGGCTGTTAGTTATGGGATTTGTTTCTTCTCTGATAATCCCTAAAGCTCCTAATTCCTTCACAATCTTGTTCATTTCCTCAACTGCTCCTAGATTTAGGGGATTTTGCCTCACGGGCAGGTGTACCCCTCCCTCGATTATATGTACATACTTTAGGCCTAGGTCTCCACAATCATTTTTAAATCTGGCTTTTGAGGCTTTCTCTAGTATTTGTTTTAACTTCTCTTTCCCAGCCGTGGAGAAGTCACTCTCATCTATTTTTTTGTTTTGTCACTTCAGGGATATTTACAGGTTTATACCAGTCTTCAGACTCATGTTGTTCGTGTGTAAGCCCTATTTTTACTAGTCTAGATTTTAACTTCTCTAACCTTCTGTTTAAGGCCCTTCGGTTCTTCTTTGGTTTCCTTAGTTCTTTTAAGTCTGTGATTGTTATAAGGTTATAAGGCCCTTTTATCCACACAATTCCTTGCCATAACCCATAAGACATCGTTTCAATTTTTCCGTTTGCTAACTGAACTGTAAGGTGTCCTACTGTTTTTAGGTTCCTGCGGGTCATAGACACCTCTGCTCCGGAGTCTATTAGGTAAGGTTCTCCCTCCACTTTAGTGTAGATTTCATCCCCCTCCCAATAGGCATCTTCCAGAGTGACCCGCAACCTATCTGCCATTATTTAGCGGGCCCTCCACTCCCTTTCTCACGGGATTCATGGAGGGCTCTTTTTTCTTCTGGGGTCAGTTTTGCATATTCTTCTGGGGTTAGGTATTTACTACCTTTCTGTGGTGTGGAGCTTGAAGCTGGGGCTGAAAATCATTTTGGTTGTTGGTCCCTGTATTGTGGCTCTGACTGTCGCAGTGGTCGTTCTCTGTACTGTGTCTGTGACTGTCTCGGGAACTGTTCTCTGTATTGTGGCTGTTGAGGGGCCTTTTGTGTCCGTTTCGGTTGTTTTTGGCTTTGCCTTCTCATTTTTCTTCTTTTCTTCCCAGAACTGCTGTTCTAAATCGTATGATTTTACTGCCTGATCTATTTGGGTGACATTGGTTTCATGGGGCATTCTGGCAAAGGTGAGTTCTCCCCTTCTCCCTTTGGATACAATCCTTAAGGCTTTAACATATCTTTTAGGGGGGATTACTTGTTTGAGTTGATACCAAACTGGGGTGAGGCGTTGGCCTTGGTCCATGCGTACTTTCGCCCGTTGAATTTGGGAGTCCTCATCGTCCATATCCTCCAGGACCAGTTTTTCATATTGGCTTTGAGCCGACTCTCCTTTACTCACTGGGTTTGTGGTGACATTACCCAGCCACAACTTTTTTGCTGCATCGCACTCAGTAGAGCTAACGACCATTTGCCACACGTCTTTGATGTAGTCTCCGGTCGTCTCTTGGGGTCGTTTTTCCCTCACTAAAGTTTTCAGCTTTTTGTACTCACAATAACTGTCAGTTTCTGGGCCCGGGGCTCGGCTTTGCTTAGCCTGCCTTGGCTCAAGGGTTAAGTCAGGCCCATGATATGATGGATTTGCCTCGGCCGGGTACATGTCATCCTCCTCATCGGCCGATATTTCATCTCGCAATTTCTTTTCTGTTTCTTGGACATATTTGTAGGCCGTCTTTTTAAATCTTCTTAGTATCACATCATGTACTATTCCCAAATACGCAGTTCTAAACTTACTGGTTAAGGGTTTGTGGGCTGCTAACATGGGGTATGAGGGCATCATTAAAATGTTGGCCCACTCTCCCAAAGTAGCTTTAACAGTTAGTTCCACTGTCTCCTCTGAACTGTCTGCCCATACCGGTGGAATGTCATAATGATTTTGGCCAGCTTCAGGGATGTAGGTTCGACGCCCATCACTCGCCTGTACCAGACCCCAACTCAAATCCCTGGCCAACCTTTCTGATGCTCTATGTACGTCCAGTATTTCTACCCCCTTCTTTTGTCCTTTTCTTTGCCCTATTCTCAATGGCTTAACTGGACCCCCGTATTGGCCTGCTATCGATCCCAGACTGGCACTACCTTCATCATCGGTGTCTTCCTGGCTCAGGTCTGCATCTGGTTCTCCCTGTGAGCTCTCTTTGTCACTTTCCTCGCTCTCTCCGTTTAAAGGTTGTATTTTTGCTAATGTTTTACTCTTTGACTGTCCTTCTTGTGAATCTGCGCCACTTCTGCGTCGTCTTGTGACCGAACTTTTCAGGTCCTTTTCTAAGGGTGAGGTCAGAGGCGTTTTCGACCCCTGAGGACTGATCCTTAACGGGTCCTCACTTTTCTTGGTTCCCAGTGATGTTAACGATTTTTCTGTGTCTTATTTCCCTAACTTTAGGGGTTCCTTGATTGTTTTTCCCTCTGGTTTTGTCATTGAGGCCACAATTCTGGATTTTCGATCTTCATCTAGATGAGTGGGGGTCACTATAATCATTTCTTTTAAGTGGGCCTCTGCTGGCATGTCTTTGGCCAGGTATGTCATTGAGTTGACTGCTTCTCGTTCGGCTATTTCCCACTGCAGATGGTGGGACCGTAGCCCATCTATCCCTATCACTATGCGCCTGAAACTGCTAGCTATGGCTCGGAATACTCCTTTCTGCAAAGCTTCTAACATCTCCCTGAGGTAGCCGGTGTCACTGGTTGCTTCCTTATAGTTCCGAATTGGGATGTGTATTATTGCATAATATGGAGTGTCAGCCCTACTGGTCATTCTCGTTTTTGGCTCTGTGCTATTCAGTTCACTAACAAGATGATTTATTTCAGCTTGGTACTCCTTACCAGCTACTTTTTTAGAGCTTTTCTGTAGATTGAGTTATGGATTTTGTATTTATGATTTGTAAACACCAGCAATGCATCCGCCTCAATAGCCCATGGGGTCCCTATCGCCTGGTTCACTCGGGTACCATTTTGAAACTTCACGCATGGAGTCCCCTTCGGGATTGGTTCAAGGACTGGTTTGAGCCCTACTGTTTTCCTGATTTTCCTTTTTGGTTTCGTTTGGGACTTTTCTTTCTCATCATCTTGACTGGAATATGACCCTGATTCTAGTTCTTGGTGTTTTTCTTTAGTTTTCTTTTTTCCGTGAGTTTCTGAGGGTTCCCCTAAGGGGCCCTTTTTATGATTCTCCTGATCATCCGGCTGGCCTTTTAGTGGTTCCGTCAGCTCCTGAGTTCGCACCCTTCGCAATTCCCCCTCTGTCCATCCTGCTCCGAGTGTTCTAAGCTTTTCCATCTTCTCCACTATACTTTGAGCAAGAATGTCTAGGTTTCTGTTAAGCTGTTTCTTATACTCCTCACCCGCTGACCAGTCAATATCACTTTCTTCGGATTTGGTTTCTTTTTTGAATCTACCTGTGAATAATCTTCATCGCTCTGCTTTTAGTTCATCGCCTGTATCTAAATCTGGGTCGTATTTAAAAGTATCCCTGTACTTACCTGGGTCTGGAGTGGAGCTCGCAAACGCGGGGCGGCGATGAGAGGCAGGAATAAAAGCTCTCTCTTTTGGCCTCACATCTCTTAGGCTTTCTCCTTCTGTTTTGATTTGGAGGTGGGGTATATTCTCTTTAACCTTATCTTCCACTGGTTTTCTTTTGTCTACTTCTTCGCTTTCCGACTCTTCGGGGGTATGAGCGACAGAGTTTTGCTCACTTCTCAGGTCTATCTCTGACTTTCTTTCTTTCCTATATTCTCTCATTTTTGCCAATTCCTCTGTTTACTCCTTGTATCTTGCTGCTGCTCTTGCTTCAGGGTCTATGGTGATCCATCCCAATCCTGTTACTCTGGTTATCATTTTTACTAAGGGGTCATACTCGGCTGAGGGGCTAATTACTGACACTATTGTTACATCTCTTGGTGCTTCTATTTGTTGAACCCACCATTGTGACCATTTTTTAACTTCCTTTTTCGATTTTACTTCGCCTGGGTCTCTTAGTACTACTGTCTGAACTCCCTGCCGGACATTTGTACAGTAAAACACCCCATTTTCCTCTATATATTTTGTCAGAGTTTGTACCAGGGTTCCCTCGTCTACCCTGAGATTGCTTCCTTTTAGTATTTCCTTTATCATTGGATGCCAGGTGCCATATCCTTTTCCATACAGGATGATTTGCATCTTCGTCACTCCTTCTGCTGACTGTCCTGCTGAACCCTGTTCGGCTAACCTTTGGCTGTCTGTCTCTCCTTCACTGGCTCCTGTCTTTTTTGGCTTGCCTGAGTCAGCTCAGGTCCTCCCAGCTCTATACTCGTCGGTGCCACTCCTGAGGCCATCGTTATGTCTTTTCTTGTCGGGACAAGGTTGTCGGTCCTCAAAGTCTCCAGACTTTATCCTAACGTTTTGGACTAGGACAGACTAGCTGCTTGCCTACTACTCTGGATTATGGTCAGTAACCCTCGTAAGCCTTCTACCCCTCCTCACTAGCCTCTAGTGATCTATTGGGGGTACTGACTGGGGGGTCTCCCAGCCATTAACAACTCCTTTTCTCTAGGACTGTTCTATCGACGCCTATCAGATCTCTGTAGCACGCCTTCTCTTCTGGGGGGTTTCTATTCTTTTAAAAACCTGTCCCACCGATGCCACCATGTCTTGCTTTCCCATAAGAAAGGTAACCACTGGGTTAGTGATAAGCACCTTGCTTGCAGCCTCTCCTCCAAGGGGTCCGGAAGCTAACCTCAGCGCCGTGGTTTTACCTACAGCTGTCTAAAATAGCCTCATTAAGGCTGTGACGAGGTGATTCATCCAGAAAATTAACAACCTTCTATCCGCAAGTCACACCCTGATCTCACTCTTTACCTCGATCCATCCAAGCAGCAGGGTTGGGTCGTCTGGTCCAGAGAAACTCACGTTATGGCCGTTCACCTCTTAATTTAACGTCACAATTGTTATCTGTTCTGGTAATCTTTAGGGCCCTGGAAAACAGGCTCAAGGGTGTTGTCACTCACTGCCTAGGAAACCTTTTAAAACCTCCTCTTTATATGCTGTTAAAGTTGAACCAAGCTTTACCATGTGTCTGTGCAGTAAGGATGAAATAATAGTCCAGATTTATACGTTTTGCTTTGCTTTAATCAATGATTTCGCAGGGGGTTCAGCAACAGGCACAATTTTACAATGATTAATTTTCATGATTACATAGGATACACTTCTTCACTAAGTAA
>NC_056516.1:204520-219479 GCF_014905685.2 Nematolebias whitei | reverse complement strand
TGGGATTTACTTCTATTCTCGCTGAAACGAGATTGGATTTAAGTTTTTACTTGTCAAGAACCAGACCGGAGAAGCTTCATACTCCTAACAAGAGTTTGACCTGGGCTCGTCCAAAGCTCTGATTTCTTCAATTTGGCATAGTTGCTTCTGTTTTGGGTTGGCCCGTACTCCTCTCCTGGGAGACGGGAAATATGCCTCTTATCACCACAGAGATTCTCTGAGGGCCACCTCAGAATCATGGTAAGATGACTACCCTGTCCATCTGGTCTGAATAAATTGATTCATCAGATTAGAATCATAGCATACAGGATAAGTTTAAGAGTATTAAATTGGGTACTAGTGAGTTTTGCTCAGAGGTGTTTCTGGTTCATGAGGGAGTTGAGAGAGAACATCTTTTGGCTTGACGTGTGAAAGGTCTGAGTGAAGGTGGTGTTCACAAATTCTCAAGGGCTCTTGGGGATTAGAAGTCATCAGGAAGAAGTCATTGCCTTACTTAGTGAAGAAAGTGTATACTATGTAATCATGAAATTAAATCATTATAAAATTGTGCCTGATGCTGTACCCGTGCAGCACGGTGGCGCAACTGGTAGAGCTGCTGCCTCTCAGCGAGCAGGTCCTTGGTTCAAACCCCGGTCCAGGGGCCTTTCTGGGTGGAGTTTGCATGTTCTCTCCGTGCATGCGTGGGTTTTCTCCGGGTACTCCGGTTTCCTCCCACAGACCAAAAACATGCATGTTAGGCTGATTGGTAACTCTAAATTGTCCCTAGGTGTGAGTGAGAGAGTGAATGTTTGTTTGTCTCGTTTGTCTCTATGTGGCCCTGTGATGGACTTGCGACCCGTCCAGGGTGTACCCCGCCCCTCGCACAGTGATTGCTGGACATGGGCACCAGCGACCCCCGTGACCCAAAATGGAATAAGCGGGTAAAGAAAATGGATGGATGGATGGATGGATGCTGTACCCCTGCGAAAATTGTTGATTAAAGCAAAGCAAAATGTATAAATCTGGACTATTATTTCATCCTTATTGAACAAATACATGGTAAAGCTTGGTTCACTTAACAACATAAAAATTGGAGGTTTTGAAAGGTTCACTAGCCAGTGAGTGACAACACCCTTGTGCCCTTTTTCCAGGGCCCTAAAGATTACCAGAATAGATAACAATTGCAACGCTAAATTAAGAGGTGAGCAGCCATAACGTGAGTTTCTCTGGACCAGACGACCCAACCCTGCTGCTTAGAAGGTTCGAGGGAAAGAGTGAGATCAGGGTGTGACTCACGGATAGAAGGTCGTTAATTTTCTGGATGAATCACCTCGTCGCAGCCTTAATGAGGCTACTTTAGACAGCTGTAGGTTATACCACGGCGCTGAGGTTTGCTTCCGGACCCCTTGGAGGAGAGGCTGCAAGCAAAGGTGCTTATCACTATTTCCAGTGGTTACCTTTGCTTATCGGAAAGCAAAACATGGTGGCAGCAGTGGGATATGGTTTTTAAAGAATAGAAACCCCCCAGAAGAGGAGGGGCACTACAGAAGAACTGATAGGCGTCGATAGAACAGCTCTAGAGAGTAAGGAGTTGTTAGTGGCTGGGAGACCCCCCAGTCAGTACACCCAATGGATCACTAGAGGCTAGTGAGGAGGGGTAGAAGGCTTACGAGGGTTACTGACCATAATCCAGAGTTGTAGGCAAGCAGCTAGTCTGTCCTAGTCCAAAACGTTAGGATAAAGTCTGGAGACTTTGAGGACCGACAACCTTGACCCGACAAGAAAAGACATAATGATGGCCTCGGAAGAGGCATTGATGAGTGCAGAGCTAGGAGATTCCAAGCCGACTCAGACATGCCAAGGAGAAAAAGAGCCAGTAGAAGGAGGTACAGACGGCCAAAAGTCAGCCGTACAGGGTACAGAAGGACAGTCAGCAGGAGGAGTGACAAAAATGCAAATCATCCTGTATGGGAAAGGATATGGCACATGGCATCCAACGGTAAAGGAAGCACTAAAAGAAAGCAACCTCAAGGTAGACAAGGGAACCCTGGTACAAACTCTGACAAAATATATGGAAGAAAATGGGGTGTATTACTGGACAAATATCTGGCAGGGAGTTCAGACAGCAGTACTAAGAGACCCAGGCGAGATAAAATCGAAAAAGGAAGTTAAAAATGGTTACAGTGGTGGATACAACAGATAGAAACACCAAGAGATGCAACAATAGTGTCTGTAATTAGTCCATCAGCTGAATATGACCCCTTAGTGAAAATGATAGCCAGAGTAACAGGATTGGGATGGCTCACCATAAACCCTGAAACAAGAGAGGCGGCAAGATACAATGATTCTTAAGTGGAATTGACAAGAATGAGAGAATATAGGAAAGAAAGAAAGTCAGAGATGGACCCGAGAAGTGAGCAAAGCTCCATCGCACATACCCCTGAAGCGTCGGAAAATGAAGAAGACAAAGCAAACTAGTGGAAGATAAGGTTAAAAAGAATATACCCCCCCTCCAAATCAAAATAGAAAGAAGAAGCCTAGAAGACGTGAGGCAAAAAGAGAAAGCTTATACTCCAGCCTCTCATCGCCGTCCCACGTTTGTGAGCTCCACTCCAAACATGAGTAAGTACAGGGAAACTCTCAAATACAACTCAGATTTAGATACAGATGAGGAAATAAAAGCAGAGCGACTAAGGTTATTCACAAGTAAATTCACAAAAGAGACCAAATCCGAAGAAAGTAATGATGAGTGGACAGAGGGTGAAGAGTATAAGAAACACCTTAACAAAAACCTAGACCTTCTCGCTCAAAGTATAGTGGAGAAGATGGAAAAGCTTAGAGCACCCGGATGCAGTAGGATGGACAGAGAGAGAGTTGTGAGGGGTGCCAACTCAGGAGCACACGGAACCACTAAAAGACCAGCCGGGTGAGCAAGAGAATCTTAAAATGGGCCACTTAGGGGAAACCCCAAAAACTTACAGGAAAAAGAAAACTAAAGAAAATCACCAAGAATCAGAATCAGAGTCATATTCCAGTCAAGATGATGAGAAAGAAAATTCCCAATAGAAACCAAAAAGGAAAATCAGGAAAACAGTAGGGCTCAAACAGGTCCTAGAACCAGTCCCAAAGGGGACTCAATGCGTGAAGTTTCAAAATGGTACCCGAGTATACCAGGTGATAGGGACCCCATGGTCTATGGAGGCGGATGCATTACTGGTGTTTACAAATCATAAATACAAAATCCATAACTCAACCTACAGAAAAGCTCTAAAGAAAGTAGCCAGTGGGGCTGACACTCCATATTATGCAATAATACACATCCCAATTTGAAGCTATAAAGAAGCAACCGATAACACCGGCTACCTCAGGGAAATGTTAGAAGCTTTGCAGAAAGGAGTGTTCCGAGCCATAGAGTTCGGTTTCAGGCGCATAGTGATAGGGATAGATGGGCTCCGGTCCCATCATCTGCAGTGGGAAATAGCCGAACGAGTAGCAGTCAATTCAATTACATACCTGGCCAAAGACATGCCAGCAGAGGCCCACTTAAAATAAATGATTATAGTGACCCCCACTCATCTAGATGAAGATCGAAAATCCAGAATTGTGGCCTCAATGACAAAACCAGAGGGAAAAACAATCAAGGAACCCCTAAAGTTAGGGAAATAAGACACAGAAAAATCGTTAACATCACTGGGAGCCAAGAAAAGTGAGGACCCGTTATGGATCAGTCCTCAGGGGTCGAAAACGCCTCTGACCTCACCCTTAGAAAAGGACCTGAAAAGTTCGGTCACAAGACGATGCAGAAGCGGAGCAGATTCACGAGAAGGACAGCTAAAGAGTAAAACATTAACAAAAATACAACCTTTAAACATAGAGAGTGAGAAAAATGACGAAGAGAGCTCCCAGGGAGAACCAGATGCAGACCCGAGTCAGGAAGACACCGATGATGAAGGTGGTGCCAGTCTAGAATTGATAGCAGGCCAATACGAGGGTCCAGTTAAGCTATTGAGAATAGGACAAAGAACAGGACAAAAGAAGGGAGTAGAAATACTGGACGTACATAGAGCATCAGAAAGGTTGGCCAGGGACTTGAGTTGGGGCCCGGTGCAGGCGAGTGATGGGCGTCGAACTTACATCCCTGAAGCTGGCCAAAATCACTATGACATTCCACCAGTATGGGCAGACAGGTCAGAGGAGACAGTGGAACTGACTGTTAGTTACTTTGGGAGAGTGGGCCAACATTTTAATGATGCCCTCATACCCCACGTTAGCAGCCCACAAACCCTTAACCAGTAAGTTTAGAATCGCTTACTTAGGAATAGTACATGATGTGATCCTAAGAAGAATGAAAAAGACGGCCTACAAATATGCCCAAGAAACAGAAAAGAAATTGCGAGATGAAATATCGTCCGATGAGGAAGATGACATGTACCCGGCCGAGACAAATCCACCATATCAAGTGCCTGAATCAACCCTTGAGCCAAGGCAGGCTAAGCAAAACCGAGCCCCGGGCCCAGAGACTGACAGTTGTCATGAGTACAAAAAGCTGAAAACCTTAGTCAGGGAAAAACAACCCCAGGAGACCACCGAAGAATACATCAAAGATGTGTGGCCCATGTTAGTTAGCTCCACTGAGTGTGATGCAGCAAAAAAGTTGTGGCTGGGTAATGTCACCACAAACCCAATGAGTAAAGGGGAATCGGCTCAAAGCCAATATGAAAAACTGGTCCTGGAAGATATGGACGATGAGGACTCTCACATTCAGCGGGCGAGAATGCGCATGGATCAAGGCCAACGCCTCACCCCAGTTTGGTATCAACTCAAACAAGTAATTCCCCCTAAAAGATACGTTAAAGCCTTAAGGATCGTATCTAAGGGGAGAACTCACCTTTGCCAGAATGCGTCATGAAACTAATGATGCCCAGATAGACCAGGCAGTGAAATCATACGATCTAGAACAGCTGTTCTGGGAAGAAAAGAAGAAAAATGAGGTAAGGGAAAGCCAAAAACCGCCGAAGCCGACACGAAAGGCCCCTCAACAGCCACAATACAGGGAACAGTTCCCAAGACAGCCAGGGACACAGTACAGAGAAAGACCACCAAGACAGTCAGAGCCACAATACAGGGACCAACAACCAAAACGATTTTCAGCCCCAGCTTCAAGCTCCACACCACAGAAAGGTAGTAAATACCTACCCCCAGAAGAATATACAAAACTGACCCCAGAAGAGAAAAGTGGCCTCCATGAATCCCGTGAAAAAGAGAGTGGAGGGCCAGCTAAATAATGGCAGAAAGGTTGTGGGTCACTCTGGAAGATGCCTATTGGGAGGGGGACGAAATCTACACTAAAGTAGAGGGAGAACCTTACCTAATAGACTCCGGAGCAGAGGTGTCTATGACCCGCAGGAACCTAAAAACAGTAGGACACCTACCAGTTCAGTTAGCAAACGGAAAAATTGAAACAATGCCTTATGGGTTATGGCAAAGTAATTGTGTGGATAAAAGGGCCTTATAACAATCACAGACTTAAAAGAACTAAGGAAACCAAAAAAGACCCGAAGGGCCTTAAACAGAAGGTTAGAGAAGCTAAAATCTAGGCTAGTAAAAATAGGGTTCACACACAAACAACATGAGTCTGAAGATTGGTATAAACCTGTAAATATCCCTGAAGTGACAAAACAAAAAATAGACGAGGGTGACTTCTCCCCGGCTGGGAAAGAGAAGTTAAAACAAATACTAGAGAAAGCCTCAATAGCCAGATTTAAAAATGATAGCGGAGACCTAGGCCCAAAGTTTGTACATATAATCGAAGGAGGGGTACACCCGCCCGTGAGGCAATACCCCTTAAATCCAGGAGCAGTCGAGGAAATGAACAAAATTGTGAAATAATTAGGAGCATTAGGAATTATCAGAGAAGAACCAAATCCCATAACTAACAGCCCAATTCAGGCAGTAAAGAAACCCGAATCAGCAGGAGGAGGGTGGCTACCAGTGATTAACTTTAAAGCCCTTAAAAGACGAACAGTAGCCAACAGAGCGAGCCTAATCAACCCGCTGGGCACCCTAAAAACTCTGCAAGTGAAAAAGTACAAATCCTGTATCGATTTAGCAAATGGATTTTTCTCTCTTAGGCTGGCAAAACAATCACAGGGAAAGACAGCTTTTATCCAACAAGGAAAAAGTTATGTTTGGCAACGGCTACCACAGGGATATAAAAACTCTCCTAACGTGTTCCAGTCGGTCGTGATGGACGTGCTCAAAGACTTAGGCGCCACATTTTACATTGATGATGAGTTTATCGCAGATGACACAGAGGAAGAGCACCTGGAAAGGTTAGCTAAAGTGGTGTAGCGAGTCACAGAGGCAGGATTGAAACTGAATTTGAAAAAATGCCAGCTTGGACAGTTCCAAGTGAATTATTTAGGGTTTCAAGTGACAGCAGACCTAGGACTCTCAGAGGGGTATAGGGAGAAACTCGAGCAAATTCAGCCTCCTGAGTCCGAAAACGAATTACAGAAGATATTAGGACTGTGTAATTATTTGAGAGATCATGTCCCTAATTATCAGAAATATGCCAAACCACTGTATGCCTGCTTAAAGAAAAAAGAAAATGACAGTGAAACGAACAGTAAGAAACTATGGGTCAGGACAACAGAAAACCAACAGTACTTAGAAGAACTTAGGAAAAAGATTCAGGAAGATGTAAGGCTAGAACCAAGAAGCCTAATGAGTTTTGACTCATAGCTGAAGTCAGCTGCGACAGTGATGATGCCATGATAGCCGTAAAGAATGAAAATGGTGGATTAGTTACTCTATGGAGTTACACCCTGACCTCAGTAGAGAAAAGTTTCCTCAGGAAGAAAAAGAATTAGCAGTGCTTGCTAGATACTGGGGGACATTAAAAGATTTGGCCCAGGGGCAGCCTATTAGAGTAGTGACACAAAGCCAAGTGCACAAGTATCTCAGGAAAGGGACGATAGAGAGTATTAAAGCTACTAACACCAGGTGGGGTAGATGGGAAGATATTCTATTAGATCCTGATTTGGAGATAGGGCCTGCACAACCAGTGAGTAAAAAAGCAGCCAAAGATGTGCCCGAAGCAGCATGACTGGACTCTCTACACAGATGGATCCAAAAAAAGGGTCAGATCAGGTAGCACACTGGGGATTTATCCTCAAATATCAGGGGAACGAGTGCTGCCGTTGAAGGGGGAGAGTTCAGGGAAGTGCACAAACTGGAGAAGTTACGGCAGTACTCGAAGGGCTGCTAGAATTAACTCACAAGAGAATAAGAACAGCTAAAGTAGTGACAGACAGCCACTAGTGTGCACAAGCTCTAAACGAGGACTTAGCTATCTGGGAAGAAAATGGATTTGAAAGTACGAAGGGCAAAGTGGTAGCTCATCATGACTTGTGGAAGAAAATAACTGAAATTAGGCTAAATCTGAAGTTAGAAGTAGAGCACCAGAAGGCCCACACTAGAGAAGGAAAATACTGGCAAGGCAAAGAAGAAGTAGACTGTTATGTACAGCAGAGAAAAATAGTCTTTGTCGGGATCGAGGAGTGGGACAGAAACTCCGAAGATCGGAGGGTCCCAGAGAAGTACGTGGAGCAGGTAGTACGGGGCGTGCATCAGGGTCTAGGTCATGCAGGCGTACAACCCACACGTAAGGAGTTGGAGAGTCAGGAGCTCTGGGTCCCATTGAAACAGGTCCGCAAGGTGTTGCAAAACTGTGATGTATGCGGTCAATACAACGCAGGAAGGCGAGGGCACCGAGTGGATGGACACACCATCAAAAGTACCACACCATGGGGCTCAGTATGCATGGATGTAGCTGGACCTATGGGAGTTACAGGCAAGAAAGGAGAGAAGTACCTTCTAGTGCTGGTAGACTCGATGTCAGGGTACGTGGTGGTGAAACCAGCTAGAAAAGCTAATGGCAACAGTGTTGTTAGTATGCTGGAGCAAGTCTGTGGGTCGTTAGGCGTTCCAAAAGAGTTGAAAACCGATAATGGGACACATTTCCGCAATGCACAGGTAGATCACTGGTGTCAGACTTTTGGCGTTGTGCGCGTTTATTCGCCTCCTTACACACCTCAAGCCAATGGAGTAGCAGAAAGAGCCATAGGTTTTGTCAAAAATTAGATAGCTAAAAATGCTCATACCAAAGAATGGAGTACTAAAACTGTGGAAATAGGTCAGGCCTTGAATGACAGGAGACGAGCTAGTAGACCCTCCCCCTCAGAAGAGCTCAACCAACAATGGTTTAGCACGCCTGAAGTTGGGTGGAGCTCTGGGGATAAAGAGGAACAGTCAGACTCTGAGGCCCCATTCAGAGTGGGACAGAAGGTGTGGGTCAGAGCACAGGATCACCCATCAGCAGTTGCAGTGAAGCCCAAATATAATGCCACAGACAGAGTGAGAAAAGTGTTAGACAAAAACACAGTTGAGCTAGTGAAGAAAGGGATCCAAGGAATAGAGCAACTGAAGCCAATTCCTAGCTAGTTGAAACCAGAAACCAGAGTATGGCCACATAACCAAGCACCATGCTCCCCTGTATTAGAATGGCCACTATATGCGGGGGAGTGATACTAAGAAGAACAGTCTCAGGGCTTTGGACGGGTAGGGCCTTGAGCACATTGGAGTATGCGAAAAAAGGATACTTGTCAAAGGAAGGAGAGACCTTCAAGTGGAGCTTGCTGGAGAACAACTGTACGCTCTGCCTGAAACCAAGTGGATTGCCTCTTCTCTGGGAAGGACCAGGGAAGAAGAAACCCATCAAGCCTAAAATAAAATAAGATGGACGCACGACAGCTGCAACTAAAACCTGTAAAGGTGATGGATGCATTCATTTGTGGAGAATGAAGGATTACCACATTACCTCGAGCAACTATCATCACACAATGGGATAAAAGCAGAAAAGGCCCAAAAGACTGTGCATGCGAGTGGGATGGGACCGAAGTGAAATACTGTTCAGCCTGTGACACACAGATGGAGGAAGGCCAACTACTACACTCTGAGAGAGCAATGGGCTGGTAAGTAAGGAGGTATAACAGTCCCCTCAAATCTTTCAAGGCTCAACTTGACGAGGAAGAAACCAAGAACTTAGAGGGATCCCTAACGGAACAACAGTATGACCAAGAACTCATCTACAGCTCTCTAAAGGTAACACCTTCGGCCCCACCTTTATATCCAGAACTAGGAGAATTAAAAGAAAGAAAGGAGAAGCAACAGCACAGGAAAAATTTGAATCCCAGAGACTTGCTCGAGCAGGCTGTACAACAAGCCTGGCCCTATGATCCTTCGAGGGGTAAAAAAAGGAATGCCCCCCTCGGTACTCAGCAGTTCCCCTTGGTTTTTAGAGTATTCCGAAACCAAACAGGCACAGGGAACAAAGAAGAAGCAGGCATGTTATCTGACGAAGAAACCGGTGAGGCTCAACAGGGAGGCTGGACGGGGCCCTGGGAGTTAACGACATGGGCTCAGCTGATTACGGAAGTAATTATGAGCCAGGAAGTCCCCATAGTGCCCCTGCCAGACGTCCCTCGAGAGACCGGAACCAGACGTAACAACTTGTACTATTATACTACTAGTCTGGATGGATGGGCCAGGCACGAAGCTAAACCCATGCAAAAACCAGCCGAATACTTAGTAACCCCTGAAGCTTGGGAAAGGAACGGAGTGCTTCAGATCCCCGGAACTGCTGCACAGAGGGCAGGAACGCCCACAAGGCCCGACTCTACCCAGAGGGTTAAAGTTTCCATGCAGATGGTCATTGCACCATACCAGGGATTGTACTCGGTGGGAGCCACAGCCCACCCGATTGAGGAATACAAAAGCTGCTCGGAGGAGCCAGTACCGAACAAAACTGAAAAAAAAGGACTGAAAAGTTGGGCCAAGAAAGCATTCCAAGGAAAATGGAAACATGCGAACAAGAAAGCACGCAAGTAGGAAATGAACAAGGGGTCGCTGGACTCATCATTGGGAGTCATCGCAAGAAAAGAAAAGGTAAAGAACCTCTGAGAAAAACAATACAAAGCCCAAGCCACATCTGGAAGAAAATAGGGCACGTAAAACAAGTCATCCCTATTGAAATGTGTCGTGTTAAAACCAGTGCAATAGCAGCCTTACCAATGTGGAATTATAAGGTAAATGCCTTTGATACTCAGAGTAGCCATACAACTGAAGAAGAAGTACAGAATTTGTTGTTTCAAGCACCCGGAACTAAGATATATAAGCCGGCCCTGCTTGTAAGAGGCCAAGTGGTGGAATTAGACAGACCAAAAAAAGGACTTTTCAAATTTCCTAGCAAAAACAAGAAATTATTATAATTCACATCTGCAAACATTTAGAGAAGCAGACCTCACTAAAGCTAGCCACAGAATCCCTGGCCTAACCCTGTTGAGTGATAACTTAAAATTCCCATATAACCCTAGCCCGATGGGAACACCATGGATCTTTAATATGGTCCAGTTGGAAATACAGAATAAGCTAGTCACCCTCAAATGGGGCCCAAACTATGAAGAACCTCACCAAACAGAGTACTGTGAGATCTCTCTGGGAGTATTGATAATCTGGGCCACAAGCCCAACACTGAGGACCAAAATCAACAAGAGAATAGCAGAACCAGAACGAGTGGTGATTGAGAACACTCGGTTACCTCTAAAAATGTTGTATGACCGAGTCCTAACTCCCCTAGACAAGTGGAATTCACATCTCGTACGAGCGGCAAACAGAATAAAAGTATCTTACAGAGGACACCCGCTGATCAGCCTGACAACTGCGCTGACGGAGATGGGAGATGCCTATGACCAACATAAGGCCGCAAGAGAGGAGCTGGTAGGGCGAGTGATGGGAGAAGCATTGGAAAGATACGGTGATTGGGACGAGATGATTAACTATCTTGGTGATCAGCTTGAGCCAATGGAGGGACCCCTAGGAGAACTTTCCGAATGGTCGGTCAGACAATGGAAGTGGGTGTGGCGAAGACTACGAACAGACTTACACCACCCCTCACCGCTCAGCGTAGAGCTTTATAAAGGACGAGTAACAAACAGAGATCCCAAAGAATCTGGATCTAAGCAGCCCATGTATCCGGCCTACCAGAAGACAAGATACCCTACGTGAGCATGTCTGATTGCACCCTCACCAGGGGCCCCGTACGTGAGGAAGATATTATAGATATGAGACCCCTTAGTGCTGGAGTAGCTAACGTACTGATCCAGTGCAAACAAACTGGCTCGAAAATACCAGCCTTAAAGACTACAAATGGCATAATATGGCTCGACAAACCAAAGTTTGATCTCCCCAATTGGAACAACCACTCAAATAACTATTTCTACTCAAACCGCCAGTACAAGAGAAGACCTCCGCTGGAGAATCCCCAAAAGGAACAGCGTTCAGAACGAGTACATCTCCCTAGATATGACACCCCCTGGCCACAACCTTGCCCACCAACGTCCCCATGGATATTTAACGTGGTCTACCTGACCCTATGGGGAAAAGAAATAAAGCTCAGATGGGGACCTAATTACCACAAACCATACCAGAGCTGCTTCTTCGAAGTCTCGATAGGAGGTATAATAATTTGGAGCACAAGCCCGCAAATGGTGGAAGCTATCACAAGAAGAATGGAAAACCCAAATAACTCTTAATTATGCAAATAGAGACATTAGCAAACATATACAAACCAAACGTCCATATGGACATGAAACATGGCCCCGTCATGTCTCAATATCAACCCAAACGCAAACTCAAAAATTGGCTGGTAACTCAATGGAAATGGGTGTGGAAAGGACTACAACCAGGGCTGCCACACCCTTCTCCTATATACCTGGAACTCCTTAAAGGACGAGTATCGACAGCCCGCAGACACTCAGAGCAAGAACATCGAGAAAGAAGGAGCAAAAGCCCCTCTCAAAGTGATTCAACTGAGAAACAGAAACTCCAACAGTGATGATTCAAGCAGCGATGAAAGCGATGATGAAGCGACCCCAAACCGACCTAAGGACCGTCTAAGGATTACGATTTTGGATAAAGCAACCTGCACACGAACCCTGCTGCGGGGATTCGTAGTGTTAATAGGCTTAGCAATGTTGTTGGTTATCTTATACCTAGCCGGAGTCAGACCCTGGAGCCTGACACATGTGACAGTGGCCCATGGAAGATCAAAGTATGCAAACATGACCTGTTGGAATGTCACCGCAAAGAATTTTTCTCTGCCATGGAACCCGAGAAAAAGCATCCAGAACCAAACAGCAGCCTGGAAAAAAGTGAAGAAAGCAGGTCATTAGGCCTGGATGGACAGGCTGAAAGTCACCGCAGGATGGAGCTCGGCTTTAATGGCCGAGAACCTAACCGTAGCTAACCATTCCACCGAACCAGAACCTGACGGACCCAATTGGGTCGTCACAAATCTAATGACACTACCGGACGAAAGTCATCGGGATAGCAGTTTTGAATGGTCAGATCAGACGATCAACAAGATGTAATTGGATACAACCTCAAAATGAACCCCCCCGAGTGGCACTGCGATTGGAGCTATCGACTGTTGATTGGATTAAGGCATCAAGGCTATTGGGACTACAAGGTAATTTTTCCGGCCCCACCTAAGAACGACAGCTGCCAAGCGATACTCCCACGTTGGGAGTTCTGGGGTAATATCCACTTAGATTGTGACCTAATTCCCCCTCTCATTCGAAGAAATCACAGGCAAATACCTGAATTCGACCAAGAATAAGGTAATCCACACAGTAAGACATGAAAAGAAGCTCAAAATCAATGCTACAGACTGGGAATCTAACAGGCGGCCTACACCGCCTCCCGGAACAACAGATAAGGCCAAAACGGTGTGGGTAGAATCGTACCAAGTAATAGTGAGAAATGGACAAAGAATGGTCAAAAGACCCGACCTAAAAAAGCAATATACATATATACACACACACACACACACACACACACACATATACATATACATATACACATATATATATATATATATATATATATATATATAGCTATATACACATATATCTATCTACATACATACATACATACATACATACATTTATTTATTTATTTATTTATTTATTTATATATTCATTTAATTTAATTTCCAATAAAAACACAAATACAATTTCAAAAAATTAAAGAAAAACAAATATAAAATGAAAGGAAGCAGAAGAAGAAAATTTCTTATCATATCTGCTCCCTCATAAACAAAATCAATTCAAACCATCAATTTAAACATAAACATTCATATATAATACAGCAAAATACATAACTCATCAAAATTTCATACTTAACAAAATAGATATTAATCAGTTATATATATTGTTCCAACAAAACAGTTTTTATCTTTTTCTTAAATATAAACATTGACTTCACCATTTTAGCATCATCTTCCAAACCATTCCACAGACTCATTCCCTGTATAGTAGTAGACCGACCCTTTAAACTGGTTCTATACTTGGGTTTAACAAAAATATCTATGCCCTTCAAATTATAACAACTCTTCCTTTTTACAAAATATGTTTGAATGTTTGATGGTAGCATGCAATTCTGAGCTTTAAACATGAATAAAAGAATATTATAATCCACCAAATCATAAAACTTAAGTATTTTCAATTGACAAAACAGAACATTAGAAGGGTACACACACATATATATATATATACACATATATATTGTTACGACCGGCTCAGACCGAACATATTTAAGGGACACAGGACACCAAAAGAAGGTTTAAAAATAAAACTTGGAAAAATTGGGCGTAAGCCTACCTCTGCATCTCCTGAATACAACTCTGACTGAACCACAATTTTACATAAAGGAACATTAACCTCATGCATGCTAAAACCACAAATGGGAACTCCAGCTTCAATCTCATCAACCTCATCACTAGGAAAAATACCATCCAGAATAAACGACTGTGACGCTGCTGTGTCACGCAGTATTTTAAACAGGGTTTTTTTTTTTCCTGAATGAGATGTATAAATAAACCCATCCATGATAAAAGGTTTGAAACCATCAGGTTCACAAGATTCCTTATTTTGCATTTTAATTGCAGCTACTGGCTTTGGATCCTTTCTTTGTAATTTAGGGCAATTCTTAGTGATGTGTCCTTCTTGTTTACAATAAAAACACCTTACTTGAGCTTTCACTTCACCATCACGAGGTTCCACAGGCACATCAAACTCTCTGTGAGGCAAAACCGGTCCTCTGGGCTTGCCATTACCTTTGGGTCGGAAAGTTTGAGAAAAATCAACACTGGGCTTTATAAAACCAGGACCTCGGTTTTTATCAAAGCTTGAGCGTTCAAAATGAAGTTTATGCGTCAGCATATACTCATCAACCAAGATGGCAGCTTTAGAAACCTCAAACTCTTTATTTTCATTTAAATAAGTGGTTACTCTCTCAGGTAAAGTCCCTTTAAAATCTTTCGGCAGAATCAACTGCCTAAGCTGATTAAAATCAGTTACTGCACTTGCAGCACACCAACGATCAAAGAGAAGCTCTTTTTCTCTGACATAATCTGCATAAGACTGATTATCCAATTTCTTCCATTTTCTAAATTTTTGTCGGTACGCTTCTGGAACCATTTCATATGCACGTAAAATAGCTTCTTTTACTTTAGCATAAACACCACTATCAGTCGCAGAAAGAGAGGCATAAGCATCCTGAGCTTTTCCTTTCAACACCGTTTGTAACAACATTGGCCAAACATTTTCTGGCCACTTCAACGTACAGGCGATTCTTTCAAACATAATGAAGTATTTATCTACGTCTTTTTCATTAAATGGAGGTACCAATGAAATATGTCTACTCACATCGAACTCACGAGCAGATAGAGGAGAAGAAGCGCTTTCCAACTCCTTTAAACGTATCTCGGCGTCCAGCTCCATTTTTCGTTGTTCAAAGAGAAGTTTTTGTAACGTTATTTCTTTTTCATGTTCCCTCTTCTGTTGCTCAAGTTCAAACT
>NC_056516.1:203229-204510 GCF_014905685.2 Nematolebias whitei | reverse complement strand
TTTTTCATGTTCCCTCTTCTGTTGCTCAAGTTCAAACTCTTTTTGTTGTTGTGTAAGCGTTATTTCTTTTTCACGTTCCCTCATTTTTAACTCAAGTTCCCACAAGCGGATCTGCTTGTCTACCTCAGATGGGGAAAACACAGGGCTTCTAGGGGACGTTGCCGCAGGAAGAATTCCTATCTGCACTAACGCAGCCATTAATTCACTTTCCACAGTTTCTCTTCGTGTGTGTTTATCCACAGTGATTTCATAATAGTCTGCCACGCCTAACAGTTGCTCTTTTGTGCAATTAATCAGAACATCTACTGTGGGCTGTTCCACAAAGCTTCCTAGATCAAACTCCATGATCAAACACACACAGGTGGAGAGCTGTGTCTAACGGTTCACACACACCACAGTGGTAAACACTAACGAAAATTTCCCAGCAGCACCTGAACGCACCACTAGCAAATTCACACACACACAGCTGACAGCGCTCAACACAGCTGACAGCGCTCGTTCAATCAGCCGTCTAAACAGCAAAACAGCAGAGCTATTTATCACAACTAGTTTGGAACTACAACCAGATCAAATCCCGGACCCGAGCTCCCAATAAATATGTTACGACCGGCTCAGACTGAACATATTTAAAGGGACACAGGACACCAAAAGAAGGTTTAAAAATAAAACTTTATTAAACCTAAGTTTTATAAATCACTCCGGGCAGCAGGCGAAGTCTTCGTGGGCTCCTCCCACCTGGACTAGAGAGCACCTTCTTCAGGACCCGTGTCACCAAACAAAAAGAAAGTAAAGCAATAAAACGAAAGGTGGACCAGGTGAGTTTGGCAAAAATCAATATAACGCCACCTGAGCAGGGCCAACCCTGTACAGGGTCGTCGAAGCCTCACAGACAGCGGACTACCTGTCCAAAAGATGTCTAGGAGTAAAGAAAAAAAAGACGAAAACAGGACTACCAAATCTCACCCAGTCAGAGGGCTTTAGTCTGAATGACTACAACAAACGGGAGGAAAAACAAAACTGACCCAGATCGCAGGACCGTCCACGGTCAGCAAAATCACCTCCCTGAACAATAAACAGAAACACCCAAACGTCCACAATCACACAGCTTAGGCCCCTCTACCTGAGCTGAACTAGGCTTCCACAAGCACACTCAAGGTCTAAATGCATATATTAAGCACCCAGGCCTAAATCTCAAACAAAGAGCACTCAGCAGCTCTTTCATATCTCCTCAACAGGAGCTTACCTCATAACGAGACAACAAGGGTGGGCGGAGAACACCCT
>NC_056516.1:183472-203129 GCF_014905685.2 Nematolebias whitei | reverse complement strand
TTTTACGACTTTAGATGGTTTCTGCCAGCTCTCTCGCTCTTCCTGGCTCTGAGGCAGGCGCACACTGGCTCCAGTGGTACCAAACGTCCCCCTTTCCTCTGAGGCGGACTGCGTGGGACGTTCTCTCTGTCACCTGATAGGGGCCCGTCCACCTGGGCTCCTGCCACTTCCTTTTAATGACCCTCAGCAAGACCCACTCCGCGGTGGGGAGACCAGGTTCCTCTGGTCTTTCTGTCAGGCTCTGTTTGTGGTGGACCTGCTGAGTAAAGTTAGACACTAATGCTTTTAACTCATCAAAGTATACCTTATGGTCCATCTTACGGTCCTCCTCTCTGGTCAGTGAGCATACGGTTGGTCCAGGAAAGGGTCTACCTGTAGTTAACTCATAGGGACAAAAGCCAGTTCCATTATTAACAGAAGTTCTCATGGTCATTAAGGCAATTGGTAATGCTTCCACCCAGTTCAATTTAGTCTGTGCACAGATTTTGCCCATTTTTTGTTTTATATTCTGGTTCATCCTTTCGACCTTCCCTTGAGACTGGGGATGGTACACGGTTCCAAAAGCATGTTTTAGGCCTATCATTTTTTCCACAGCCTGCAGATCTGTGTTTTTAAAATGTGTGCCATTGTCTGATCTGATTTTTTCTGGGAAACCGTGTCTGGGGATATAATGGTTAATCAGAAACTTCACCACTGTTTTGCTGTCTTCTCTTCTTGCAGGTATGGCTTCTGGCCACCCTGTAAATGCGTCAACACACATCAATATATATCTGAACCCTTTAACAGGTTCCAACATATCAGTGTAATCTAGAATCACCTCCTGTCCCGGTCGGTGCAGGAGAGGAAAAGAACCTCGTTCAGGTTTTACTGTAGGTCGAATGTTGTACTTTAAACAAACAGTACAGGTGTCAACATATGCTGTTACCATATTTTTTAGATGAGGGTGCCACCATTGTTGAAGATTCCTTAGCATTTGTCTGCATCCCACGTGTGCTAATCCATGTGCTTCCTGAAATACTGCCTGTTTTAAAGTCATAGGCAAGATCCACTTCTGATTCGGTCCTATCCATACTTTAAACTCCCCTTTCTTCTGACCTCCTCTGTTAAACCATAATGTCTTTTCCTCTGGGGAGGCTGTCGTCTGAGCCTCTGCTACATTTTTCTCATCCCAATGATTCACTTTCTGACATTCCTCTTCCACTGTCACCATCTGGACTCTTGGCAAATAGCCAGCAGCTATCTTGGCTGCTCTGTCAGCTTGCCTGTTTCCTTCCGCTGTGTCTGATTGTGTAACATCATGACCTTTGCACTTCACAACCGCCACTTTTGCTGGCAACATCAAACTGTCAGCTAAATCCTTAATGAGTTCCTCATGTTTAATTGGTTTGTTACCTGCTGTTCGAAAACCTGCTCTTTTCCACTGTGGTAATTGCACATGAACTACACCATAAGCATACGCCGAGTCTGTGTACACTGTAACCTCTTTTCCTTTGCTCATTTTCAAAGCCTCAACGACTGCCTGAATTTCAGCTTTTTGAGCTGACTGATGACCTTCTAGCTGCCCTGAGCTCAGTACCTCATACTCAACACCATTCTGCTGTACCACAGCAAATCCTGATCTCAAAGACCCATCCTCAAGCCTGAAGCAGCAACCATCTGTGTAGAGTATATTCGAATGTGGTATGAGTTCAGTCTGTAAATCAGGTCTAATGCGTTCCTCCACGTACACTTTTTGCACACAATCATGTGCCTGTGTTGTTTGCATACCATCTGCCATGTTTATGCCTTCATGCAGGAACAATAAATTCGGTTCTGATAGGATGTTGCTCATGCGTCTTTGCTTTAAGGATGTCATTGTAAAGAGCTCAGAATTAACATACGCTACTATGTTGTGTGTCGTTAGGATGTGTAGTGGGTGTCCCATGACGATGTGTGCTGTTTTTGAAACAATCCTTGCCAGACCTGCCGCTGCCTGTGTACATGTTGGATGACGCTTCTCAGTACCATCCAACAGCACACTTGCGTACATCAACACCTGTCTACCACCCCCCTTTTTCTGAAACAGAACACCATTAACAGTGTTTTCTGCTTCAGAAACATCAAGAAAAAACGGGGTGGAGTAGTCAGGCAGAGCCAAATCAGCTGCTCTGGACAAGAGTTGCTTCAGTTTAATAAACACATGTTCTGCATCTGTGTTCCACACAAGTGTTGCTTTCAGGTTTCTGTTACCTTGATCTTTTACCATCTGTCTGAGTGGAGTGGTGAGTTCACTATAATCAGGTATATAGTGTCTGCTGTACTCAGTTAAACCTAAAAAGGATAACATGTCTTGTACAGTGGTGGGTTTTGGATGATGTAGTATAGACGCCCTGTGTTCTGGTGAAAGTGTTGTACCATTAGCAGAGACCAACCTACCGAGGAAAGAGACCTGTGTACGAACTGCTTGAAGTTTAGATTTACTAACTTTAAATCCTGCATCATGCAGGTGAAGCAGGACAGCCTGAGTGGCTGTAAGACAGTCATGTGCTGTTTCAGAGGCTATCAGTAAATCATCAACATATTGGACCAAAGTGGTGCCTCTGGGGAGTGGAAGCTGTACAAGAATATTCTTTAAAACATGATTGAAAATGCCTGGTGATAATGCAAAACCCTGAGGCAAGCGAGTGTATCTGTACTGGCAACCGTTAAATGTGAACGAGAAAATGTCACGCAATTCCTCTGATAAGGGCAGGCAATAAAAGGCGTTAGCCAAATCAATGCAGGTCATCCACTTCTGGTTCGGAGTCAGTTGGGTCAGTGCAACATAGGGATTTGGTACTGGAGACGTAGGTGTCTTAAGTATGGCGTTGATCGACCTAAGATCATGTACCATTCTGTACTTTCCAGTCCCCGCCTTCTCAACAGGTAGAATGGGAGTATTCCAGTCTGAATGTGAGTGTTCGAGGACCCCTGCTCTCAGCAACCCTTGGACTGTGTCAGTCAAACCTTGTTCAGCCTCAGGTCTATGAGAATACTGATACAACCATATAGGTTCGTTGTGGGTCAGTTCAAAAGAGATTGGGGGGCATTTAACATGACCTACATCTTCAGGTCCCTGAGACCAGAGAGATGCAGGAAGTGTGTCTAACATATGAGGAACATCTGAATGGTCAGTTTTTTCTCTGCCATGGTCTCTGGAGATCACCTCATGGTCTAGCTTACCTACATCATGAACAGCTAAGTCAATGCTATAGCAGTCGGTTGATGATGAGTAAGCGAGCTGAGGTATTTGTGTTGGGACCCAATCTGTGGCAGAGACAGCAGCCTTCACCATTGGGCCCAAGTCTTTAGCCTGATGTGTGGGAGCTAAAGCTAATGAGACGTGTGGGATCGCTTCAGACGACATCATGTACCACTCCAATTGAGATAGTGTGAGGGTGACGTGAGAAGCCACGCCTTGTGGACCTACTATAAGCCGGTCTGATATTATTGGCCACTCAGTTTCCTGCAAGTGCTGAGCAAAATGCTCCCTGTAACAATCGTCAGAATCACGGTCATAAAAGAGAGTGACATGTAAAGGATCTAGAGGTGGGACATAGGGACGCAGAGCATCAAGCCATGGCCTCCACAACAAGTAGGCAGAGTAAAGTCCAGTGTGTTCAGGTGTCTCGGGGCGCAGCAACGCCCAGTAGATGTCAGCTACTTCCTCATGTATCGGCTGTACCAAGCACTGTGATGACAAAGAGGAGGAAGAAGCAGAACAAGTCCAGGTCACACCACTTGGTAAAGTAACACGTAAACCAGTTTGTTCACACATTATTGTTGCACCAAGTTTTTTTAACAAGTCTCTTCCAAGCAGGTTGACAGGTACACGTGTGGACAGAACAAATGGATGTGTCACTGTTTGAAGTCCTGCTGTTATTACGAGAGGTTCAGTTAGAGACAGATTTTGTTGCACCCCAGCGAAACCGATCACAGATACAGTGTCCGCACTGGCATGTTCATCAAATCCCTGCTCATTGAGGGTTGAATAGGTAGCTCCAGTGTCCACGAGGAATGATAGGTCTTTATTCATGACCCTCATCTTCACCATAGGGTCTGCTCCTCCCCCTATGGTGTGATTACTCTGTGGGGTGTGTCATTGCTGGTAGTATCCACCTGGTGGCGCCCAAGGTGGATCCTGCTGGCCAGAGGTAGGTGCCGGTGGCGCCATCTGGTGGTTGGGAGCTGAGTAGTGATGTGCTCCTCCTCTTTGGGCGTTGGCCTGCTTGTGATAACAATCCCGTGCCCAATGACCTGGTTTGTGACAGTAGTGACAGACATCTTGTGCTCTGCCTCCCTGCGTGTACCCCCGACCGAAACCTCTGCCCCGAGACCCCCCTCTTTCTCCCCACTGCCCTCTGGGCCGTCCCCGAGGATATATAACAGGAAGCGGGGGTTGGGCGGTTACAGGACACTGATAAGCAGCCTCAGAACACTGAAAAACAGTGTCAGCTTGTACCATCTGTTTTGACTCTTTTTTAGATTGAACTACATCCCTAGCCTGTTTCAATTGTAGCTTTAAGAGCTGCGTTTGCATATCTTTCAGATGCAGACCCGAGTCAGGAAGACACCGATGATGAAGGTAGTGCCAGTCTAGAATCGATAGCAGGCCAATACGAGGGTCCAGTTAAGCCATTGAGAATAGGACAAAGAAAAGGACAAAATAAGGGAGTAGAAATACTGGACGTACATAGAGCATCAGAAAGGTTGGCCAGGGACTTGAGTTGGGGTCCGGTACAGGCGAGTGATGGGCGTCGAACTTACATCCCTGAAGCTGGCCAAAATCACCATGACATTCCACAAGTATGGGCAGACAGGTCAGAGGAGACGGTGGAACTGACTGTTAAAGCTACTTTGGGAGAGTGGGCCAACATTTTAATGATGCCCTCATACCCCACATTAGCAGCCCACAAACCCTTAACCAGTAAGTTTAGGACCGCTTACTTAGGAATAGTACATGATGTGATGCTAATAGTACATGATGTGATGCTAAGAAGAATGAAAAAGATGGCCTACAAATATGCCCAAGAAACAGAAAAGAAATTGCGAGATGAAATATCGGCTGATGAGGAAAATGACATGTACCCGGCCGAGACAAATCCACCATATCAAGTGCCTGAATCAACCCTTGAGCCAAAACAGGCTAAGCAAAACCGAGCCCCGGACCCAGAGACTGACAGTTATCGTGAATACAAAAAGCTGAAAACCTTAGTGAGGGAAAAACAACCCCAGGAGACCACTGAAGAATACATCAAAGATGTGTGGCCCATTGTAGTTAGCTCCACTGAGTGTGATACAGCAAAAAAGTTGTGGCTGGGTAATGTCACCACAAACCCAATGAGTAAAGGGGAGTCGGCTCAAAGCCAATATGAAAAGCTGGTCCTCGAGGATATGGACGATGAGGACTCTCACATTCAGCTGGCGAGAATACGCATGGATCAAGGCCAACGCCTCACGCCAGTTTGGTATCAACTCAAACAAGTAATTCCCCCTAAAAGATACGTTAAAGCCTTAGGATCGTGTCCAAAGGGAGAAGGGGAGAACTCACCTTTGCCAGAATGCCTCATGAAACTAATGACGCCCAAATAGACCAGGCAGTGAAATCATACGATCTAGAACAGCTGTTCTGGGAAGAGAAGAAGAAAAATGAGATAAGGCAGAGCCAAAAACAACCAAAGCCGACACAAAAGGCCCCTCAACAGCCACAATACAGAGAACAGTTCCCGAGACAACCAGGGACACAGTACAGAGAAAGACCACCAAGACAGTCAGAGCCACAATATAGGGACCAACAACCAAAGCGATTTTCAGCCCCAGCTTCAAGCTCCACTCCACAGAAAGGCAGTAAATACCTACCCCCAGAAGAATATGCAAAACTGACCCCAGAAGAAAAAAGAGCCCTCCATGAATCCTGTGAGAAATGGAGTGGAGGGCCAGCTAAATAATGGCAGATAGGTTGCGGGTCACTCTGGAAGATGCCTATTGGGAGGGGGACGAAATCTACACTAAAGTGGAGGGAGAACCCTACCTAATAGACTCCGGAGCAGAGGTGTCTATGACCCGCAGGAACCTAAAAACAGTAGGACACCTTACAGTCCAGTTAGCAAACGGAAAAATTGAAATGATGCCTTATGGGTTATGGCAAGGAATTGTGTGGATAAAAGGGCCTTATAAGCTTATGACAATCACAGACTTGAAAGAACTAAGGAAACCAAAAAAGAACTGAAGGGCATTAAACAGAAGGTTAGAAAAGTTAAAATCTAGGCTAGTAAAAATAGGGTTCACACACAAACAACATGAGTCTGAAGACTGGTATAAACCTGTAAATATCCCTGAAGTGACAAAGCAAAAAATAGATGAGAGTGACTTCTCCCCGGCTGGGAAAGAGAAGTTAAAACAAATACTACAAAAAGCCTCAATAGCCTGATTTAAAAATGATTGCGGAGACCTAGGCCCAAAGTTTGTACATATAATCGAAGGAGGGGTTCACCCGCCCGTGAGACAATATCCCCTAAATCCAGGAGCAGTTGAGGAAATGAACAAAATTGTGAAAGAATTTGGAGCGTTAGGAATTATTAGAGAAGAAACAAATCCCATAACTAACAGCCCAATTCAGGCAGTGAAGAAACCCGAATCAGCAGGAGGAGGGTGGCGACCAGTGATTAATTTTAAAGCCCTTAACAGGCGAACAGTAGCCAACAGAGCGAGCCTAATCAACCCGCAGGGCACCCTAAAAACTCTGCAAGTGAAAAAGTACAAATCCTATATCGATTTAGCAAATGGATTTTTCTCTCTTAGGCTGGCAAAACAATCACAGGGAAAGACAGCTTTTCCCACCAAGGAAAAAGTTATGTTTGGCAGCGGCTACCACAGGGATATAAAAACTCTCCTAACGTGTTCCAGTCGGTCGTGATGGATGTGCTTAAAGACTTAGGCGCCACAATTTACATCAATGATGTGTTTATCGCAGATGACACAGAGGAAGAACACCTAGAAAGGTTAGCTAAGGTGGTGCAGCAAGTCACAGAGGCAGGATTAAAACTGAATTTGAAAAAATGCCAGCTTGGACAGTTCCAAGTGAATTATATAGGGTTTCAAGTGACAGCAGACCTAGGACTCTCAGAGGGGTATAGGGAGAAACTCGAGCAAATTCAGCCTCCTGAGTCCGAAAACGAATTACAGAAGATCTTAGGATTGTGTAATTATGTGAGAGATCATATCCCTAATTATCAGAAATATGCCAAACCACTGTATGCCTGCCTAAAGAAAAAAGAAAATAACAGTGAAACAAACAGTATGAAACTATGGGTCTGGAATGCAGAAAACCAACAGGACTTAGAAGAACTTAGGAAAAAGATTCAGGAAGATGTAAGGCTAGAACCAAGAAGCCTAATGACAAAACTCATAGCTGAAGTCAGCTGCGACAGTGATGATGCCATGATAGCCGTAAAGAATGAAAATGGTGGATTAGTTACTCTATGGAGTTACACCCTGACCTCAGTAGAGAAAAAGTTTCCTCAGGAAGAAAAATAATTAACAGTGCTTGCTAGATACTGGGGGACATTAAAAGATTTGGCCCAGGGGCAGCCTATTAGAGTAGTGACACAAAGCCAAGTGCACAAGTATCTCAGGAAAGGGACGATAGAGAGTACCAAAGCTACTAACACCAGGTGGGGTAGATGGGAAGATATTCTATTAGATCCCGATTTGGAGATAGGGCCTGCACAACCAGTGAGTAAAAAAGCAGCCAAAGATGTGCCCGAAGAACCGAAACAGCACGACTGGACTCTCTACACGGATGGATCCAAAAAAGGGTCAGATCAGGTAGCACACTGGGGATTTATCCTCAAATATCAGGGGAACGAGTGCTGCCGTAGAAGGGGGAGAGTTCAGGGAAGTGTACAAACAGGAGAAGTTATGGCAGTACTCGAAGGGCTGCTAGAATTAAGTCACAAGAGAATAAGAACAGCTAAAGTAGTGACAGACAGCCACTATTGTGCACAAGCTCTAAACGAGGATTTAGCTATCTGGGAAGAAAATGGATTTGAAAGTGCGAAGGGCAAAGTGGCTTGACTTGTGGAAGAAAATAGCTGAAATTATGCTAAATCTGAAGTTAGAAGTAGAACACCAAAAGGCCCACACTAGAGAAGGAAAATACTGGCAAGGCAACGAAGAAGTAGACCGTTATGTACAGCAGAGAAAAATAGTCTTTGTCGGGATCGAGGAGTGGGACAGAACCTCCGAAGATCGGAGGGTCCCAGAGCAGTACGTGGAGCAGGTAGTACATGAGGGTCTAGGTCATGCAGGCGTACAACCCACACGTAAGGAGTTCGAGTGTCAGGAGCTCTGGGTCCCGTTGAAACAGGTCCGCAAGGTGTTGCAAAACTGTGAAGTATGCGGTCAATACAACGCAGGAAGGCGAGGACACCGAGTGGATGGACAAACCATCAAAAGTACCACACCATGGGGCTCAGTATGCATGGATGTAGCCGGGCCCATGGGCGTTACAGGCAAGAAAGGAGAGAAATACCTTCTAGTGCTGGTAGACTCGATGTCAGGGTACGTGGTGGTAAAACCAGCTAGAAAAGCTAATGGCAACAGTGTTGTTAGTATGCTAGAGCAGGTCTGTGGGTCGTTAGGCGTTCCAAAAGAGTTGAGAACCGATAATGGGACACATTTCCGCAATGCACAGGTAGATCACTGGTGTCAGACTTTTGGAGTTTTGCACGTTTATTCGCCTCCTTACACACCTCAAGCCAATGGAGTAACAGAAAGAATCATAGGTTTAGTCAAAAATTGGATAGCTAAAAATGCTAATACCAAAGAATGGAGTACTAAAACTGTGGAGATAGGTCAAGCCTTGAATGACAGGAGACGAGCTAGTAGACCCTCCCCCTCAGAAGAGCTCAACCAACGACGGTTTAGCACGCCTGAAGTTGGGCGGAGCTCTGGGGATAAAGAGGAACAGTCGGACTCTGAGGCCCCATTCAGAGTGGGACAGAAGGTGTGGGTCAGAGCACAGGATCACCCATCAGCAGTTGCAGTGAAGCCCAAATACAACGCCACAGACAGAGTGAGAAAAGTGTTAGACAAAAACACAGTTGAGTTAGTGAAGAAAGGGATCCAAGGAATAGAGCAACTGAAGCCAATTCCTAGTTAGTTGAAACCAGAAACCAGAGTATGGCCACATAACCAAGCACCATGCTCCCCTGTATTAGAATGGCCACTATATGCGGGGGAGTGATACTAAGAAGAACAGTCTCAGGGCTTTGGACGGGTAGGGCCTTGAGCACATTGGAGTATGCGAAAAAAGGATACCTGTCAAAGGAAGGAGAAACCTTCAAGTGGAGCTTGCTGGAGAACAACTGCACGCTCTGCCTGAAACCAAGTGGATTGCCTCTTCTCTGGGAAGGACCAGGGAAGAAGAAGCCCATCAAGCCTAAAATAAATAAGATGGACGCACGACAGCTGCAACTAAAACCTGTAAAGGTGATGGATGCATTCATTTGTGGAGAATGCAGGATTACCACATTACCTCGAGCAATTATCATCACACAATGGGATAAAAGCGGAAAAGGCCCAAAAGACTGTGCATGCGAATGGAATGGAACCGAAGTAAAATACTGTTCAGCCTGTGACACACAGATGGAGGAAGGCCAACTACTACATTCTGAGAGAGCAGTGGGCTGGCAAGTAAGGAGGTATCACAGTCCCCTCAAATCTTTCAAGGCTCAACTTGACGAGGAGGAAACCAAGACCTTAGAGGGATCCCTAACGGAACAACAATATGACCAATAACTCATCTACAGTGCTCTAAAGGTAACACATTCGGCCCCAACTTTATATCCAGAATTAGGAGAATTAAAAGAAAGAAAGGAGAAGCAACAGCACAGGAAAAATTTGTATCCCAGAGACTTGCTCGAGCAGGCTGTACAACAAGCCTGGCCCTATGATCCTTCGAGGGGTAAGAAAAGGAATGCCCCCCTAGGTACTTAGCAGTTCCCCTTAGTTTTTAGAGTATTTCGAAACCAAACAGGCACAGGGAGCAAAAAAGAAGAAGTAGGCATGTTACCTGACGAAGAAACCGGTGAGGCTCGACAGGGAGGCTGGACAGGGCCCTGGGAGTTAACGACATGGGCTCAGCTGATTACGGAAGTAATTATGAGCCAGGAAGTCCCCCTAGTGCCCCTGCCAGACGTCCCTCGAGAGACCGGAACCAGACGTAACAACTTGTACTATTATACTACTAGTCTGGATGGATGGGCCAGGTACGAAGCTTAACCCATGCAGAAAACAGCCAAATTCTTAGTAACCCCTGAAGCTTGGGAAAGGAACGGAGTGCTTCAGATCCCCAGAACTGCTGCACAGAGGGCAGGAACGCCCACAAGGCCCGACTCCACCCAGAGGGTTAAAGTTTCCGTGCAAATGGTCATTGCACCATACCAGGGAGTGTACTCGGTGGGAGCTACAGTCCACCCGATCGAGGAATACAGATACCAAGGAACGTACTCGGTGGGAGCCACAGCCCACCCGATTGAGGAATACAAAAGCTGCTCGGAGGAGCCAGTACCGAACAAAACTGAGAAAAAAGGACTGAAAAGTTGGGCCAAGAAAGCATTCCAAGGAAAATGGAAGCATGCCAACAAGAAAGCACGCAAGTAGGAAATGAACCGGGGGTCGCTGGACTCATCACTGGGAGACATTGCAAGAAAAGAAAAGGTAAAGAACCTCTAAGAAAAACAATAAAAAGCCCAAGCCACATCTGGAAGAAAATAGGGCACGCAAAACAAGTCATGCCTATTGAAACGTGTCGTGTTAAAACCAGTGCAATAGCAGCCTTACCAACGTGGAAGAATAAAGTAAATGCCTTTGATACTCAGAGTAGTCATACAACTGAAGAAGAAGTACAGAATTTGTTGTTTCAAGCACCCGGAACTGAGATATATAAGCCGGCCCTGCTTGTAAGAGGCCAAGTGGTGGAATTAGATAGACCAAGAAAGGACTTTTCAAATTTCCTAGTAAAAACAAGAAATTATTATAATTCACATCTGCAGATGTTTAGAGAAGCAGACCTCACTAAAGCTAGCCACAGAATCCCTGGCCTAGCCCTGTTGAGTGATAACTTAAAATTCCCATATAACCCTAGCCCGATGGGAACACCATGGATCTTTAATATGGTCCAGTTGGAAATACAGAATAAGCTAGTCACACTCAAATGGGGCCCAAACTATGAAGAACCTCACCAAACAGAGTACTGTGAGATCTCTCTGGGAGGACTGATAATCTGGGCCACAAGCCCAAAACGAGAACCAAAATAAACAAGAGAATAGTAGAATCAGAGCGAGTGGTAATTGAAAACACTCGGTTACCCCTAAAAATGTTGTATGACCGAGTCCTAACTCCCCTAGACAAGTGGAATTCACATCCCGTACGAGCGGCAAACAGAATAAAAGTATCTTACAGAGGACACCCGCTGATCAGCCTGACAACTGCGCTGACGGAGATGGGAGATGCCTATGACCAACATAAGGCCGCAAGAAAGGAGCTGGTAGGGCGAGTGATGGGAGAAGCAATGGAAAGATACAGTGATTGGGACGAGATGATTAACTATCTCGGTGATCAGCTTGAGCCATTGGAGGGACCCCTAGGAGAACCCTCTGAATGGTCGGTCAGACAATGGAAGTGGGTGTGGCGAGGATTACGACCAGACTTACACCAACCCTCACCGCTCAGCGTAGAGCTTTATAAAGGGCGAGTAACAAACAGAGATTCCAGAGGATCTGGATCAGAGCAGCCCATGTATCCAGCCTACCAGAAGACAAGATACCCTACGCGAGCATGTCTGATTGCACCCTCATCAGGGGCCCTGTACGTGAGGAAGATATTATAGACTCAAAACCCCTTAGTGCTGGAGTAGCCAACGTACTGATCCAGTGCAAACAAACTGGCTCGAAAATACCAGCCTTAAAGACTACAAATGGCATAATATGGCTCGACCAACCAAAGTTTGATCTCCCCAAATGGAACAACCACTCGAATAGATATTTCTACTCAAACCGCCAGTACAAGAGAAGACCTCCCCTGGAGAATCCCCAAAAGGAACAGCGTTCAGAGCGAGTACATCTCCCTAGATACGACACCCCCTGGCCCCAACCTTGCCCACCAACGTCCCTATGGATATTTAACGTGGTCTACCTGACCCTATGGGGAAAAGAAATAAAGCTCAGATGGGGACCTAATTACCACGAGCCATACCAGAGCCGCTTCTTCGAAGTTTCGATAGGAGGTATAATAATTTGGAGCACAAGCCCGCAAATGGTGGAAGCTATCACAAGAAGAATGGAAAACCCAAATCGGTACGTGATTGAAAATCAATACCTGCCTATAAGAATTGTAAGGCATCGGATGCTTGAGTCAGGTTGCACGCTCTGGCCTTGGACAGCAAATGGTTATGTAGTACAAGTCCTATACCAAGAAAGTCTCTTAATAATGCAAATAGAGACATTAGCAAACGTGTACAAACCAAACGTCCATATCGACATAAAACATGGCCCCGTCGTGTCACGTCAACCCAAACGCAAAATCAAAAATTGGCTGGTAACTCAATGGAAATGGGTGTAGAAAGGACTACAACCAGGGCTGCCACACCCTTCTCCTATATACCTGGAACTCCTTAAAGGACGAGTATCGACAGCCCGCCAACACTCAGAGCAAAGACATTGAGAATGAAGGAGCAAGAGCCCCTCTCGAAATGATTCAACTGAGAAACAGAAACTCTAACAAGGATGATTCAAGCAGCGATAAAAGCGATGATCAAGCGACCCCAAACCGACCTAAGGACCATCTAAGGATTACGATTTTGGATAAAGCAACCTGCCTACGAACCCTACTGCGGGGATTCGTAGTGTTAATAGGCTTAGCAATGTTGTTGGTTATCTTATACCTAGCCGGAGTCAGACCCTGGAGCCTGACACACGTGACAGTGGCCCATGGAAGATCAAAATATGCAAACATGACCTGTTGGAATGTCACCACAAATAATATTTCCCTGCCATGGAACCCGACAAAGAGCATCCAGAACCAAACGGCCACCTAGAAAAAATGAAGAAAGCAGGTCATCAGGCCTGGATGAACAGGCTGAAAGTCACCGCAGGATGGAACTCGGCTTTAATGGCCGAGAACCTAACCGTAGCTAACCATTCCACCGAACCAGAACCTGACGGACCCAATTGGGTCGTCACAAATCTAATGATACTACCGGACGAAAGAGTAATCGGGATAGCAGTTTTGAATGATCAGATCAGACGATCAACAAGATGTAATTGGATACAACCTCAGGATGGACCCCCCGAGTGGCACTGCGATTGGAGCTGTCGACCGTTGATTGGATTAAGGCATCAAGGCTATTGGGACCACAAAGTAATTTTTCCGGCCCCACCTAAGAACGACAGCTGCCAAGCGATACTCCCTCGTTTGGAGTTCTGGGGTAATATCCACTTAGATTGTGACCTGATTCCCCCTCTCATTCGAAGAAATCACACAGGCAAATACCTGAATTTGACCAAAAATAAGGTAATCCACACAGTAAGACATGAAAAGAAGCTAAAAATCAATGCTACAGACTGGGAATCTAACAGGCGGCCTACACCGCCTCCCGGAACAACAGATAAGGCTAAAACGATGTGGGTGTATCCGCACCAAATAACAAAGATAAATGGGAAAAGACCGGTCACCAGACCCGACCTAAAAAAGCAATGTATAACAACTAAATTGAATAGGCTCCCGTTTTGTTATTGGAACCTATATACCGAATGCCCTACACAAAATTATTTACCCATAACTCCAGTACAGAATCAGCGTTACTATTACTGGATTTGGGCAGCCATATTCCACCCAAATAATGCCTGGCATGACAATTGGTTAAATATGACATTACCATGGGTCTGGATTGAGCCTGGGCTGCCTCACTTCGAAGGTGACTTTGTGGAGGGGTATGCCAGGACTCATGAAGGCCTCATGGGACCATACTATACGGACATGTATGTACAAAAACTGCCAAAACCAGACGAGCTTCTCAGTGCACCTAAAAGTGATTTTGACAAAATAGATAAATATGTAGCTGAACTAATTTTTCTTAGCCTTAACAACTCAGTGTGGGAGAGTAGTGGAGCGTCGCCCAGATGTAGATTATGGGAGACAGAGGTCGCTGTCATGTCCACATGGCGATATGACTGCACAGAATTACGTAGACAAAAAACGGTTAAAATCTTGCTCCAAGCATGGCATGAATATCATCAACGAGATGACTCGAGAACATGGTGGGGGTTTCAGGAGGAAGAAATTAGAGAATGGGTAGCCCCGTGTTTGCAACTTTCAAATAACTACTGGATTAAGTATCAATATTTGGCCACAGTCTATTCTAAAGAGCAAGACATATGGGCAAGTGCCCTGTATAGACCAGATAGATATGTTAGTCCCAGACCATGGCACATGACTTGTGACAAAGCAAAAACACAATGTGTTGTTAAATTAGCCCGAAGGCCTTGTGGTACGATACCAGGGTGGAAAAGCTACTGTGAGAGTTACTATGGGACTGAATATACCATGCACACAGCTAAGGTAGTTTGGAAAAAATATAATGGCAAGTGAAAAAGATCAGTACCCAATGGTACCTGTGTAGATAAGATATTAGGACATCAACTTCACACCAGGAAAAAAATTCAAGGAGTAATAGTACCCTTAGTCTCAGATTCAATGATAGCTTTAGTTGAAGGCCACGCAGTGAGACGCAGCCTATGCTTAGGCGATGAGATAAATGGCTATGAGTGGGTAGGCCCAAATAAAATCTACTCAAACCTCACATGCCAGTATCCAGAGGAAAGCTGGAAGAAATGTGGCGCACACGAAGATGAACACACTTGCGCATGGTATGAGACCGTTAGTTACACAGTAGGCCGAAAAGTCACAGACGTAGTGAAAGGCGTAGGAGAAGTGATCAAAGAACGTGGAGAAACTGTTGAAGGGTGGATAGTTAGTATCTTCCTTAAAATATGGCCTTATTTGTTAAGCCTGGTCAGAGTGATAGCTATTGCCTTATTAGGACGTGTGTTCTTACAGGAATACCTCAGAGCTGGGTGCCGCCCATGGAGGAGGGGCAATAGGCCACCCCCACCAGAGCAGGGTGCGGCTCAGCTTTAAATTAGACAGACAGGGAAGCAGCTTTACTCTTACCCCGGGGCAGCAAAGAGCAAGGATCAGGACAGAAGCAATTCAAAATTCCTATGGACAACCAAGACGACTGCAAGTCTTGTACTCCAACAACCGATGTGAGTATTATGGATTGGGAGACAGAAGTTACCATAACCCCCAATCTTACCATTTGGTCAGAATGTCCAGCCTATTTTAATGGGAGCAATATAGAATACTTTTTAACGATGGTTGCATGGATGTGCTACTGCCATACAGGAGACTGGAGTAAGGAACGATTGATAAGATTTCCAGTGGCAGTTCAGACGTACGCTAGAGTAATTGTATCCCATGTGATACTCAGAAGACCTGAGATATCACCTCATTTCTTTGTCACCTATCTGTTAGGAAGAATCAAACTTACCTATTTGCAAAAGATCATAATTTCAGCATGGCTGATAGAAGATTCCATAGTGATAAGCCTTGAATGTGCGGCAGCACTTACTCCTGTGCCAATACCAGTCACAAGCTGCGGAGGTACCGCCGGGAGAATAGTAGCAACTATAGTCGAAGGAACGGTAGCCGTCACAGTGTTGGCAAATATGCTATATCAGATAGTATCCCTGCAACCACAGAACAGACGTAAATGGACCAAAAAGTTAGCCATCTTAATTGGATGGAGTCTGGTCTGGGGAATATGTGCAGTGGCCTATTGGGCCAGCCTCTGCACCACAATGCCTATAGTGGTATGGATGATGACCTATGCCGCTATCTTTAAGCCGAGATCTGATCCAGCTCCCCCTGTACCGGAGGGTAGCGAAGGCTGCAGAATCTCAGGAGGGTGAAAGGAAAGCCAATCCGAAGATGAAAGAACAGAAATAATCAAGTAACCAACAACAGCTTTACCCCTCCCCGCTCATGCTATTTTTTTTAAATAATTTTGAATGATTGATTTAGTGTTTAAGTGTCTATTTTTCTCTTTTTATGTTTAATTTTATTCTTGAATCCTGTAAACTCGAGGTATCATCGGGTTTGGGAAAGGCTCAATGGATAGCTGACGGCCTGTATAGGCCCAGCAATACGAAGTTGGGTGTTTCGAAAACATGATGAGGACCGAGAGTAAGGCAGACCTTGATTTCATTATTATTGCCTTGCCACATTATATTACATGTACTCTCTTTCTAGAAGGCATAAGGAGCAGAATGCAGACACTGTTCTACATCCTGACCGCAGCGACCGTCTACAGCGACTGGGCGTTCGCTTTCACAGTCCCAGACAAACTCGTAATAACAACAAAAACCGGAGAGATCATCCTCTGCCACTGCGAGGAGGAAGCGTACGACCATCAGCAGATCCAGAGGATTAGAGTAACACCTTGTGGTGACGTATGCAAGATCAAAATAACAGAAACTAGAGGGCAGGAAAGATACATCAAAGTTACATATAGGGAATATGGCATCTCCAACACCTCAGGGTTGATGTTACCTGGGTACTGTGATTGGAAAACAGTGATAACAACCCAAGAAATAAATCAATTGGAAGAGTGGGAGAAATTCATTACCCGCACCTGTTGTGGTATCACCAGACGACAGGGTAGAATCACCCTTTATCGGTTTAAGAAAACCATGCTCTAGAAAGTAATTAAGGGAATAGGTTTTAGACCAAAAAGCCACAACAATCATCATGCAGGTTCAGCGCCCCAACAACTTGACAGCAATAGGACCTCCAACGGTCTGCTGTTATTGCCTTTTGGGGTTGGAAGATACCCGGTTCCTATGGGCCATGGGTCCAACCTGGTGGTGCCAAGGCTGTCATTCTAAAATAGTAATCGCGACTGGGGTACATGGTATTTTAGTCTCAGATAAGCCGAAAGCCTTCCTCAGGTGTCTGCAGAGAAGTGCTGGGAGATAGAGAGCACCTGCAAGATCATCTGGACCTCAGCTGAGGGCTCTGAACCCTATATACATACAACAGCCATCCCCCCAGGAGCCACATATTACCCAGTGATTGTAAAGCTCTGGGAAAACACAAATAAAACTACCAGGCAGGTAGCCTATCATCTGGCCACAGGGTTGCCCTTGGTTCACGGCCCCTCTTTCAGGTTCACACAGGGGCACCAAGAGCCCATGTCCTCATCTGTCATGGTCACTTTAACGGCAGGATTGACAACTAGCCCTCCAGCAGTCTCCGTGCCCATGGTAGCCTTGGGAGAAGGTAGACGAGCCAGTGTTAGTATCCCTATGACCCCAACCGTGATAGCCAGCCAGCCCCAGGAACCAACTACTGGCCCACCCGACCCTTTACCATCTACATCCCAGAATGATGCTGAGCCCATGGAAGTAGAGATGACCCCTAGAAGGTCAACTGAACTCCCATTAGAACATAATGATCTAAGTCTCCTGGAAAACTACCTGGATGACTTTGATAGGTACTTAAGTAGCGAGGCGAGCCAGTCCGGACCTCTGAGTATGGATGGCACGGTTCTCACTGACCCAACCAGCCCAACAGATTCTGAGCCACCGACCTTAACACCAGAAGGCCTCGCCCATTCAGAAACAGCTGAATCTGAAGTGTTACAGGTTGTCCCCCTGAGGCTGAATCAGCTTCGTCAAATGCTCAATCTAGTTGCAAAGATCCCACCAAATAAGGGGCGGATTATTATAGAACCCATTACTCCTGTAGGTTCACCCCTGATCGAGATACCACAAACCCTTGAGTCTAACAGATTGGCTGACCTACCAGAGGTCAACCTACCAGGTCCATCTGCCGTCAAAGCCCAACAGGCCCGGGTGCCCAGGAAGCGAGCAGCACCAGATGAAGATCAGGCGGGGCAGTCCACATCAAACGCCGACCTGGACAACATGACGGTGTTTGATTCCTGGGAGGGAGAACAGGAGGGCTAGGTTACAACAAAACCTGGTGCCGAAAAAGAGAAGGATCCGACTTCAAGAAGGGGGTGTCGATAAACCTGGTGTCCAAATGATGAAGAACAGACAACCAGCTTTAATGAAGGTGAAGCCTGATCAGTTCTCCTCAACAGCTGAAAACAAAAGGACTGAACTTCTGCTTTAAATCAAGCTAAAAATAAAAATGTGTAATCAAAAGTGTTTTACTAATAATCAACAAGTAATCAACTATTGATTTATAAGAAATGTATAATCCATTGTATAATTGTGTGATTTACTTGAAAAGTGTTGAAGTGAAAAGAGCAAGATCCGAGGCCTGATGTAACCGTCTGATGTAACCATAGGCAAGTCTGGACATGCCTGTCTAAGACAGGTCTGTACTTGCCTTGAGCAGAAGAAAGAGAACAGAAGCCAGCTATGAAAGCATGAAGGACAAGCTGAGAATAATAATCAATGTATAACCTTTGTAAAAGTTTTGCATGAGTTATTTTGAACTATTAGAGGAAAGCATGTGCAATTGAAGAAGCTATAGTGAGAGAACAGAAGGTCAGGAGGTTCATTTCGACTCATCTTGTGGTGACGCACTTCTGAGCAAATAACAGGAACCAGCTTGTTTTTCTCAAGTTCTGGAAAGTACCTGAAAGCCGGTTAGAACCGGTTGAGGTGCAAAACAACAGTCAGTTACTAGAAAAAGTATGATGTAATTTTCCAAGCAAAAGCCCCTAACCCCTCCTTAAGAGGAGGAGGATGAAAGGGTCTTTAAATACAGATTGAACTGATGAAACTTGGTCAAAAGCTGAGTTGAAGAGTCGAGCAGAAGGAACTACAAGCAGGAGGCAGCTCGGAGGATCAGAGAAGCCCGAAAGAAGTTGGATTTTACCAGATTGAGACAAGGCTGGGATTTATTTCTCTTCTCACTGAAATGGGATTGGATTCAGATCTTCACTTACAAACTGGAGAGGTGCCATACTTCTAAAAGCTTGGCCCGGGCTCGTCCAAAGCTCTGATCTTTTCTAATTGGGATAGTTGCTTGCTTTGGGGTTGGCCAGTACTTCTCTCCTAGGAGACTGGAAATATGCCTCTTATCATCACAGAGATTCTCTGAGGGCCACCTCAGAATCATGGTAAGGGGACTAACCTGTCCTTCTGCTCTAAATAGATTAATTCATCACATTAGAAATATAGCATACAGGATAAATCTAAGAGTATTAAACTGGGTACTAGTAGGTTTTGCTCGGAGGTGTTTCTGGTTCATGAGGGAGTTGAGAGAGAACATCTTTTGGCTTGATGTGTGAAAGGTCTGAGTGAAGGTAGTGTTCACAAAATCCCCAAGGGCTCTTGGGGATCAGAAGTCATCAGGAAGATTACATTACCTTACCTAAGTGAAGAAAGTGTATCCTTTGTAATCGTGAAAATTAATCATTATAAAATTACGCCTGTTGCTGTACCCTTGCGAAAATTGTTGATTAAAGCAAAGCAAAATGTATAAATCTGGACTATTATTTCATCCTTATTGAACAAATACATGGTAAAGCTTGGTTCAC
>NC_056516.1:178816-183372 GCF_014905685.2 Nematolebias whitei | reverse complement strand
CCCAGCACAGAAGATCAACATCATCAGGCCAGGACTCTGCGGTCTACACTCATCTCCAGGCCAGCGGTCACTCTTTCAAGGATGAAGATGTTCACATCCTGGACAGAGAGGAACGATGGTTTGAGAGAGGAGTAAAGGAGGCCATCTTTGTGAAAAGAAACCGTCCATCATTAAACAGGGGTGGAGGCCTCCGGGTTCAATTGTCCCCCTCTTACAATGCTGTGATTGCTGGTATCACTCAACCCCCTTTGAATAGTAAACAGCCATCAGTGTGCTAATGATCCTTTGTTAGGCTGATGGTCCTTCTTGAGCATGTGATCAGTTGGTTTTGGTTGTCAGCAGCAAAACTGGCTGATCCACTCTGAGAAGGTGCTATTTAAGAGACTGAGCTGAAAACAGCAGCTCAGACTGAGGAAGTCTCTTGGATGAGAGACGAAACATTTCTACATTTTTTTTGCTTTGTTTTGTTTTTTGTTTTTTTGAATGTCCAGAGGACCAGATTGAACTTTCTTGGATTAACTCCTATACTTACACATCAGTCACAAAAAACTCAAGAAAATGTCTGATAATAATGTTGTTACTGCTCTCAGGGATTCAGCCCAATCCTGGACCCCCACTAATTACAACACATCAAATTACTTTACATGTCATGACTTCATTTTCTGCATGTAAATGCACATAGCCTTCTGAGAAAACTTGATCCCTTGAAAATTCTGGTCAGTTCTTTTGGGGCAGATGTAATCTTCATCTCTGAAACCTGGCTCAACAAATCTGTACTGAATAATGACCTGGTAATCAATGGATTTAACATCTATCGTTGTGATCGTCATAAAAGGGTGAGGGTGAGGTGTGGAGTCGATATTTACATCAGAGATTCTCTGGTTTCTAGTCTTGTGTCTGCTAAAACAATCCCAAGCCAGTTTGATGCCTTAGCTGTAAACATAATTTTGAATGGAGGCCAGATCTTATCTGTATTGGGTTGTTATTGTCCCCCCTCAGCAACATCTGAGGCTCTGTCCTCCCTGATAAAATTCCTTGGAAATTTAAAATTCAAAGCGATTTTTTTGGCAGGAGACTTCAACATTGACTGGGACAAGTCGACCTCCCTCTGTGATAAATTCAAGGAATGTTGCCTGTCACTTAATCTAACCCAACCCATCGACTCTCCCACTAGACCAAACAAAAACTGTCCTGAAAAATCTTCTATCTTAGACCTGATTCTAACAAATATGCCTCACAAATTCCCTGGTACAGGTGTATTTGCTGACATTTTGAGTGATCATTGTGTAATAACGGCTCTCAGTGACATTAAACTTCCACGTTATAAGACCAGATTAATTCAAAAAAGGGATTTGAAACGTTTTTGTGAACAGTCATTCCTCTGGGATCTATCTCACATTGACTGGCATCGTACTCTATTAACTGACGACGTGAACACCGCTTGGAACTATTTTCATAACAGTTTCATTTATTTTGTGAACAAACATGCCCCTTTCCGTCAGTTCAGAATAAAAGGACGAGACAGCCCCTGGTTTACTCCAGAGCTAGCTGACCTCCTGCACAGGAGAGATCATCTTTGGGCCGCAGCGAGAAAATCTGGCTCAGACACTGATTGGTTGAGTTTTTGGCAGATGAGGAATAAACGCACAACTGCTATCAAAGCCACAAAATGTAACCATTTCTTATCTCAGACCTCCAAAAACCTAAATGACCCTAAAAGATTCTGGAAAACCATCACATCTCTCTCGGGCAGCTCCCAGTCATCTGACTTCCATCACAACTCGCCGTTAACTGTTCCTTTGTCTTATAAGCACGAGATCCTGAACTGTTTCAACAAACATTTTGCTGCTTCTAGTTCATTATTTGACACAGTTACTAATGGAAAATCAGCCACTTCACTTAATAACTTTTTGATAAATCATATAATTAGGGTTGACTTATGCTATCTTAATCTTAGACTACTGGAGGACAAATTGTCCTCCTTTCCTTAAATGAATTGTTAAAATTGAATGCTTTTCATTTTATACTATTTCTATTTTAACATGTGATTCTTGACCTGCCATTGTATATCTATTCCTACCAAACCTAGCAGGTTGAAGCAGATGACTGCTTGTCCTGCTGGTTCTGCTAAAGGTTTCTTCTTCATGAGGGAGTTTTTCCTTTCCATTGTCACCTTCTTGCTTGCTCAAGATGAGAGTTCTGTGATGGAGTTAAATTCAAAACAGTCTGTTCCTCAGATAAATAATGTTAACTTCCATCCATCCATCCATTATCTTTTACCCGCTTCTTCCATTTTGGATCATGGGGGTCGCCGGTGCCCATGTCCAGCAATCACTGTGCAAGGGGCGGGGTACACCCTGAACAGGTTGCAAGTCCATGACAGGGCCACATAGAGACAAACAACCATTCATTCACTCACACCTAAGGACAATTTAGAGTGATCAATTAGCCTAACATATATGTTTTTGGTCTGTGGGAGGAAACCGGAGTACCTGGAGAAACGGAGAGAACATTTAAACTCCACTCAGAAAAGCCCCCGGACCAGGATTTGAACCGGGGACCTGCTCACTGAGAGACTGCAGCTCTACCAGTTGCACCACCATGCTGCCCATATAGTGTTAACATATTAATTTAAAATGTGAATGTTTCTGTTAACTTATTTTATATATGAATATTTCTATTCAGTGCCCTGAGATGACTCCTGTTGTGACTTGGCGCTATAGAAATTAACAGAACTGAACTGAAATAGTAGATGGGTGTCAAGCCATTTTGAATTAAAACTTTGTCATGAAAGGTGTCAGTAGACTCTTTCAAATCTCAGCAAAGACTGTGTGTGTAAGGGTCCCACTGCCTGCAGCCTGCCTTGCTGATGGCCGCTGATTACCAACACCTGGCGGCCATCAGCCTGATGAGCCTCTCCATCTACAAAAGGCTGCAGCCCAGTGTGACTCATTGCTGGAGCATATCACCTTTCATGGTATAGTACTGTTGAGCTAGATATGTCTAGGTGAAAAGAATTTGTTCACCTGTGTTCTCTTTTCCAGTTTCCTGGTTCCTCGTGTTTTTGGATTCTCCTCGTGACCTGACCTGGATCCCTCGGCCTGTCAGGTATTCCTCGTGCCATTTTTGCCTCCAGTTGCCAGCCTTCCTCGTGCCCTTGGACCCTCGTTGGATTCCCCTCTGCTGCTCTCTCCCTGGACTGAAGGACCAGCTCCCCTCCTTCAGGTTTGGACTGTAAGGACAAGAACCTCCTTCAAACAACCACTCAGGTCTTCCCCTTGGACCAACACTAATCTGTCGTCCCTCTTTCCAGGAGTGCTGAGTTCCAGCGTGTGAACATTCACTGTACATAATAAATACTGTTCTTTTGTATTTCCCCTGTGTCTGCCTCGTTCTGGGTCTCATACTATCTGGGTTCCCCGCGTAATCTTAACAGTGTGTATAATGTGTGAACTCTAATGATGCAGATGAGACGGTGCAATAAAGATGCAGGTCAGTCAGGTTAGATCCAACCTATTCATCATGGGCTTTTAAGCACTTAGAGTTTATAATTTTTTTTTTTTTACAAACAACCCATCAGAAAGAACTTAAAACCAAATGAATTATAAATTAAAATGATAATGAATGTATGATTAATGGACATATATTAATTGCCCAGCAAAGCTGCATTTTAAACGAAATGACACAAAGAACTCTATTGTCACCAAATAAAAATAAAAACTTTATAACAGGACAGTGGATGTAAATGCTGTAGACTGAATCAGCTTAACATATTTGTGGCATTAATGCATTTCAAAGGGGCTGAGGTCATTTACTTGGACACGTTCTAACTGAACGTTATAATATGTTTGGTTTTGGGTTTGGGCACAGCATTCAGACTGAGGATAAGGAATTATCTGAGAGATCAGATGAGGAAAACTCTCGATCCCAGAGGTCCTTGTCTCTGAAAGCTGCACTAATAGCCATTTTTAACCTAACCTCAGTGACCCTTAAAATGTGAAATATGTTAAAGTTGAATAAATGGCTCCATAAAAGCCATCTAGGATGTTTTGTCATCCATTTAAAAAAAAAAAAGTCTGTAACATGTATTTTTCTTTCCACTTTTGTCAGATAGACGAGACCAAGACCCCATACTTCAAGGCTTTCAAATAACACCCCAGCCTGCAATGTGAAGATATCAATTTTAGCCTTGCTTGACTCAATCTAATTTCCATTTTGCTTAAAATTGACAACCATCTGGGGAAGCTTTGGAAAATTGCCTCGCACAGAATATGTGATGATGGGAAGAGTCCACTGTCAGTTGTAATAATGTAGCTGCTTTAAATGCATTGGCACCATTGCAGTGAATAATTACAGTGACAGGGGGATGTCATGTCTCTGATCTGTATACCGCAGCGCAACTGAGCTTACTCTTTTCATAAACGATGAACCCCATTTTGGGTGGTCCCTTGTCCTATTAAATTTTTTTTTTTTTTTTTCATTTAGCCTTTATTTATCCAGGTTAGTCTCATTGAGCCACGAGAACTCATTTTCAAGAGAGACCTGTTTAGGGAGCA
>NC_056516.1:168703-178716 GCF_014905685.2 Nematolebias whitei | reverse complement strand
TACTGATGAGGGTCCTCGTTGATGTTGATGGTTGTTTTGATGTGAGTCATGACCAGTTTTTCGAAGCATTTAGCGACTATCGGGGTGAGGGCCACTGGCCGATAGTCATTCAGACCAGTCACTGTAGAGCTTTTTGGGACTGGGATGATGGTGGCAGTCTTCAGGCAGGTGGGAGCTGTCTCCAGGGTAAGTGAGGTGTTAAAGATGTCTGCCAGCACCTCGCAGAGCTGATCAGCACATTCCTTCAACACTTTTCCGGGGATGTTGTCTGGGCCAGTTGCTTTGTGCGGATTAATCCTCCTGAAGGTACTCCTTACTTCTGCTGAGGTCACGCTGAGATGCTCTTCATCCGGTGGCGAGGTGAGTCTGGTGCTGGGTGGTCTGTTTGGGTCTTCAAAGCGTGCATAGAACTTGTTGAGGGCATCAGGCAGAGATGGGTCTTTGGGGCATTGTTCACTCCTTCCTTTATAATCTGTTATGCACTTAATGCCCCTCCACATGCTCCGAGGGTCTTGTGAGATGAATTGACCCTCAATCCTCTTTGCATATGTGGCCTTGGCCCTCTTAATACCAGCAACCAGCTCTTTTCTTGTCCTACTCAGCTCCTCTGAGTTTCCAGACCTGAAGGCAGTGTTCCTGGCTTCCAGCAGGGTACGCACCTCTGCATTCAGCCAAGGTTTTCTGTTTGGGTAGCTTTTAACATTTCTGATAGTGGAGACTGTGTCAGTACATGTACTAATGTAACCCAGTACTGAGGATGTGTATTGGCCAAGATCAAGCGAACCTCCATTTTCAGCAGCTTCTCTGAAAACCTGCCAGTCTGTTCGGTCAAAACAATCTCTCAGTATGGGTCCACTGTCCTGGCTCCAACATTTAACTTTCTTTTGTACCGGTCTGGAGCGTCTCAGCGGAGGCATGTAAGCAGGAGCCAGGAAGATTGAGATGTGGTCTGACAGTCCTAGGTGGGGGCGGGGTTCGGCTTTGTATGCATCTTTTACTTTCGTGTAAACACGGTCTAGCGTGCGGTCTCCACGTGTCGGAATCGTCACATGCTGATTAAAGCTTGGGAGACAGTCCTTTAGATTCACGTGGTTAAAGTCTCCGGCTACAACGTAAAGAGCCTCGGGGTGTTTGTTCTGCAGCGAGCTGATGATATCATGTAGCTCCTGTAGTGACTCATTAGCATTAGCGTCCGGAGGAATGTAAACAACTGTGATAAAAGTCACTGTGAACTCTCGGGGTAGATAATGTGGCCGACATTTCACTGTTATTTGCTCCAAAGCCTTCGAGCATGAGCTATTTACAACAGTACAGTTCGTGGACCAACTTTTACTCACATAAATGTACACTCCGCCCCCCCGTGATTTCCCCGTTAGCTCGCTGCAGCGGTCCGCTCGAAAAAAGAGTCTGTCATCCAGCTGGAAGACTGAGTCCGGCGTTTCACTTGTAATCCACGTTTCTGTGAGGCAAAGCACTGCACACTTCTTCATCTCTTCTGAGGCGCCCGCTCTCAGACGAAGTAAATCCACCTTGTTGTCCAACGAGCGGACATTCGACAGAAAGAGAGACGGCACGGGGAGTTTACCGGCTTTAGCGTTAGCTCGTAGCCTCACCATAACCCCCGCCCGGCACCCTCTCCTCTTAAGCCGGGAGCAGCACTTCCTCTTCTGCCCGCTGGAACGCCTCTGCTGCAGCTTCCAGGTAGATGACTTTAAGATCTGCATTCTGCCGAGCGTAGCTTTGAGTTTGTTGCTGATTTCTGCTTTATTTCGTGGCAAATCCGCTCCTATTCTCATCAGTTCGGTTCGGCTATAGTTCACACGCATAAATTGCGCGGAGTCAGGCACAGAGTCAATATCAAAACTTCTAAAAACTGGGATGGTACCGGGAGCCTGTGAAGCTGCAACTGCTCTGAGCGCGGCCATCTTGGACTTTTTATACGTCCAGGTGTACCTGAAAGACAAAAAAACCCCACATGTTAAGGACAGAAAAAATAATTACAAATACAAAACAGGTTGAGCAGAGTAAGTAGACAGTAGCAGAGTGAAAAGTGTGGTCAGTTTGTCCTCCAGCAGTCTAAGCCTATGGCAGAATAACTAAGGGACAACTAAGGAAACTCAAGCCGACCCTACCTATATGATTTAGCAAAACGGAAAGTCTTAAGCCTAGTTTTAAAACTGGATAATGTGTCAGCCTCACGGAAAGAGATTGGAAGTTGGTTCCACAAGAGAGGAGCCTGATAACTGAAAGATATGCCTCCCATTCTGTTTTTGTAAATTCTAGGAACCACAAGTAAACATGCAGCCTGTGAGTGAAGTCCTCTGTTAGGAAAATATGGAACAATAAGATCTGTAATATAAGATGGAGCCGGGTTGTTGACATTTTTGTAGGTTAGAAGTAAGATTTTGAATTTTATTCTGGATTTGACAGGGAGCCAATGGAGAGAAGCTAAAACTAGAGTGATATGATCTATCCTACTAACTCCAGTTAAGACTCTGGCAGCAGCATTTTGGATCAACTGAAGACGTTTTAAAGAAGTATTTGGACACCCAGATAATAAACCAGTGCAATAGTCCAGTCTAGACGTGACAAATGCATGGACCAGTTTTTCTGCATCATTTTTAGATAAGATGTTTCTAATTTTAGTGATATTACGCAGGTGGAAGAAGGCAGTTCTAGTAACTTTTTTAATGTGGGGGATAAAAGACATGTCCTGATCAAAAATAACACCAAGATTTTTAACATTAGAGCTGGAGGACAGATTAATGCCATCTAAGGAGGGAGAAAGACTGAAAAATGCATTCCTAAGGTGCTCAGGTCCTAAAACCAAAGCCTCAGTCTTGTCTGTGTTCAAAAGGGGAAAATTAAAGGTCATCCAGGTTTTTATGTCTTTAAGACATGCTTGTAGTCTAAGTAGCTGATTGGATTCATTGGGTTTAATGGACAAATATAATTGTGTGTCATCAGAATAACAATGGAAATTTATCCCATGCTGTTTAATAATTTTACCTAATGAAAGCATATATAAAGTAAAGAGTATTGGCCCAAGCACTGAGCCCTGAGGAACTCCATGACTAACTTTGGTGTGTGAAGAAGATTCTATAAATAGATAATAGGTAATAAACACAACAAAACAATCATTTGACAGATGGTGCACCAATGTACATTTAATATAGTTAAAACAAAATGCAAGTAAACCTTCATGTTTCTGGTGCAAGATATTGGCTCAGTTGGTAGACCTGTTGCCTCTCAGTGTGAAAATCATCTGATCTAATCTTGGCCAGGGGCCTTTCTGGGTGGAGTTTGCATGTTCTCTCCGTGCATGCATGGGTTTTCTCCGGGTACTCCGGTTTCCTCCCACAGACCAAAAACATGCATGTTAGGCTGATTGGTAACTCTAAATTGTCCCTAGGTGTGAGTGAGAGAGTGAATGATTGTTTGTCTCGTTTGTCTCTTTGTGTCCCTGTGATGGATTGGAGAACTGTCTAGGTGTCCCCTACCTCTCGCACAGTGAAAGCTGGATATGGACACCAGTGATCCCCGCAAACAAAAGGAAGAAGCTGGTAAAGATAATGGATGGATATTCTAGTGGATATGATTTTTTTCTTGTATGAGGCAGTGCAGAGTGACAGATCCTGGAGACTGGAGGGAACAATTGTTCCTACCACCAGTTGCAATGGAGGAGCCAGGTTATGTCCAAATTAAGCTTCAAACGCCCCAATCATTTGAGGAAACTATACTTTTCAGCAACATAGAAACTTGAAAGCATAGTTTACTCAAATGATTGGGGAGGCCAATTTATATGGTGGCAGTCATCTTCAATTTTAACTTGGCAACCTAATTTTTGATAATGACCTTTTTTACACTTAGTTGCAACCACACATCACAATGGAAGTTTGGAAGTTGCTTATTTTTTAAGTTATCCAACTAATAGGGTTTACATTTATACATATACAGATGCTGCCATCTTGGATTTTGACATGGCAACCAAATTTTTGAGAGTGCTTTTTTAATGCCTAGATGTAGCACATATCAAAATGGAAGTCGGTACTTCACTTCCTATTAGGGATGTGCGATATGACATGAAATTTGGTAACGATATATATCATGTTTTTGGTATAAAACTTGCAATAAGGAATGAAAAAAGCATAGGGTGTCATTTTGCCAGCATTTATTTTGAGAACTGCTAGACCACAAAATAATCTCAATCAAGAAAATTCCAGTACTAGGTCCAGAGAGTTTTTAAATAAAAAATAAATCAAGTAATGGGCTTCTTTCTTGTAGTGCAAAACAGTGCAAAATATATCAAATGTAGTTTTAGCCATATGTTTTAAACAAAATAATATGTTGTTAGCTCAACAGTTTCCAGTCTTCTCACTTAAGAAATGACAGCAACAGAGCAGCATTTTACATATAAAAAAGTACACACTGAAAACACTTAACCTTCTAACACTCCAGTGGGTGTCTTCTTCTGCTCTAAGGAGAGCTGAGACAAAATAGCGACCAGTTTCCTCTGTGGCTTTGACCAGAGAGGGTCCATCCATCCATCCATCCATTATTTTTTACTCGCTTCTTCCATTTTGGGTCACGGGGGTCGCCGGTGCCCATGTCCAGCAATCACTGTGCGAGGGGCGGGGTACACCCTGGACAGGTTGCAAGTCCATCACAAGGCCACATAGAGACAAACGAGACAAACAGCCATTCACTCTCTCACTCACACCTAGGGACAATTTAGAGTTACCAATCTGTCTAACATGCATGTTTTTGGTCTGTGGGAGGAAAAGGGTGTACTCAGAGAAAACCCACACATGCACGGAGAGCACATGCAAACTCCACCCAGAAAGGCCCCCGGACCGGGATTTGAACCGGGATCCTGCTCACTGAGAGACAGCAGCTCTACCAGTTGCACCACCATGCTGCCCCTCCAGAGAGGGTCTTGCAGTAAAATCATACAACACATCATTCTTTTACAGATCAGAGAGCAGGTTTAATCCTTTTTATTTAGTACAAATGCACTCTTTAAAGCTGACTAACGCTTACTTTATCTTTCGATGGAACATTGTGTTTTGCTCATGCGTCTGAATATGACAACAGGACGGCAAGCCGGCTGTAGTTAGCGTGTAGCTTTGCCACTTAGCTCTCCAAGAAAACAGACTTTAACACCATTTATGCACAGTTTAAAAAAAAAAAAACTCTGACAACTCTGATTTTACATCAGATTACTGCGGTTAGCCGGTAGAATACAGATCTCTATATCGTACCATACCATACAAATTTATTTATAGAGCACTTAAAACAGCAACAAGGCCAACCAAAGTGCTTTACAATAGAAACAAACAAGCATAGCGGACAGGAAAACATAAAATAAAAATATAGATACAAATAGTAGTGGATAATAACTATATGTCCCTCCCTGGGCTGCCACCTTACCGTGGTGGAGGGGTTTGAGTGTCCCAATGATCCTAAAAGCTATGTTGTCAGGGGCTTTATGCCCCTAGTAGGGTCACCCATGGCAGACAGGTCCTAGGTGAGGGACTAGACAAAGTGCAGCCCAAAGACCCCGATGATGAGACAAATAAATGGACCTAGTGTTCCCTTGCCCGGACGTGGGTCACCGGGGCCCCACTCTGGAGCCAGGCCTGGAGGTGGGGCATGCGGGCAAGCGCCTGGTGGCTGGGCTTTTACCCATGGAGCTCAGCCGGGCACAGCCCGAAGAGGAGACGTGGGTCTGCCTTCCCATGGGCTCACCACCTGTGGGAGGGCCAAAGGGGTCAGGTGCAATGTGGGATGGGTGGTGGCCGAGGGCGGGGACCCTGGCGGTCTGATCCTCGGCTACAGAAGCTGGCTATTGGGACGTGGAATGTCACCTCACTGGTGGGGAAGGAGCCTGAGCTGGTGTGTGAGGCTGAGAGATTCTGGCTAGAAATAGTCATACTCACCTCCACGCATGGCTTGGGCTCTGGAACCAGTTTCCTTGAGAGGGGCTGGACACTCTTCCACTCTGGAGTTGCCCCTGGTGAGAGGTGCCGAGCAGGCATGGGCATACTTATTGCCCCCCAACTTGGTGCCTGTGTGTTGGGGTTCACCCCAGTGAATGAGAGGGTGGCCTCCCTCCGCCTACGTGTGGGGGGACGGGTTCTGACTGTCGTTTGTGCTTATGCACCAAACGGCAGTTCAGATTATCCATCCTTTCATGAGTTTTTTTATTTTGGACTCCCCAAAACCTCAACTTACAGGTCCTTCTCAAAAAAATTAGCATATTGTGATAAAGGTCATTATTTTCCATAAAGTAATGATAAAAATGAAACTTTCATATATTTCAGATTCATTGCACACCAACTGAAATATTTCAGGTCTTTAATTGTTTTAATACTGATGATTATGGCATACAGCTCATGAAAACCCAAAATGCCTGTCCCAAAAAATTAGCATATTTCATCCCACCAATGAAAGACAAGTGTTTTTAATACAAAAAACGCCAACCTTCAAGTAATCATGTTCAGTTATGCACTCAACACTTTGTCGGGAATCCTTTTGCATGAATGACTGCTTCAATGCGGCGTGGCATGGAGGCAATCAGCCTGTAGCACTGCTGAGGTGTTTTGGAGGCCCAGGATGCTTTGATAGCGGCCTTAAGCTCATCCAGAGTGTTGGGTCCTGCGTCTCTCAACTTTCTTTTCACAATTTCCCACAGGTTCTCTATGGGGTTCAGGTCAGGAGAGTTGGCAGGCCAATTGAGCACAGTAATACCATGGTCAGTAAACCATTTACCAGTGGTTTTGGTACTGTGAGCAGGTGCCAGGTCGTGCTGAAAAATAAAATCTTCATCTCCATAAAGCTTTTCAGCAGATGGAAGCATGAAGTGCTCCAAAATCTCCTGATAGCTAGCTGCATTGACCCTGCCCTTGATAAAACACAGCGGACCAACACCAGCAGATGACATGACACCCCAGTGACTGTGGAAACTTGACACTGGACCTCAAGCAATGTGAATTCTGTGTCTCCTCTCTTCCTTCAGACTCTGGGACCTTGATTTCCAAAGAAAATGCAAAATTTAATGGAATCAGAGAACATAACTTTGGACCACTCAGCAGGTGAGATGCTTCTGACGCAGTCTCTTGTTCAAGAGTGGCTTGACCTGGGGAATGCGGCACCTGTAGCCCATTTCCTGCACACGCCTGTGCACGGTGGCTCTGGATGTTTCTACTCCAGACTCAGTCCACTGCTTCCGCAGGTCCCCCAAGGTCTGGAATCGGCCCTTCTCCACAATCCTCCTCAGGGTCCGGTCACCTCTTCTCGTTGTGCAGTGTTTTCTGCCACACTTTTCCCTTCCCACAGACTTCCCACTGAGGTGCCTTGATACAGCACTCTGGGAACAGCCTATTCATTCAGCAATTTCTTTCTGTGTCTTACCCTCTTGCTTGAGGGTGTCAATGATGGCCTTCTGGACAGCAGTCAGGTCAGCAGTCTTACCCATGATTGCGGTTTTGAGTAATGAACAAGGCTGGGAGTTTTGAAAAGCCTCAGGAATCTTTTACGTGTTTAGAGTTATGTTGTTGATTCTGATGGTTAGGTTAATAGCTTGTTTAGAGAACCTTTTCATGATATGCTAATTTTTTGGGACAGGCATTTTGGGTTTTCATGAGCTGTATGCCATAATCATCAGTATTAAAACAATTAAAGACCTGAAATATTTCAGTTGGTGTGCAATGAATCTGAAATATATGAAAGTTTCATTTTTATCATTAAATTATGGAAAATAATGACCTTTATCACAATATGCTAATTTTTTGAGAATGACCTGTATATTAGGCTATCCCTGGCTAGTTAAACACAATCCTCAAATCAATTGGAGGGATAACCTGATTGAACGTTGGGGCAATACTTGTTCTGTTGAATGTTTACACTCAGCCATTTTCTCAGGGTCCTTCTCAACCCCCGTCCAGGAAGAGATTGACCTTTCCAAGGAACCCCCCACATATCATGCTCTAGCCCCGGTCTTCAGCAAGCAGGAGGCCATCTCCCTACAGCCCCACAGACCTTATAACTGTCCTATAGATCTCCTTCCTGGTGCCCCCCTGTCGTCCAGCAGACTTTACAACCTGTTGGGCCCAGAAAGGGAGACTATGAGGCAGTACATAGAAGAGTTCTGCTACCAGTATCCCCTGCCACTTATCGACTCCATATATGAACAGCTACAAGATGCCAAAATGTTCACCAAACTAGACCGCAACGCCTACCATCTGGTGAGAATCCGAGAGGGGGACGAATGGAAGACCGCATTCAAGACCCCCTCAGACATTTTGAATACCGGTCATGTTCTTCGGCCTCACCAATGCTCTAGCAGTTTTTCAGAACCTTATCAATGATGTCCTGAGAAATTTTTTGAATGTTGACAATATTTTGATTTTTTCCAAGGACCCAGCTCAACACACCAGTCATGTTAAGGCTGTTCTCCAGAGACTCTTGGAGAACAAACTATATTATATGCCAACACTGAAAAATGTGAGTTTCACTTGTCATCTGTAACCTTCCTGGGTTTTATTTTTGAAGAAGGACAGGTCCGATCCGACCCAGAGAAGATTAGAGCAGTGGCAGAGAGGCTTACACCCCAGGATAGGAGACAGCTCCAACGATTCCTGGATTTCTCCAATGCCTATTGACGTTTCATCAGGAACTTGAGTCAGGTGGCCACACCACTAACCCAACTCACTTCTTCTCTCTGAAAATGTGTCTGGTCCCCAGAGGCTGAGGACACCTTCCAGAAACTTAAGACACTCTTCTCATCAGCTCCCATCCTCTCCCACTCGGACCCCCATCGACAGTTCATTGTAGAGGTGGATGCATCGGATATTGGGGTGGGTGCAGTACTCTCTCAGAGATCCCCTGCGGACGGTAAGATTCACCCCTGTGTCTTTATCTCTCCGCAGCTGTCTACCACTGAGATAAATTATGATGTGGAAAACCGAGAACTACTGGCCATAAAGTTGGCCCTAGAAGAATGGAGGCACTGGCTGGAAAGAGCAGAACTACCTTTTGTAATCTGGACAGATCACAAGAACCTAGCATACATTCAGGGAGCTAAAAGACTCAACGCCCGTCAGGCTCGTTGGTCATTATTCTTTGCCCGATTTAACTTTTCCATCACATACATCCTTGGCTCCCGTAATGTTAAACCCGATGCTCTTTCCTGCCAGTTCTCATCAACAGAGACCGAGTCACCTGAAAATATTGTACCCCAGTCATGCACAGTGGCAGTCATGATGTGGGACATCGACAAGGAGATCCTTGAGGCCCAAAGGAGTGAACCTGACCCCGGCACCGGTCCCCTGGGAAAAAAAAAATGTCCCTGCTGCCATCACAAGTAAGGCCCTACACTGGGTTCATTCTGCCAGATTTTCTTGTCACCCAAGCATTAGATGCACAATTTCACTCAACAAGAGACACTTCTGGTGGCCTAACATGGAGAAGGATATCAGGGAGTATGTGGCCGCATACACTACCTGCACTTGCAACAAGAACAATAATCAACCCCGGCAGGCCTCTTCCATCCCTTTTCTTCACTTGGGCATCCATGGTCCCACATAGCTCTGGATTTTGTCACTGGCTTACCGGTTTCTGAAGGTAACTCGGCTGCATGTACAATCATTGATTGCTTTTCCAAAGCAGCACACTTCATACCTTTGTTTAAACTACCTTCAGCATCAGAGAGAGTCCATCCATCCATCCATCCATTATCTTTTACCGGCTTCTTCCATTTTGGGTCACAGGGGTCGCCAGGGTCACTTAAGCCCCTTATCTACAGGTCCGGTTCCTGTAGGACCATATTGGGGCTTATTTAGGCCGGTTCCGGTAGGCCAAGAGCTGGAAAAACACACACAACCAAAATGGATTATCTGGTTTCTGTTTTGAACATTCTGCTTTGCCTGTGGCTTTTTCTCCTTTTTTATGTACACACACACACACACACACACATCTAATATATATATATATATATATATATATATATATAT
>NC_056516.1:168167-168603 GCF_014905685.2 Nematolebias whitei | reverse complement strand
CTCCTCAGCTCTCCTGTTCCGAGGGGGTTCCGGCCGACGCTCCTCAGTTCTCCTGTTCCGAGGGGGTTCCGGCTGACGCTCCTCAGCTCTCCAGTTCCGAGAGGGTTCCGGCTGACGTTCCTCAGCTCTCCTGTTCCGAGGGGGTTCCGGCAGACTCTCCTCAGCTCTCTTGCTCCGTTCCTGCCACCGCTGCCGCAGAGGGCTCTGTTCCTGCCGCCGCCGCAGAGGACTCCATTCCTGTCGCCGCCGCAGAGGGCTCCGTTCCTGTTTCCGTTCCTGCCGCAGAGGTTTCGTTCCTGTTTCCTTTCCTGCCGCAGAAGACTCCGTTCCTGCCGCCGCCGCTGCAGAAGGTTCCGTTCCTGTTTCCGTTCCTGCCGCAAAAGACTCCGTTCCTGCCGCAGAGGGTTCCGTTCCTGTTTCCGTTCCTGCCGCAGAA
>NC_056516.1:161261-168157 GCF_014905685.2 Nematolebias whitei | reverse complement strand
TTCCTGCCGCAGAGGGTTCCGTTCCTGTTTCCGTTCCTGCCGCAGAAGTTCCTGTTCCTGCCGCAGAAGACTTCATTCCCGTTTCTGCTATAGTTCCCCTGGCCTCTCTGCCATCTGCTGCAGAGCTCCAGGCCTCTCCGCCGTCTGCTGCAGAGCTCCAGGCCTCTCCGCCATCTGCTGCAGCTCCCCAGGCCTCTCCGTCGTCTGCTGCAGAGCTCCAGGCCTCTCCGTCGTCTTCTGCAGAGCTCCAGGCCTCTCCGTCGTCTGCTGCAAAGCTCCAGGCCTCTCCGTCGTCCGCTGCAGCTCCCCAGGCCTCTCCGTCGTCCGCTGCAGCTCCCCAGGTCTCCTTGATGCATGCTGCAGCTTCCCAGGTCTTTCCGTCGCATGCTGCAGCTCCCCAGGTCTCCTTGATGCATGCTGCAGCTCCCCAGGACTCCTTGACGCATGCTGCGTTTTCTCTGGTTCTGTGTATTAACTATACATCCTGGATAGAGAAGAACGATGGTTTGAGAGAGGAGTAAAGGAGGCCATCTTTGTGAATAGAAATCATCCCTCGTTAAACAGGGGTGGAGGCCTCCGGGTTCAACTGTCCCCCTCTTACAATGCTGTGATTGCTAGTATCACTCAGCCCTCTGTGAACAGTAAACAGCCATCAGTGTGCTAATGATCCATTGTTAGGCTGATGGTCCTTCTTGAGCATGTGATCAGCTGGTTTTGGTTGTCAGCAGCAAAACTGGTTGATCCACTCTGAGACGGTGCTATTTAAGAGACTGAGCTGAATACAGCACCTCAGACTGAGGAAGTCTCTTGGATGAGAGACGAAACGTTTCTACATTTTTTTGTTGATTTGCTTTGTTTTGTTTTTTTGAATGTCCAGAGGACCAGATTTAACTTTTTTAGATTTTTCTACCTGGATTATTGAGCATGCATCAGGATATAGCTTATTATTGTTAAACTGTTATTATTTAGCAAAGTTAGTATATTAGTCCAGCGCAATGTGTGAAATATATGCCTGTCTCGACAGGCTCGTTCAATAAATAGTGATATTAGAACATATTAGAACTGGATCCGACTGGCATCTCTTCCCAACACAAATGTCGGTCACAGCAGCTACATTCTGGTGTAGATTAACTATAAGACTCAAAATATATTCCATTAGTTGTAGCACAGAAAGCAGTATGTTATACTCCGGTGCCATTGTTGATAGAAATATGCCATTGGTCCATGCATGCATGGAATATACACCTGTTGTGTACATGTGCTTTAACACCTCTGCGAGACTTTTTACACATTCAGCAGGCAGTCTACCAGAAAACCTCCACTGGGTTGAACAGGGTTGAGAAACCTCCGGATTCAAAAAGGGGGGTGACTGGTGTCGTGTAAATGAACAGCCGAATCACAGAGAGAAAGGTGCGGTTTCACTCAAAATACTGGTATGTGCCGTGTAAACGGCCCCTTAGTCTGCCACCCTCATATGTTTTCACTTTGCAATCAGCCCAGGTGTTCATACTGTCCTCTCCCTCAGTTTGCTATATATGGCGACTGTGGCTAAGTGGTTAGAGCAGTCGTCCTCCAAGGCAAGATTTGGGGGTTCGAATCCACCAGTAGTCACTTGCCGAAGTGTCCCTGGGAAAGACACTGATCCCCTCATTGCCTCTGATGCGTGTCCCATCAGTGTATGAATGTGATCTAAAGCTCTGATTAGTCTCTTTAGAATGATTTGTTCAATTAGCTTTGTAGAGATTTAGTAGAGTGCTGTATGAATGGGTAAATGAGGCACAGATTGTGTTGTAAAGCACTTTGAGTATCTCGATAAGATAGAAAGGTGCTATAAAAGTACAGTCCATTTACCGTATATAACCAGTTTCTTGTCTCCACCTCTCTAGCAGCTCACTGGTCCAGATGAAATTATTTAACCTTCTTTTCTCACTGTATTTGGTTTACCTTTTTTTTTCGATCCTCCTCGTGTTCTTCTCATGCTCTCCTGTGTATCCTCAGCAATTCAGTTTCCGCCATGATGGCTTTATGTTTTGTTAATAAAATCACTGTTTTCATTTTACATCAGCTTTTTTGTATCTGTCTGCTTCTGGGTCTAATCCAACCTGACGCTTCATTCATTTTTTTAGCAGGACTTCTGGTCACAGCACAGATTCAGAGACATTTTGACCCCAAAGCTTTGAATCGCACATCAGATGATTTCCACATTCACCTCTGTTTAAGCTGAACAGTTTGGGTGTCTTTGTTGTTGCAGTAAATGAAGGACTGAGATGTAACATTAGACTCCACATTAGATCAGTCACACTTTAATGCTCCTGAACAAAGCTAAGAGAGGAAGAACATACTCTTAGCTAGGTGCTTGAATAATGTCTCATGGAGTGTTGATAACCTTTCTGCTTATTATCCCAATTAGAGTACCCAGCTGGAGGAGGAAATTAATTCAACACTGGGCCATTTTGTTTGTTTATTTACTGATGAGCATGAATTGGAAAGGAGTAAACAGAGCTTGATGATCAAGGCTGTTGGTTCGTGCACAGTGACGGTCATCATTTTAACCAGATGCAAAATAAACCCATTTAATTTGTCCTGCAACATCAAAAATGTTTTGGATGGAGCTCTTTCAAACATATATGGGATGATTAAAGCAACCATAAACACATTTATGCAGATAGATTACATAAAACTTTGATTTTAGTGTTGGAAATACTTAGCTTGAGTTTGACAGTAATGCAGAAAGTCACCAGATGAGTTTAAACACCTGGATCATTGACAAAATCAAGACAGTACTAACTCCAAGTTAAAGAAAGGACGGGACATTTACAGTCGAGCAACACTTAGGAAATTTTACTTTGAGCTCACCCATTTGGCACATTTTAAACTAAAGGATGTTTGAGAGCAACTGAAATGACTCCTTTCCTCTGTTCTCCTTGTGCCTTAATGTGGGTTTCCTCTGAACTGGTGTAACTCCCCTCCCAGGGGGACAAGGTTGTTCCACATGAGCTGGTTCTTTAATAACCAACCCAAGCCTCCCAGTGAAAAACCCATTAAGGTCAAGTCATGCATAGTTGATTGAACATCTCTGGTGGTCTGCTAAGGAGAGCTACGAGCCTAAGAATATCATATTAATCAGAGAGAAAATGTTTTTTATGGTTCTGGAGCTGTTGATGCTCTTTAGGGGACTTTTTGGCACGTTTGTATCATTAATGCACAAGTCTGATTTAGCAGCATGTTTCAGCAATGAGTTGATGAATGAACACAGAGTCACATGTAAACAAAGAGAAAAGGCTTTTAAATTTTGAGCCGAACCATCCCCAGGGATTGTCTCGAGTTTGGACTCTCAGGGCACAACCATTACCTGCACCCCAAAACAAACATGACAAAAACCTACTGTTCTCCAGCAGAGAGGAGCCTCAAGAGCACCATGATCTCTCCTCTACCTCCTTCTATTCACAGGCAGCTTGTGCTCTCCCTGCTCCATTAGTTCAGACAACACATCCATCCCCAGCGAGCCCCACACACTGGAGGGAGGCAAGACCAAGGACGTCACCATCTGAGGTAGAGTGTATGTGTGTGTGTTTTATATTGTGGCGGTGGAGTGTAGCACATACGAAATGATGCAGCCAAGCATGAAATCACCTCTCTTCAGCCTTAAAGGGCTTACATGGAATTTTAATGATGAGCCCATATCTTTTATATGCCAAATATACTCAATGACTCCATTCTTTTGTAATGCATATTTAACCGTAAGAAAGATGACAGAACTTAAACAAGATTAATGGAATATGCATAGACACAGGTGTCTCACTCCCTCTCTCATACATTAACCCTGACATTGTCATGTTAAGCAATTTGCATTTTTAATTAAGCTTTTGAGAGTTGAAAAAAAAGTGGCCATAAAACTGGCAAGATAAATTTAATTTAAAATAAATATTATCTTATTTGCTTTATTTTATTGTTTTCATTGATTCTTTGCATGTTCTAAGAATTTACAATGTAACACGTCTTTATAAATCAATATATTAATGTTTTTTTTCTAATTTTGTATTTAATATTAATGTTTAATGGTAAATCACAAATGTAAAAGAAAGAAGGGAGTGAATTATTCACATTGTTATATGTCAAGTCAAGCACTTTCTGCCCTGGGGTTTTTGTCAAGCCTTTTCTTCAACAAGTGCTGATCTGACTTGAAAGATCCAGGAAGAAAGTAGATGTAGGTTCAACTCAACAAAGTCCATGCTCAATAATCCAGGTATACAATCCAATATTTTTCAGTCAGGTCATCTGGACAGTTTCTTTTTTGTGCTTAAACGTTTCACCTTTGATCCGGAAGGCTTCATCAGTCAAGGAAACACACAACAAAACTGATTCTTCCCCCAACAGCTTACTCCAATGTGGAACAAACCAGTTATGTTGGTGCAAAAATAAACTGTTATTGAGCATGGACTTTGATGTTTTCAACCAGTTTAACATGACTGTCAACAAGGAAGAGGGCCGGCAATGGAGGAGGGAGCAAGCCAAAGAGACCATCTTAGCTCCAACATAACTGGTTTGTTCCACTTTGGAATAAGGTGTTGGGGGAAGAATCAGTTTTGTGTTGTGTGTTTCCTTGACTGATCAAGTCTTCCGGATCAAAGGTGAAACGTTTCAGCACAAAAAAAGAAACTGTCCAGATGACCTGACTGAAAAATGTTGGGTTCAACTCACTTCATCATCTTTATTAATTATTTTCCAAAGATGATGTCTGAAGCAGTAGTAGTAGAATCTGTAGGTTGAAAACCGGTTTGTGTCTGCTCTTCTCCTTGCACTGATTATGACAAAGTGTCATGGTTTGAGGTTAGGAGCGAACCCAGAGTGCAGAACAGGGACTCAACTCGGCAGATATACAAAAAATAGGCTTTTAATGAGAAATAAAAGTACAAAATAAACAAGCTGACGGGGCAGCAAAACTTACATGAACTAGGAAGGAGGCACGGGGAACTCAGGAGACACGAGAGACACGGGGAACTCGAGGGACCAGGAAGACTCAGGGAAAGACTCAGGAGACCCAAGGAAAGTAACCAACGAAGACGACCCGACGAAGAACAAGACAGAATAGGACAGCTTAAATACAGAGAGAAGACGAGACATGATGACAAACAGCTGGGACGAGACACAGGTGGCACTAATGGAACTAATGAGGGAGCACGAGGGAAACGGACACAAACCGGGCCACAGAAAAGTACCATCCTTACAGTATCCCCCCCCCAAAGACGCCTCCAGGCGTCCCCAAACCCCCCCCCTCCCGAAGGACTAGGGCGGGTGGAGGGTGGCACTGCAAGGGTGGAGGGCCCGAGGATCAGAGAGAAGAGACACGAGGGACCAGAGAAAATACACGGGGACCAGAGAGAACAAAACACGAGGGACCAGAGAACGAGGACACGAGGAGATAGAGAAGGGACACGAGGAACCAGAAAAGGGACACAAGGAACCAGAAAAAGGGACACGAGGAACCAGAAAAAGGGACACGAGGAACCAGAAAAGGGACACGAGGAACCAGAAAAGGGACACGAGGGGCCAGAGAACGAGGACACGAGGAGCCAAAGAGAATGAGGAGAAAAAGGACACGAGGAACCAGAAAACGAGGAACCAGAGAAAAGGGAGCCAGAGAAAGGGACACGAGGAGCCACGGAGAAAAAGGGACACGAGGAGCCAGAGAAAAAGGGGACACGAGGGATCACAAGGGATTTGGACACTCAAGGGATCGTCCCTAAGAGTCACTGTTCCGGCGGGCGGCCGGGAGGCTGTCCATCAAGCCAAGCCAGGTCAGGGGGGCGGCCGGGAGGCCGTCCAAAACACAGGGCCAAAGGGAACACGGCCTGCATTTAGGAAACCTGGGGAGCTACAGCATGCGGCGTGGAGACCTGGGGAGCTGCAGCATGCGGCGTGGGGACCTGGGGAGCTGCAGCGGGCGGCGTGGGGACCTGGGGAGCTGCAGCGGGCGGCGTGGAAGCCTGTTGAGCTGCAGCGGGCGGCGTGGAAGCCTATTGAGCTGTAGCGGGCGGCGTGGAAGCCTGTTGAGCTGCAGCGGGTGGCGTGGAAGCCTGTTGAGCTGCAGCGGGCGGCGTGGAAGCCTGTTGAGCTGCAGCGGGCGGCGTGGAAGCCTGTTGAGCTGCAGCGGGCGGCGTGGGAGCCTGGAGGGCTGCAGCGGGAGACGAGGGAACCTTGGAAGCTGCAGCGGGGGACGAGGGAAACTTGGAAGCTGCAGCGGGCGGCGTGGAAGCCTGGAGAGCTGCAGCGGGAGGCGTGGAATCCTGGAGAGCTGCAGCGGGAGGCGTGGAAGCCTGGAGAGCTGCAGCGGGCGGCGTGGGAGCCTGGAGAGCTGCAGCGGACGGCGTGGGAGCCTGGAGAGCTGCAGCGGACGGCGTGGGAGCCTGGAGAGCTGCAGCGGACGGCGTGGAAGCCTGGAGAGCTACAGCAGACAGCGTGGGAGCCTGGAGAGCTACAGCAGGAGACGAGGGAAGCTGGGAGGCTGCAGCAGGAGACGGAGAGGCCTGGGGAGATGCTGCTGCTGTCGGAGAGGCCTGGGGAGATGCTGCTGCTGTCGGAGAGGCCTGGGGAGTTGCTGCTGCTGTTGGAGAGGCCTGTGGCTCTGCAGCAGACGACGGAGAGGCGTGTGGCTCTGCAGCAGACGACGGAGAGGCCTGTGGCTCTGCAGCAGACGACAGAGAGGCCTGTGGCTCTGCAGCAGATGACAGAGAGGCCTGTGGCTCTGCAGCAGACGATGGAGAGGCCTGTGGCTCTGCAGCAGACGACAGAGAGGCCTGTGGCTCTGCAGCAGGAGACTTGGAGAGCGCCGAACCCTCTGGAGACTTGGAGAGCGCCGACCCCTCTGGAGATTTGGAGAGCGCCGACCCCTCTGG
>NC_056516.1:159938-161161 GCF_014905685.2 Nematolebias whitei | reverse complement strand
CGTCTGCCGGGACCCCCTCGGAGTAGGAGAGATGAGGAGCGTCTGCCGGGACCCCCTCGGAGTAGGAGAGATGAGGAGCGTCTGCCGGGACCCCCTCGGAATAGGAGAGATGAGGACCCACCTCAGGGGCTGCGTGCAGCGTGGAGTCCACCTCAGGGATGGCTGCGTGCAGCGTGGAGTCCACCTCAGGGATGGCTGTAACTGGAGTCTTTAGAGTCTTTAATTCAGATACCAAAAAATCATACTCGGGGCGCAAAGAAAGGCCTGGGATAGAAAGTAAAAAATCTTCCATCTGGGTCAAAACTAAATCAAAGGAGGACGGGTTATTTTTAACTGAATTAAATAGTTCAAAAAAGGCTTGATTAACATGAAAAATGTCTTCAGGGGAAAATGAATGAAAAAAGGGAATGTCTATATGAGTGGGTGTGGTGACGGGTGCCGCCCCCACCGGAAACCTGGAAGGAGCAAGCGAGCGAGCAGCAGAGGGAAATCCAAAAGAGTCTAAAAGGGGAACGAGGAAGGCTGGCACTGGAGGCAAAGAGGCACGAGGAATACCTGAGAGGCCTAGGATCCAAATCAGGTCACGAGGGAAATCCAAAGAGCACGAGGAACAAGGAAACTGGAAAAAAGAGCAAAAGGTGAACAAATTCTTTTCACCAAGACATTTGCCTCACAACAGTACAATACCATAAGAGGTGATATGCTCCAGCGTTGAATCACACCGGACTGCAGCCTTAAGTAGATGGAGAGGCTCATCAGGCTGATGGCCGCCAGGTGTTGGTAATCAGCGGCCATCAGCAAGGCAGGCTGCAGGCAGTGGGATCCTTACAACTTCCGGTTCATTTGAGAACTTTCTGATTGGTCGATGGACCAAACAGAGGTATGTTTTTGTGATGTAAGAGGTTATCAAAAGTCAAGGAAAAAGATTAAGTTTGTTTAAGAAGAGACAGAAAATGTTTTTGAAGATTCCAGACTTCGTGGAGTCAACTCTCTCATATCTGCCTGAAAAAGTTAAACATGACATTTCTTTTTCAGTAAACTTGCAGTTGACCGAAACTTGACCTTTGACCAACTTCACAATTTGCTCATTGAAGACAGAAAATCAGACAATGCATCATTAACCTGATTTCTACTTTGAATGAGGATAAAAATCACTAATACTGTTTCACAGTTGACTTAAAATGAGTAGTTCACTTCAACATTTGAAAATGGTTTGAACTAAC
>NC_056516.1:157269-159838 GCF_014905685.2 Nematolebias whitei | reverse complement strand
ACTAAACTTCATCTTTCCATCTTTAAAAATTCTTCTATCAAGTAGAATCATTGACAGATATTTTAGAAATGTCTGTGTAAAGTTTCAACCATCGCCGTATGGTTTTCTAATTGTACAGCTTGCTGATTAATTATGTTGTTATTTTTCAATTTGCCAAATTAATGTAAATGTTTGATGTTAAACTTTGATTCTGTTAATAAATGACCCACTCGCTTGGTGAGTCAAAGATAATTAACGTCTCATGTCCACATTTCATTAAATTCAATGCACGTTTATATTCAGTCCAGAAAAATGAAGAATCTGTTTTAATTGATTATATCTCAGGATATGTCATACTACAACATTACAACAGTCATTGTGACCGGGCTTTCAGACAAAAAATCAGAAACATGGTCACAGTTGTCGTGTTTCAACACGTTCATTGTCGTGCAGTTGACTCAAAGGCATCTGGTTGTCAAGAGTTGTCAGTGCTCGTCCAGCTTCCTGCATTAAAAGTGAAACAGTTGTCAAGTTTTGGGTCAATCCTAGGTCATATGAACAATAAATGTCATGTACTTCCTGATTTGCATAGACCTGTGTGTTTTTTTAGCCTTGTGGCCCGCATTCCACCTTTAACTGGGATTATTGCTATGCCCAATTTTGTCATTAAATCTCTGCCTAATAGATTTATGGGACAGTCTGGTGAGATCACAACATTGGCAGAAACCTGGAGTCCTGTGTGTTCGTCTGTGAAACACACTGGCTTGGAAATTTTTTGTCTGTTTGTTAGTCCGTCAGCTGATTTTAACCAAATTGAGTTTTGTAATGCATGTAATCCAGGAACATGTGTTTTTAGAACTGTCTTACATGCTCCTGTGTCACAAAGAAAATCCACATTCATAGTGTTTACTTTGAATGTCAAATACGTTTTTTTCTTTAATGCATTTAATAAATCCCAAGCTGAGCAAATGTTGACCACTTCGTCATTAGTGTCTGCATTTGCCCTGGGGGTGCAGGGAGTTAGTCATGCATTATTACCACTTCTGTGTTTAGAATGATTTCCTGTATTAGGAAATCCTCTTCTTCGTGGGATACTTCCTCTTTGTTGTTGAGGAAAAGATTTCTGGCAATCACGTGACCAATGTCCAATTCCTCCACATTTCCAACAGCTGTTTGGGTCTTGCTGTTGCTGGGGTTGGCCAAACCCACGACCTCTGTGTCTGGGTCTAAACCCACCTCTATTCTTATTCTGCATTGGACCATTGTAAAAAATCTCTGATTCACCAAAATCATCATTATAAAACACATCTGTTTTACCTCCTGCACAACTTCCTGCTTTCCTCTTCAACATTTTCTCAGCATGACGTACCCATTGCATAAGAACTTCCACTGAGCATGTATCTATCTCGACAAAATGTTTTTTCACCCAATTTGAAATATCTGGGTGAAAAGACTGTAACAAACTATTTTTCAACTGTTGCTGATAAGCTGAGTCTACCTGTTCAACATAATCAATTCCACTGTGCACTCTAAATTCTCTCTCAAATCTGATCCGGAAATCATCAACTTCCTCATTTGCTTTCTGTTTTACTGCTGACAAAGCTACATAGTCAGCCTTTCGTTTAAAGGTAGTGTACACTCTCTCACAGAGGGCTCGCCACTGTTCCTTGTATATTCCTGTCAGCTTGTTGTCGTCTACATAAGGGCAAGGGGTACCATCGTTTCATCTCCCTGTGTAATTTCCCCTGACTCTTGCCCAAAATTTGCCCAGAGATGATTGGGCGGCCTCTCCTGTTTCCTGTCCATTAAGGCGATAAGAGTGTATAATGCCCTCCATATCCTGTATCCACGCCAGAGTGTCCTCTACAGGACTAGTTACTCCTCCTACAGCTTTTCTTGCTTCCTCAAGTGGCCATGGTCTGAACATGAGTCCAAATTGGGAACCACCATCAATGGCACAGGGATTCATGACTTGTTTCAGAGGGAATGTGTTTGCATTGCCTTGTTCATGTGAGGCTGTAGCACTTCTCAGGCTACTTTTTATGCTGATGCCTGCTTTTTTAGGTAAGTTTGAGAGTGCGTCCAAGCGCTTATCAGCATTTGCTAAGTCCTAGGTTGGGTAAACAGATCCTATGGAAAGTGGGGTCATGGTGTCAATCGTAGTCTGGTCATATGGGGGAGGACACCTAGGTCCTGTTTCGTTATCTTCTGGTTTCACAAAGAGGGTGGTTGCTTTATTTATTTTAGTTTGTTTGTTCAGTTTGGATACGTTTATCAAATTTCTACTCACTTGGGATTCAGTTTGCCAGATTTTTGTACATTTTAGTTGTTCCTCCAATTTTGTTTTTCTCTTTTTATTTTTAGTTAAAGCTTGTTTTTCTTGTAGAATGGAAACAATCATTTCCCATGTGTTCACCTTTAGACTCGGTTCAAATTTGTATATTGTTTTTTTGTCCATTTATCTAGGAATTTAATTGAGTCTGGGTGTTTCTGGTTCATGTATTTAACATCTTTGGCGAGCGCTTCCGTAGAAGACTTACTTTTTGTCAGGATCAGCTGGACAGGAACGAACCCAGTTGTGCAGACAGGA
>NC_056516.1:150248-157169 GCF_014905685.2 Nematolebias whitei | reverse complement strand
GGTTTTGACCTTAGGCTTAGTTTTGACATCAGGTCAAGTTCACTACAATGTTGTACACAGACAGACGTTCTTTTGCTGGCGCTGCAGTCTCACTTCCTGAAAAACAAAGACCTTTGTACAAACTTGACGCCACACCACACATTTCTTTATTTAAACCACATGACATGCAGTGGAAGGATGTTGGATACAAAATAAAGAATGCTGCTTCATGCACAGATTACACCTCACCACAGGGTGGGTGGAGCTATAGTCCGACCTGCAAAATTTGGAAAATTAACTTTGTGAAATCATAACATGCGAAGCAAGAATCCACACACTTTCATCCTGACGCTCAGATGCTGTTTTTCTCTCTGAACAGGATGAAGCAGACTTGAGAGAAATACCTGAAACATTGTGGTCTTCAGGACCTTCTGATGTTGGATTACTAAACTCAATTCCTCCAGTCCAAATCAAACCAAAGACAAACTGGAGGCCCTTAATTAAACAATACCCACTCAAACCTGAGGCAATACAGGGCATTGCACCCGTTATTGCTGACTTACTGCAGGGAGGGATCATAAGAAAATGCTCTGATTCCCCTTGCAATACACCCATTTTTCCAGTCCAAAAAGCAAATAAAACAGACTGGAGAATGGTACAATATTTGAGATCACTTAATGAGGCAATTCAAACAAGAGCTTTGAATGTTCCGGATCCACACACCTTACTTAACTCTTTAAGGCCTGATAACAAGTATTAAACAGTGATAGATTTAAGTAATGCGTTTTTCAGTGTATCAATAAACCCAGACTCACAGTTCTGGTTTGCTTTCACGTTACAAGGCCAGGGCTACACATACACCAGGCTACCACAAGGGTTTGCTGACAGTCCAACCATCTTCACACAGGCCATTATGGCCTGCCTGTCAAATCTTTCACTTGAAGGTGGCAGTCAAGTTTTGGTTTATGTAGATGACCTTTTAATAGCATTGCCCACTCGAGAGGCATGCAATCATGACTCACTTACTTTACTTCACCACCTCTAACAGACAGGTCACAAAGTAAATAAGAATAAGATACAATGGGTTAGGACTGAGAATGACTATTTCGGTCACACATTGTCATCTGTAGGAAAACAAATCCAAGCAAAATGAAAACAAACCATTGCTGATGCTCCTAAGCCTGAAACGAAAAAACAAATCATGTCATTCCTAGGACTTTGTAATTATTGCAGATCTTATATCCCACACTATGCAGAACTGACTCAGCCTTTGCTAAATTTGATTTATGACACACCCATGGCTTTAAAAGACAAAATCACTTGGACAACAGAGGCCTCATTTGCATTTACAACACTGAAACAAAAACTAATGCAAACAACCTCTTTAATTTTGCCTGACTACTCAAAGCATTTTACGCTTACCGTTGACTGCAGAAACGGTTTTATGACATCAGTTCTTTTACAGAAGCATGGTGACAAACTGAAACCGTTGGCATTTTACTCTAAAAAACTCGACCCTGTAGCACAGGCACTCCCTCCATGCATGCAAGCAGTCTGTGCAGCAGCAATTGCAGTCCAGGTATCAGCCGATGTCATCCTTTTCCATGACACTGATCTCCTGGTCCCACATGCTGTTGATGTGCTACTGCTGCAGAGTAAAATGAACATACTGTCACCTGCACGTCACCTTTCAACACGGCTATATTGTTGTCTCAACCTCACATACATATAGCACGTTGTACAGTTTTGAATCCTGCAACACTCGTCCCTCTACCTGATGATGGGACACCACACAACTGTTTGGAAGTCACTGAACAGGTCCACCTTCCCAGGCCAGACTTAACAGACACTCCCTTGTCTGGAGGTTTGTTGTGGTTTGTGGATGGATCTTGTTCAAAAACAGAAACAGGCAAAAAAACAAATAGGTTATGCCATTATACAGTTGCCTGATAAAATCATTGAGGCAAAACAATTGACTACACATCATTCTGCACAAGCTGCAGAAATCATCGCTCTAACACGTGCCTGCCAGTTGGCAGAAAATAAGGATGTGACTGTATACACTGACAGTCAGTATGCTTTTTCAACTCTCTTCTATTTTGCGAAACAATGGGAGAATAGCGGTATGACGACCTCTACTGGGAAGCCAGTTACACATGCTAAACTATTAATTGAACTGCTACAATCAATTCACTTGCCAAGCAAGATTGCTGTTTGTAAATGTGCAGCTCACACTAAAGGCAAAGACAGAGTATCAAATGGTAACAGATTAGCTGACCAAGAAGCTAAAAGAGCAGCTGCAGGTATCTATGGTTCTAGCTACCTACTAACTATGCAAACAGCTGACATGATTGACAAATAAGTACTTTTGGACATGTAACGCACCGCACCCAAACAAGAAAAGCAGTTATGGGAAGCAAAAGGTGCCACACTGAATACTGAAGGCTTTTATCATGTTAATAATAAGCCAGTTTTACCTAAATCTCTATTCAAAGCTGCTACGATCTCGTCACATGGGCTTTGCCATGTGTCGAGTAGGGGAATGATTAGCCAAATTCAGAAATATTTCACAACTTATGGACTTGAATCATACTTAAAAGGCTTTTGTAAAACCTGTCCAACATGCATAAGACATAATCCACAGGGAAACATGAGACCTAAAAGAGGCTCTTTTCCTGTTCCAACTTACCCATTTCAAAAAATGTACATGGATTTCATTGAACTGACACAAAGTGGACCACACAAGTATTGCCTTGTAATGGTTGACGCTTTCTCCAAATGGGTTGAAATAGTCCCCTCTAAGCATGCAGATGCACTAACTGTAGCTAAAGCTATTTGCAAAAACATTGTTCCTGTACATGGGATCCCTGAAACCATTCTGGCCCTCACTTTGTGAATCAAGTCATACAAAACATGGCCACACATCTAGGACTGACTTTAAAGAACCATTGTTCTTACTATCCCCAAAGTGCTGGATTGGTTGAAAGAACAAATGGGACTGTAAAAAGCAGACTAAGGAAATGTATGGAAACAACTAACCGTCCATGGCCTGAATGCCTGGACCTGGTCAAACTGTATATGAGAATTACTCCAACTTCTAATGGTCTGACTCCATTTGAAATAATGCATGGCAGACCATACAGAATGCCTTTGTTCTCACCAGACCTGCAAAAAGCAGAACAAGAACAAACATCAGCAGATTTTATGATAAAAACATTTAAAGAGAAAGAAGTATTCAAGACCAATTTACTGCCTTCTGATTCTTTGTCTCCGCATGAAAAATCATCAGTTCAAACCGGTGACTGGGTCTTCATTAAGGTCATCAAAAGAAAAAATTGGGCCAGTCCACGTTGGGAGGGACCATACCAAGTGCTATTAACCACACCCACAGCTGTGAAAATAGCAGAAAGAACCAGTTGGATCCATCTGTCTCACTGCGAACTCCACAAGGTATTGGACTCTTAATCAACCAAGGTGTTTGAAAAAGCCTGACCACAAGGGGGCCTCATCACCTAGGGTGAGGCGTCACAAAGGTCAGTGAAGAAATCAACACTGAGAGCAACAATCTGCCTTGGTCCTACACCTTGAATAGGTCACTCACAGTCCAGTACATCTGTACATGATGTCACCTACTTTGGCTAGATGGATCATAGGCTGTATGATGGTTTTGGTGTGTGGTTAGATTTATCATCATTTTACAGGTTCTGATGTGGAAAGACAGAAACGATGGACCAAAACTGATGACCACGAGGACCGGATCTGGGATCCCAAACATCCCCAAGAGACCAATGCCTGTTAAGACCAGCGTCAGAAAAGTGACCACTGAAGGTTGCTATGTGTGTTCTCGTCTCCCACCTTCTTCTACTCAGGTACACCTAGAGGTGCAACCCATTGTAGTGAACTAGGCCTGAGGTCAAATCCTTACCTTAAGGACCTTATGGGACAAGAACTGTATTTCACTGATTTGAGTCCAGAAACACAAGATTAAGTTCATCCAGAGACTTTCTAAGTGTCCTACACTGATCAATTGAAAGAACACTCTCTTTTTTTATTATCATTACTATTTTACAAATGTTTGATAATCAAAGTGTGTTAGTTCAAACCATTTTCAAATGTTGAAGTGAACTACTCATTTTAAATCAACTGTGAAACAGTATTAGTGATTTTTATCCTCATTCAAAGTAGAAATCAGGTTAATGATGCATTGTCTGATTTTCTGTCTTCAATGAGCAAATTGTGAAGTTGGTCAAAGGTCAAGTTTCGGTCAACTGCAAGTTTACTGAAAAAGAAATGTCATGTTTAACTTTTTCAGGCAGATATGAGAGAGTTGACTCCACGAAGTCTGGAATCTTCAAAAACGTTTTCTGTCTGTTCTTAAACAAACTTAATCTTTTTCCTTGACTTTTGATAACCTCTTACATCACAAAAACACACCTCTGTTTGGTCCATCGACCAATCAGAAAGTTCTCAAATGAACCGGAAGTGACCTCTTTTAAAAGGTGCAACACTTCCTAGTTCTGAGTAGTTCTGAGAAGAACGCTGAGGAGAACGCTGAGAGAATGCTGTGAGTTGGTTCCGAGAGCAGCAGAGTTCAGAATGCTCAGGACATCTGCGACTAAGCTGAACAAGAGAAGTTCAGAGGAATTATGAAGAAGTCTGTTCTAGGATGATCTCACGACTCCAAACGGTTCCCTACTATCCTTACGGAGACGCTGGAGAGCGTTTGAAGGCAACTCTACACCAAAGTCGGAATTATTCTCTGCCAAGGTAAAGAGTCGATCTTCAACCGCAAAGTGTACCGTTGGTTAAGCTGGGTCCAGAAGGAGCGTGTTGTTCTGGTTATAACAGACAAATTCCCTCACCCATCTTTCTCAACTTAAACTTCAATTTCCATCTTTAAACTCTTCTTTTTGCTAGAAATCATTCCAGATATTTTTAGAAATGTCTGTTGTACAGTTTGAAATGGGGAAACCATGGCCGTATGGTTTCCTCCTTGTAAAACTAGCTAACTAAGCCATGTTGTTATTTTTTCAATTTGCCAAATTAATGTAAATGTTTGATGTTAAACTTGATTCTGTTAATAAATGACCACATTCATTTGATGGGTCAAAGATAATTAACGTCTCACGTTACATTTAATTAAATTCAATGCACGATATTATTCAGTCCAGAAAAATGAATGAATCCGTTTAATTTATGAATATATCACAGAATATGTTCATCTACATCTGGTGGCCTCGTACGCTTCATAAATGGACTGTATTCGTGTAACAATTGAATTATCATGTTGGCATGAAATGAAAAGTGCAGATTTCTGCTGTATGAAACGCAGCGTTGTTTACAATACAGCAATGCTTGCGGTTGTGATGTTTTGAAAGTTGGGCTTTGAGAGTCAATATGTCTGTTTAAAAGCTGAAATGTACGTCTGTTGTGTGACAAAGCTAAGGAGCTGTGAAAAACGTGGATTCTGTTTAAACGGACGGAGGTTCTGTTCGACCCGGTTCTGGTCCGGCTCGGTTCTGATAAGTCCGAACAAGTGTTTTAAATGGATGGAAAGACGTTTTTAAGAACGGAGCGCCGTCTCCGTGTGCTTTGAGAATTTCTTCGTTACATTTTTAACAGAAAATAGTGCATTTTGAAAGTTAATGGACAGAAAGTTGACCGGACTTGTTCAGGCTAATGCTAACAAAGATAGCTAGAATGATGATGCGTCATTGGTTGAAAACCGCTGTGTGGTACGCCCTGATTCACTGAGAAATGAGTGACGTGTCTGCGTCACTTCCTCTGAGTCAGCGATATAAAACCCACCCCCGCTGTTTGTCTCTGTGATTGGTTGAGAACGGCCGTGTGGAACGCTCTGATATGCTGAGAAATGAGTGACGTGTCTGCGTCACTTCCTCTGATGTCAGGTTGTAAAGCTCGGTTGAACCGAAGCCTTTTCTGTGCTTAAAATCACTAAATGCCGAGCCACATGTCCCCAAAACTCATGTTTCATGCAAAGAAGTCGTGCTTGTTGAAACAACGCCACGTTTAAGCTTTAAATCCGTTCAGAAATGTTGATTTAACCGAGTTTAGCCAATGCTAATTTTAAGCTAAAAAGCTAACAACAGGATGTCAACGAACGATCCACAGGAAGTTGTCAGACTCCTGCTGGTATAAATAAGCTTACACCACCACCTGCTGTTGAAAGAGGAGTATAACAGTTTTCCTGAAGAGGGACTGATAATTCCTCATAATTTTTCTTTTTCTTTTCACCCACCTGGTTCAATGAGTAACTGTTAAAATAGCGAATTTCTGGAAGTGAACGGTTTAAAAAAACGTTTTTAAACTGATGTTGCTGTGAAACTTTTAGATAAATTGCAGGTTTATAAAAATTCAGTGCTTTAGAGTAAAAAACACTGAGAAGCTTGGTAATCTAGTATCTGTTAAAAAATAAGCACATTAAAAAGTAACACTGCCAAAGGGGCATTTACTTAAATATTCATGAATTGGGGTAAAACCTACGAATTAGTGCCCATTCCTCTGAATATGTTGACTTATAACAGTACTTTTGTATAAACCCAGAGCTTAAAAAGTGTGTGAAACTCACTGCTCACTTGAATACAAATATTTACCTGTTGAAATATCTGAAGCTGGCAACTGTTTTAACCAGATAAAGTGCTGAACAGTGAATGACCATGGCTGATGGAACAGAAAAGGAAATTGAGACCAAAATGTAATGGTTAGAGAAAGCGTTAGCACTGCTGACGGAATCTTTAGTTCCATATGATAAACAGGTGGAGAGCATGAACGACAAAGAGTTATTGGAAGAGCTGATGAAAGTCGCAGAGAGTGTGACCTCTACTGATATAACAATATCAAGTTATAATCAGCTGGCTAAAATTGTGATTTTGCTGAAAGAATCATTCTATACAGTGGTAGAAAAAGCTGACGACCTTGAGA
>NC_056516.1:148768-150148 GCF_014905685.2 Nematolebias whitei | reverse complement strand
CAAAGTGTACCGTGGGATGAGCTGGGTCCAAAGGAGCGTGTTGTCGTTCTGGTCTACAGACCTACATCTTCACCCATCTCTCTCCATTTAAACTCCCTCATTTCCCATCTTTAAAACTCTTCTATCTGCCAGTAATTAATCCAGATATTTTCAGAAATGTCTGTTGTAAAGCTGACCCAGATAGCATGGCCATATGGTTTCCTAATTGTAAAGCTTGCTAATTAAGCTTGTTATTGTAATCAATTTGCCAAATTAATGTAAATGTTTGATGTTAAACTTTGATTCTGTTAATAAATGACCGCATTCATTTTGATGGGTCAAAGAAAATTAACGTCTCACGTCACATTTAATTATTCAATGCACGACAGAACTCAGTCCAGAAAAATGAAAGAATCCGTTTAATTTATGAATAATATCTCACAGATATATGTTCATTTACATCTGGTGTTGATAACACCAAGGTCGCGGGTTCGTTCCCCGTACGAAGGGGGGTGACGCCAGTTAGGGTAATGTTACCAGACGCGATAATGTGATCAAATCTGACATTCAGAGTGAGTGACGCACCGAAACGTCGTTTTCTAGTTGCTTAATCACTACTTTTGTCAATGTTGAAACGTTGTTTTACTGGTTGCTTAGTCACTGTTTTTGTCGATGTTGAGACATCGTTTAATTGGTTTTTGGTATTGTTTCTGAACACCCCAAGCAAGAATGAATTTTGTGTGTAATTAAGTTAGAGACTAAGAGGCCTTTAACTATGCTAACATGCAGTTCATTTGTTAAAATGTAATCTTTGCGGAGTCAATGTAGATTAATGCTACCTTAAGTACCATAATCTACATTGATCTCACAACGCTTAAGCCGAACCTACTCGAACAATTCAATTCGGGGGGATAGCTACTTCTTTATGATGAGTCTCGCCATAGACTCCAAAAACATTTATGGGGAAACCAAACACCCAATCTCAAGTCGTTCGTCTAAAAAGACAACAGACAATGGAACCAAACTATATTTTACCATGTAAAGCTAACTTAAACCAAGTTAGGAATGGAAAAATAATTTGGAATGCCCTTCTATAGGTATAAATCCCCATAACTACCCTTTTCAGCATGTTCCACCCTTTAACTGGTAGCTGTAGCTGTTCCCAATCATAATAGCTTACACACCAGGTGCATATAGGTTAAGGCCTTATGTAAAATCCCCTTCATAAGCCCACCTTAAACCACATAATTGCATGACACATTGAACCACAACGGCACCGACTGTACGTCGCCCAGAGACGACCTTCGCTGGAGGAGACCTGCAATCCTGACGTTGGTCTCCAATCTTCATCCAGTGGCCGCATCTTCAGTTCAATCCAAGGGAACCCCTCTGTATGCTGAT
>NC_056516.1:146039-148668 GCF_014905685.2 Nematolebias whitei | reverse complement strand
GCTGCTTAATTATGTTGTTATTTTCATATTTTGCCAAATTAATGTAAATGTTGATGTTAAACTTTGATTCTGAAAATAATGGCCACATTCATTTTGATGGGTCAAAGATAAATAACGTCTCACGTTACATTTCATTAAATTCAACGCACGTTTATATTCAGTCCAGAAAAATGAAGAATCCGTTTTAATTGATGAATATATCTCAGCATCTGTTCATCTACATTCTGGTGGCCCGTGATGGTTCATAAATGGACTGTTGTATTCGTGTAAAGGTTGATTTTACGTGTTGGCATGAAAAAAATAGCAGATTGTTTGCTGTGCTGAAACGCAGCTGAAGCTGCGCGCTTGGAGAAAACACTGCATGTTTACGCTGGAGATGTGTTGAAGCTGAACTTGTGAGTCATTGAGTCTTTTTAAAGCTGAAATTGTACGTCTGTTATGTGTGACATAAGCTGGCTTTGAGCTGTGGAAACGCTTTATTCTGTTTAAACCGTGTTCCAGACGCTGATCTGGTTCCGGCTCGGTTCTGAAAAAGTTCGAACGAGTTGTTTAAATAGCTAGAAAGACGTTTTTGAGACCGGGGCGCCGACTCCGTGCAGCTGGGAGCTTATTGATTACATTTTTAACAGAAAAAAGTGCACTTTGACAGTTTAAAAGACAGAAAGTTGACGAACTTATGTCAGATAAGTCTAACATGCTAGTTGGGAAAACGGTCCGTGATTGGTTGAGTTAACTGCTGTGTAACGGTTTCATTGGCTGAGAGACGTGTCAGTCACACCGTGTTGCTCTGTCATTGGTGGATTCAGTCACGTGACCCAGAAATGAAAACTCGTTTTCATAGGGAATAAAATCTGCTTTTTAAAGTTCAAAAATGCTTTAAAAGCTGTATTCTGATCAGCTGCTAGTTCTTCGAAGTCTAATCGCTAAAAGTTTGCCACGTTAGAGTTTAAAATCCGTCATTAAATGATGTTTTTGAACAACGCTAGCGATGCTAATTTTAAGCTAACAGCTAACGACCGGATGAGTGACGTGGCTACGTCACTTCCTCCATGTCAGTTTGTAAAGTTCGGTTGAACCGTAGCCTTCGCTGTGCTTAAAATCACTAAATAAAGCCGCCACATGTCCCAGAAAACTCGTGTTCATGCAAAGAAGTCGTGCTTGTTCAAACTACGCCACGTTTAAGCTTTAAAACCGTTCAGAAATGTTGATTTTAACCGAGTTTAGCCGAAGCTAACTTTAAGCTAAGCGGCTAAAAACAGGATGTCAACCGAACGTCACAGGAAGTCGTCATAGACTCCTGCTGGTAGAAAGCTAAACACTGCCCCCTCCTGGGAAACTTGAGATCACAGTTTCACTTCATCTTTAGGTATTTTAGTGAAATTAAACGTTTTTTTTTTCCTATAAGACGAACTTTGAGTTAACAAACTTCCTCGAGCTGAATAATCACTGTTATCTTGCATTTAAAAAGTAATTAAGGTATTTATGCAAGACAGGCATTTACCAGGACATTTTTCATTCACTGAATTCCTCAAACAGGAGGTACAAAATGAAAAATTAGAAACTTTTTAAAAGATACGGTTCAGATATTCACAGAGTTGATAAGTTGCTCGTTTGCTGGAAATATAATACACGTTTAATTGCTAGATCACTAAATAAGAGTAAACTTATCAGGAAAAAGAGACTTTTCTGATCTTATTTTACCACCTAAAAAATACATCTTCCTATTTAATTTTAAATAGAAGATTCTGACAGGAGGACAGGAGTAATAACAGTTTTTTCTGAAGAAAGACTGATTAATCCTAACACATCATCAATTTTTCTTTTTCTTTTCACCACTTGGTTCTATGAGTAACTGTTAAAATAGCAAATTTCTGAAATAGAACGGTTTAAAAAGTGTCTTTAAACTGATGTGCTGTGAGACTTTTTAGAAAATTGCAGGTTTATTAAAAAGTCGGTGCTTTAGAGTAAAATACACTAAAAAAGAGCTTGGTAATCTAGTATCTGTTAAGAAATAAGCACGTTAAGTAACACTGCCAGAGAAGCATTTACTTAAATATTCATGAATTGGGGTAAGACCTGGACAGGTGCCCACAGTTGAATAAGTTGACTTATAACAGTACTTTTGTGTAAACCCAACGCTTAAAATAGTGTGAAAACTCATTAACACTAGGATACATATATTAACCTGTAAAATATCTGAAGCTGGCAATTGTTTTATCCAGAAAGAGTGCTACACAGCGAATGAACATGACAGGTGTGGTAGAAAAAGACTTTGATCCTTATAAGATGAGGGACTGTTTGGAAGATGCGTTAGCGCTGCTGACAGCATCCTTACATCCATATGGCGAACAGGCAGACAGCATGAACCCAAAAGAGTTGTTGGACAATCTGATGGAGGTTGCAGAAGGTGTGACCTCTACAGAAATTACAAAGTCAAGTTATGATCAGCTGGCTAAAATTGCAATTTTGCTGAAAGGATCGTTCTATGCGGTTGTTGAGAAAGCTGATGACCTTACACTAAGGTTAGACAGTGAAAAAGTGTTTGCTCAGGAAATTGAAGATCACTACCTTCAATTTAAAAGCGAACACGAGGTCCTCATGAAAAAACATTATGAACAGATGTTTCAAT
>NC_056516.1:124575-145939 GCF_014905685.2 Nematolebias whitei | reverse complement strand
CATCCATCCATCCATCCATCCATCCATCCATCCATCCATCCATCCAGTAATACAAAAGTAAAACAAGTAATAACAAATGTTTTGTCTTTTCTGTTTAAGCTCTTAAATTCACGACGATCCGTTGCACGCTGTATTCTGACCGACGAGGAGTTCAAATATCTTGAAGGGGCGTCTGCATGTCTGATGAGCGATGAAGAGACAGACAGTGAAAACGGCCAAACGTGGAAAGTGTATCCACCTGAATGGAGGGCAACAAAGCTCACGGACATTTTGAATAGGTGCCAATGCCAACTTGCCAAGCTGCAACAAAAGTCGAGCAGAATGGTACATCGTACGGTGGCCAGTGGCATATGCAGCATGAGGCAGCCTCCAAGAGGCATAGACAAAACGTATTTGAAGTGAAGTTTTTTTTTGTGTGTGTTAATAAAAATCTTTTAACAAATTCTTTGTTTTCTATGTATATGATATTAATGTGCAGTTAGGTGTAAAACACCTGATTCACTAAACTACTTTATAAACTGTTCATTTAATATAAGTACAATAAAAGGTAATATGTGACCCATCACATCGAAGTGAGGATTAAAAGTGTTTTGAGTAAAATATTTGCAAAAATTGCGTTTTATCAAAATATAACAAATAAATGTTCTATCAGTGTAACATTTGATTGAATTGTCTAAAAAAAAAAGCCTAATTTTTTTTAAAAATTCTTATTAAAATTTTAAACAATTAGGTTTCAGACCAAATAATAGCCTAATGTATTATTGTAACCAACAAGCCAAATTAAGTCATATCTCTGAATCCCCTTATGATATCAGAATGATCCAGTATCAAAATATAGCTTTGAAAGCCACAAATCTGAAGATGTAATGGGCTCATTTTGACCAAATTTGACTTAATCCTCATTTTGATGTGATGGGTCACATACGATAAACCTAAAAACAAACAAAAGAAGTAAGAAAATTGTAAGATCATTTAAGATGGCAATGATAATCACATGTGGAATCACATTTAGTCTAATGGTATTTATAATTGTAATCATATACTTTAAATATAAAATAGAGCCAACAACTACAGATTGGAACAACTACAGATTGGAACTTCTTCAGATTAGCAAATGACTTCATGGATGAGCTCACTGTGACATCCTATATTGGTTTTTTTGTACAGCAATTCAACAGATTTAGCTATTTTTTATTCTTAGTTTATGTGAGGTTTGCATGTCAACTTTTCATCAATAATGATAAAATATTTAATTTTACTGACTTTACAAACCTCAACAATATAAACATATGGTTGTCCATTTTCTTCTTTTCATTTATTCTGTTAGGTAAACGTCTCTTGAAAGTGTGATGCAGGCTATTTAAATGAAAAAATAAAGTCCATGAAACAACTTAATTTACAGATAAAACACACAAGTAAACCCTTTTGAGTCTTAACTGTAAATTAAATTGTCCACGTCGCCAAACTCCTTACAGGTTGGTGGCGGTAATGCACCGTTTTCCAACAGCCGTTTAACTGAAGAAGAAGAAGACACTTCCGGTATTACATTGGCGGGATAACACAAACGAGGTCCTTCTCGGATAACGCGACGTGTTTGATTCAAAGCCAAGCGGCTCTACGATTTTCAGTAAGTTGCTGCTTCACATATTTAGTTCTAATTATTTTTGACCAAGCATGTGGTTAGAGCGTAAAATATGTAGTTTTACCGGTGTGTTACTCGACCTTTTACAACATGGCGTTGTCAGCGTCACGTCAAGTTGAGGCTGTTTGAAAAGTTGTACTGAGCAGAATAAAATGGACACTCATACAAGGGGAATGGGAGACATCTATAACCAGTGGCTGCTGACCACTGTTGGGCAACTCCTCAGTGAGAGGTGTCTATTTGCTTTTCTAAAAGCTGTTTTATGATGTCATTGTCTAAGTTACATATTTGGATATTTGCTAATATAATTGTGATCTAGGCTGGAAGTAATCAATGTTGGACAAAAAATGACCACTAAATATGTTTAGAACTACAAATCAACTTAGAATACTTTCCTGGATTTTCCTGCAAAACACCGTTCAAGTTATCAAGTCAATGAACTGTTGGTGTGTGGCATTGTGACTTAACATACTGTTATATAATTTAAATAATATTATAATGCAACGCCACATAACTGAATCTTTGTCTTGTAGCACCCAAGATGCAGCTCCACATCACGCAGCACAGAGTGGGCAGGTAAGAGTACTCATTGACTGAATATTATTATAATTATATAATGAAGAGTCTGGTGAAGACCTGCTGTATATGAAAAGTGTCTTGAGATGTTAAATGATTCAACCCTTTAATGAAACTGGCCTGAATTGATCATAAGGCTTTGTAAAAAGGGGAGATTTGTTCTGAGTTATGACAATTTTTAAAATGTGATTTAGTGTCAGGAGCAGAGCCAGTAGTGATGAGGGGATTGTTCCTGTCAGTATAAAGGAACAGGTGAGCTGTTGTAACTGTGTGTGAACAAGTATTAGTTCCAATATAAACACTTTCTAAACGACAGTAGTGACTCGTTATATTTTTATCATTAAAAGTAAGACAATAAATACAGAAAGCCTGCAATGAAAGTATGAAAGTAATATGAAATAAGCCTGCATATTTTGCCATTGAAAATATATTAATTGGTTAAGTCAAAATGAGTTTTCCTTATCAAATATACTAAAGCTTTACAGATTATTGTCCTGATGCAGGCTCAATAAATTAATTCCTCTGGACAGATTCTTCTTTGTATCAAAAAGATTTCTTCAGTCAGAGGAGCTGAGACAAACTCAGTCATCGTTCCTCCTTGATAGAGAGGAACGATGGTCTGAGAGAGGAGAGAAGGAGGCCATCTTTGTGAAAAGAAACCGTCCATCATTAAACAGAGGTGGAGGCCTCCGGGTTCAACTGTCCCCCTCTTACAATGCTGTTATTGCTAGTATCTTACGTTCACATAAAATATTTGATAATGTTCTTATAGAAACAATTCTTGAATAATGTTCACACTGTGTTAATGCTGCATGTTTGTCTCAGGGTACTTCTTGTTCTGCCATTAACTCTAAAATACTTATTGAATAGTTTACATATGTAGGTAAAACTAGATGTTAAATACACCAGAATGCAGGAAATGGCATCTATTTTATTCAAAATTTTCTGGGGGAGGACCCCCAATGGCTACCAAGCCAAGAGCCATTGTTAGCACTGAGGTTAAGCTAAAACTAAACTAGCTAAAAATAAAAAAAAATCCTAGAGAAAACAGAATTAGAATTAGAATGCAAAATATATCTGATTTGCTTTAGTCTCACATTACATCATTGTAGATGTGTGAAACTATAGTTTCTGGCAATGCAGAAGAAGTAAAACTTTTAATTAAATTCTGGGTCCTCGTGTAAAGATGTGTTAAAGCACCATCTACTGGTAGATATGAGTTACTAAAAATATTCAATATGGGAAGATTAAAAAAAAGGTTTTTGGAACATCCGTAAACTTTTTGTTTGAGAATCTAAGAATTGAGATATGGATGCATTTGCTTTTTGTTATGTATACATTTTAAAAAGTGCTCTTATTGACCTTGTGTTTTCTGTTGAAGCTTTTGAATTCACGGCGGTCTGTTGGTCGCTCCATTTTAAATGATGAAGAATGAGGGGGTGCCAACATGCCTATGAGTACGAGACCGACACGAAGACAAAGACACATGGAAAGTTTATCCACCTGAATGGGAGAGCAGCAAAACTAGGACATTTTAGACAGATGCCAGTACAAACTTGCTGAGCTTCAAACAAAGCCCTGCAGAATGGATGGCTACATTGCAGAGTGCCCAGTGGGAAATGCAGCCTGAGGCAGCCTCCAAGAGGCACCAACAACTATTTTTTTTTACAAATGAAACCGTAGGGGTTTTTTTTTTGTGTGTGTGTTTTAATAAAAAAAGAAAATCTTTAAGAAAGTCATGGTCAGTGTTTTCATGTCTATGATATGTTTGCATTAGTATGTGTTATGAAGATACAAACCACTGTGTATTTACTAGACTGCTTCATAAACTGTTTATTATACTGATTTTTCATAGTTCTTATTGAAATGGTAATGTGCTTACTGGTCCAGCTCGTGATTTGTACATCATGATGATGGTACATAAACCAAAATTAAAGACTCATTAATTTTGATGTAAAAAACTGGGTGATCTTAAAATGTTAAAGATCTTAGAAGCCAACTATTTGTAGCCTATAGCAGATTTAAATAGTTATATAAAGCACTTCACGTATTACAAATAAAAACTAAATGGAGTGCAAGACAAAAAAAACAACAACTAACCATTGGAAACATGTTAAGATATAGTTATTTTACTTGAAGGCTTACCTACATGCCAAACCTGTATTTACAGGCAGAGTATATCAGATTCCCAAATTTGCATAAATGAAAAATCTGTAAATATCCGACTGACATCTGCCACGTAATACGCCAAAGATGCGGCAAGTATGCAAAAGGATCTGAAGCTGGAACTCCGAGGGATCGCATACTTCAGGATCCTTCGCAGATAAACATCTGTAAATATCCGACAGACATCTGTCACGTATAGGCGTGAATCTGAAACCAACCATACGTCAAAGATGCGGCAAGAATGCAAAGAGATCTAAAGCTGGAATCCCAAGGGATAACAGAGTCACATATTTTCGGGATCTGCCACAGATAAGTATCCGGATTTTGGGATTTTTTTAGGATCCATTTGTGTCCGTATACGGGGATATCCGAAAACTGAATCTGCCGGGGATGCGATACGGAATTTCCCGGAAATTGTACGTATATGTGAAGGATACGGAGATATCACCACATCGGATCGCACCGTATATCCATGGTTTTAGTGCAGTGTGTTTTTAGGTTCCTGCGGGTCATAGACACCTCTGCTCCGGAATCTATTAGGTAAGGTTCTCCCTCTACTTTAGTGTAGATTTCGTCCCCCTCCCAATAGGCATCTTCCAGAGTGACCCGCAACCTATCTGCCATTATTTAGCTGGCCCTCCACTCCCTTTCTCACGGGATTCATGGAGGGCTCTTTTCTCTTCTGGGGTTAGTTTTGCATATTCTTCTGGGGGTAGGTATTTACCCCCTTTCTGTGTTGTGGAGTTTGAAGCTGGGGCTGAAAATCGTTTTGGTTGTTGATCCCTGTATTGTGGTTCTGACTGTCTTGGTGGTCTTTCCCTATACTGTGTCCCTTGCTGTCTCGGGAACTGTTCTCTGTATTGTGGCTGCTGAGGGGCCTTTTGTGTCGGCTTCGGTAGTTTTTGGCTTTGCCTGCTCTCATTTTTCTTCTTCTCTTCCCAGAACAGCTGTTCCAGATCGTATGATTTCACTGCCTGGTCTATCTGGGCGTCATTAGTTTCATGAGGCATTTTGGCAAAGGTGAGCTCTCCCCTTCTTCCCTTGGATACTATCCTTAAGGCTTTAACATACCTTTTAGGGGGAATTACTTGTTTAAGCTGATACCAAACTGGGGTGAGGCGTTGGCCTTGATCCATGCGCATTCTTGCCCGCTGAATGTGAGAGTCTTCATCGTCCATGTCCTCTAGGACCAGTTTCTCAAACTGGCTTTGAGCTGATTCCCCTTTACTCATTGGGTTTGTGGTGACATTACCCAGCCACAACTTTTTTGCTGCGTCACACTCAGTGGAGCTAACTACCATGGGCCACACATCTTTGATGTATTCTTCGGTGGTCTCCTGGGGTTGTTTTTCCCTCACTAAGGTTTTCAGCTTTTTGTACTCACGATAACTATCAGTTTCTGGGCCTGGGGCTCGGTTTTGTTTAGCCTGCCTGGGCTCAAGGGTTGATTCGGGCACTTGATACGGTGGATTTGTCTTGGCCGGGTACATGTCAACTTCCTCATCGGCCGATATTTCATCTCGCAATTTCTTTTCTGTTTCTTGGGCATATTTGTAGGCCGTCTTTTTCATTCTTCTCAGCATCACATCATGTACTATCCCTAAATAAGCTGTCCTAAACTTACTGGTTAAGGGTTTGTGGGCTGCTAATGTGGGGTATGAGGGCATCATTAAAATGTTGGCCCACTCTCCCAAAGTAGCTTTAACAGTCAGTTCCACTGTCTCCTCTGATCTGTCTGCCCATACTGGTGGAATGTCATAGTGATTCTGGCCAGCTTCAGGGACGTAAGTTCTACACCCATCACTTGCCTGCACCGGGCCCCAACTCAAGTCCCTGGCCAACCTTTCTGATGCTCTATGTACGTCCAGTATTTCTACTCCCTTCTTTTGTCCTTTTCTTTGTCCTATTCTTAATGGCTTAACTGGACTGTCGTACTGGCCTGCTATTGATTCTAGACTGGCACTACCTTCATCATCGGTATCTTCCTGACTCGGGTCTGTATCTGGTTCTCCCTGGGAGCTCTCTTCGTCTTCTTCCTCACTCTCTATGTTTAAAGGTTGTATCTTTGTTAATGTTTCTCTCTTTGGCTGTCCTTCTCGTGAGTCTGCTCCGCTTCTGCGTCGTCTTGTGGTTGAACTTTTCAGGTCATTTTCGGAGGGTGAGGTCAGAGGCGTTTTCGACCCCTGAGGACTAACCCTCAACAGGTCTTCACTTTTCTTGGCTCCCGGTGATGCTAATGATTTTTCTGTGTCTTCTTTCCCTAACTTTAGGGGTTCCTTGATTGGTTTTTCCTCTGGTTTTGTCATTGCGGCCACAACTCTGGATTTTCGATCTTCATCTAGATGAGTGGGGGTCACTATAATAATTTCTTTTAAGTGGGCTTCCGCTGGCATGTCCTTGGCCAGGTACGTCATTGAATTGACCGCTACTCTCTCAGCTATTTCCCACTGCAAATGATGGGACCGGAGCCCATCTATCCCTATCACTATGCGCCTGAAGCCGAACTCTATGGCTCGGAACACTTCTCTCTGCAAAGCTTCTAACATTTCCCTGAGGTAGCTGGTAGTATCGGTTGCTTCTTTATAGCTTCGAATTGGGATGTGTATTATCGCATAATATGGAGCATCAGCTCCACTGGTCATTCTTGTTTTTGGCTCTGTGCTATTTGGTTCACTAACAAGTTATTTTATTTCAGCTTGGTACTCCCTGCCAGCCACTTTCTTTAGAGCTTTTCTGTAAGTCGAGTTATGGATTTTATACTTATGATTTGTAAACACCAGTAATGCATCCGCCTCTACAGACCATGGTGTCCCTATCACCTGGTATACTCGGGTACCATTTTGAAACTTCACACATTGAGTCCCCTTTGGGAGTGGTTCTAGAGTGGGACCAGAGTGGGACAGAACCTGTTTGAGCCCTGCTGTCTGCCTGATTTCCCTTTTCGGTTTCTTTTGGGAATTTTCTTTTTCATCTTCCTCTTGACTGGAATATGATTCAGATTCTGGTTTTAGGTGTTTTTCTTTAGCTTTCTTTTTTCCGTGAGTTTTTGGGGTTTCCCCTGATGGGCTCTTTTTAAGATTCTCTTGCTTATTCGGCTGGTCTTTTAGTGGTTCTGTCAGCTCCTGTTTTCGCACTCCTCGCAACCCCCTTTCTGTCCACCCAGTTTCAGTGGCTTCGAGTTTCCCCATCCTCTCCACTATGCTTTGGGCAAGAAGGTCTAGGTTCTTGTTAACCTGTTTCATATACTCTTTACCCCCCGTGCACCCATCTATACTTTCTTCAGATTTGTTTTCTCTTTTGAATACACTTGTAAATAATCTTAGTTGCTCTGCTCTGGTTTCCTCGTCTGTATCGAAGTCTGAATGGTATTTGGGAGTTTCCCTGTACGCACTCAGGTTTGGAGTGGAGCTCACAAACGTGGGGGGGTGATGAGAGGCTGGAAGGTAAGCTCTCTTTTTTGGCTTCGCACCTCCCGAGTTTTCTCCTTCTGTTTTAATTTGGAGGGGGGGTATATTCTTTATAACCTCGTCCTCCTCTGGTTTGCTTTGGTCTTCTTCACTCTCCGACGCTTCGGGGGTATGTGTGATGGAATTTTGCTCACTTTTCAGATCCCTCTCTGACTTTTTTCTTTCCTATATTCCCTAATTCTTGCCAATTCTTCCTCACACTCCTAATATTTTTCTGTTGCCCTTACTATAGGGTGTGTAATGATCCCTTCTAATCCTGTCACTTTGGATATCATCTTTACTATGGAGTCATACTCGACTGAGGGACTAATTACTGACACTATTGTTGTATCTTTTCGTGCCTCTATCTGTTGCACCCACCATTGCAACCATTTTTTAACTTCCTTTTTTGATTTTGCTTCGCCTGGGTCTCTTGTTACTACTGTTTGAATTCCCCGCCGGACTTTTGTACAGAAAAACACCCCTTTTTCTTCTATAAATTTCTTCAGTCCTTGCTCTAGGACACCTTCAACTACCTTGGGATTACTTTCTTTTAATATTTCCCTTACTACTAGATTCCAGGTATCATACCCTTTTCCATACAGGATGATTTCCACCTTGGTCACTCCTTCTGCTGATTGTTCTCCTGTACTTTATACGATTGACTTTTGGCCATCTGTCTTTCCTTCTACTGGCTTCTGTTCTTCTTGGATTGTCTGAGTCGGCTTGGAACCTCCTAGCTCTGCATTCGTCGATGCCCCTTCTGAGGCCATGGTTATGTCTTTTCTTGTCGGGACAAGGTCGTCGGTCCTCAAAGTCTCCAGACTTTATCCTAACGTTTTGGACTAGGACGGACTAGCTGCTTGCCTATGACTCTGGATTATGGTCAGTAACCCTCGTAAGCCTTCTACCCCTCCTCACTAGCCTCTAGTGATCTATTGGGGGTACTGACTGGGGGGTCTCCCAGCCACTAACAACTCCTTACTCTCTAGAGCTGTTCTATCGACGCCTATCAGTCCTCTGTAGCGCGCCTTTTCTTCTGGGGGGTCTTTATTCCTTTAAAGAGAGTCCCATCTGGGGTGCCATGTTTTGCTTTCCGATAAGCAAAGGTAACCACTGGAAGTAGCGATAAGCACCTTTGCTTGCAGCCTCTCCTCCAAGGGGTCCGGAGACTAACTTCAGCGTCGGGGTATTACCTACAGTTGTCTAAAGTAGCCTCATTAAGGCTGCGACGAGGTGATTCATCCAGAATATTAACGACCTTAAATCGTGAGTCACACCCTGATCTCACTCTGTTACCTCGAACCTCCAAGCAGCAGGGATGGATTTTCTGGTCCAGAGAAACTCACGTTGTGGCCGCTCACCTCTTACTTTAGCGTTACAATTGTTAACTGTTCTGGTAATCTTTAGGGCCCTGGAAATGGGCACAAGGGTGTTGTCACTCAATAACTAATGAACCTTTCAAAACCTCCTCTATTGATGTTGTTAAGTGAACCAAGCATTGCCATGTTTTTGTTCAATAAGGGTGAAATAATAGTCCAGATTTATACGTTTTGCTTTGCTTTAATCAACAATTTGCGTAGGGGTACAGCAACAGGCACAATTTTATAATGATTAATTTTCATGATTACACAAGATACACTTTCTTCACTATAATAAGGTAATGTAATCTTCCTGATGACTTCTAATCCCCAAGAGCCCTTGGGGACTTTGTAAACACTACCTTCCCTCAGACCTTTCACACATCAAGCCAAAAGAGGTTCTCTCTCAACTCCCTCATGAACCAGAAGCACCTTCGAGCAAATCCCACTAGTACCCAGTTTAATACTCTTGAATTTATCCTGTATGCTAAATTTCTAATCTGATTAATTAATTTATTTAGACCAGAAGGACAGGGTAGTCCGCTTACCATGATTTTGAGGTGTCTCTCAGAGAATCTTTGTGTCGGTAAACGGCATATTTCCCGTTTTCTAGGAGAGAAATACGGGCCAACCCAAAAACAGGAGCAGCTTATGCCAATTTGAAAAAAAAAATCAGAGCTTTGGATGAGCCCGGGCCAAGCTTTTAGAAGTAGGACCCCTCTTCAGTCTGTTGTTGCAAGTGGAGACTTAATCCAATCCCATTTCAGTGGAAAAAGAAGTAAATCCCCAGCCTTGTCCCAAACCGATATAATCCAACTTCTTTCGGGCGTCTCTGATCCTCTAACTGCTCTCTGCTGTAGTACCTTCTGTTCGACTCTTCAACTCAGCTTTTGACCAAGTTTCATCAGTTCAGTCTGTATTTAAAGATCCCTTTTCCCTCCTCCTCTTAAGGAGGGGTTTTGGAAAATTACATCATCTTTTTTCCAGTAACTTGTCTGTTGTTTTGCACCTCAACCGGTTCAGACCAGTTTTCGGGTACTTTCCAGAACTTTGAGAAAAACAAGCTGGTTCCTGTTATTTGCTCAGAAGTGCATCATCACAAGATGAGTTGAAATGAACCCTATGACTTTTTGTTCTCTTTTTTCTGCTCAAAACATGTCCAGACTTGTTCAGACTTGCCCTATGGTTACATCTGGCCTCTTTGCTCTTTTCTACTTCAACACTTTCCAAGTAAATCACACAATCATACAATGGATTATACAATTCTTAAAAATCAATACATTTCATTAGTTGATTACTTGTTGATTATTAGTAAAACAGTAAAACACTTTTGATTACACATTATTATATTTAGCTTGATTTAAAGCAGGAGTTCAATTCTTCTGTTTTCAGCAGCTGAGGAGAACTTTGATCAGGCTTCACCTTCATTAAAGCTGGCTGTATGTTACATCACTTCAGACACCAGGTTTATCGACAGTCTATATGTGGCCCTGTGATGGACTTGCGACCCGTCCAGGGTGTACACCGCCCCTCGCACAGTGATTGATGGACATGGGCACCAGCGACCCCCGTGACCAAAATGGAATAAGCGGGTAAAGATAATGGATGGATGGATGGGTTTTGTCCTCATTTTTTTCCTTGGGCCCTCCATCCTTGTAGTTTCTCCCTCCTCCCACCCAAGTCTTTTAGGGGTGGCTTTTTGGGGACACCAGGGGGCGTCCTGGGGGGGTATTGTAAGGTTGGTGCCATCTAGTGGGCCTTCCTTGTCTGTACTCCCTAGTGTGCCTTCTCGTTTACCCAATTAGTTTCACTCCTGTCAAGTCCCAGCTGTATGTAATCATGTCCTGTCTTGTCTGTGTATTTAAGTCTATTTGTGAGTCTTGTTCGTTGTCGCGTCGTCGTTGGATCTAACCTGTCTTGTTCTGCCAGTCTGAGTGTTATCCAGTCCTGACCTGATCTGTGTCCCCAGTTTGTAAGTTTGCTGCCACGTCAGCCATTTGATTTATTATTAAAGTATTTATTTTGTACCTCCTGTAGCTGAGTCTCTGACTGCACTATTGGGATTCCTGTCCTGCTCTGTTGTAAACCCTGACACCCGGTACATATAAACATAAGTGAAAAAAATCATAAAAGGTGAAACAATTTATTTCGTACAAACATAATTTGTTTACATTTGGTTCTGTGCTCATCTGTTCAGTAAAACATTTCATATATATGTTTTGTCTATACTTTTTATTTTATATCAAAGTAACAGAAAAGCTTCATGTAAAAAATTACTGTAATACTAAGAAATTGCCTGTTTTCCTTGTGTTTTTGGGTGTCAAATCAAAGTTTGATTTGACAGTTGCAAAGAGCCATATCTGTTATGGTCTATTGACGTCATCAAACAAGATGCAACATTCGTGTTGCCTTATTAATATAATTACTATCATTTTCTCTCAGTGCTGCCATCTTCCTCTGAGCTTCTCTTTAATGTTGGAACTAAAAATATATATATTTTTATCTTCCTCTACGTAAATGTTAAAATCAAGATCAGACAAAAAGATTTTTAAGCTTTTATTGTTCATCATCTTGCCTGTTTGACGTAATCAAGTGAACGAAGGGTTTGTTATGGTTAAGCAGCTGGCTTCAGATGTACAATTAAATGCCGTAGGTTAGGAGTGAGGTAGAATTATGACATTGTTTTTAAAAGCTTGTGCTTAGGTCTCAATGCAAAAATGTAATGGCAGTGTTTGAGGATTCTCTCATTCAAGAACCCAGTGATTTTATTTATTTAAATAGTTTAGGTATGTGGATGCAAGGCTGAATCAAAAAATGATATTGTGTTCACACAATAGAGTTCCCGAGTAAACAGAGCCTGACATCATAGAGTTAATGAAGGTACAGTAAAGCTGTGTCAAGACTAGGGGTTGAATCGACTAGTCGATTCTAGGACATCTCACAATTTTGTAAAATTCATGTTGACAAGTGAAGGGTTTTGGGGTGTTCAAATGACCCGAGCACAAAATTTCAGGAGCACTTCACCTTAGTATTAAAGATTTAATTGAGACAAAGTTAAAGTATGCAGATATTACATGTAATCAGAATGCAGTCTGAGGAACAAAGTCAGAGCGAACCTTGCCTGGTCAATCAGCCTCGTGTTTGTTCAACCAAACTCTGTGTCTGAGCGAGATTTATAGGTTTCTCATGTCCCGCCCTTTCGGGTTCGGACATACTTGTGATTGGATGTCAAAACCTCTTGATGGTCCAAGTGACACCATGTTCAGCCACTCGGGCAGATTTTATCTCCAGGGTTACTCTGAAAGCCGCAGACGGCCTCGCTCATCCTTCTACTGATAAGGGTTGATTTACGAGCTTTGTTTTGGAACGCAGGACACGTACTCTCAGGTGTAGTCTGGCTTTCGTCTGTATAGAGCTTTAAAACACGTTTTCTGTGTGTCTGAACTATTATTAATGTGAGAGCATAAATACTCAACCTGTGTTAAGTATAAAGTATATGAATGTTGTGATTTAGTGTTATTTATGTTTAAACAATGTGTGCACAGTGTGTCACATTGCTGGGCCCTCAACTCTCAGCTGCTCTGCTCAGAGAACAAAGGAGGATCGTTTCCTGCTGCATGATTATCCTTAGCACTTGTGACATTATATATAACATGAAGTAATTAGTGTATGATTATACATGCACACACCTTGTAGAAAATGCATCATTTCACATCATCAGAGAAATGTCAAGGCTTGTCAAAAGATATAAAAAGATATAAAAGATATCAAATCCAACACAAGTCACAGTCATGTGATTGTGTTGCTGGGTACTGGCTAGAGCTGTCATTTCTAACCCGGCCCGAAAATTTGGGTCGGGCTGGGCCAAAATAATGTGCTGGATGGCCGGGCCGGGTTGGTGTCAGGCTTTTGATTTTGTCAGCGGATAAGTAACGGCTGAAGGTCCAATTTAGAATACCAGCCGTGTGCAGCCGTTTGACAGCGTGCTGACTGGCCGGTTGAAAGAAGTAAAAAAAAGTCCAGATGGCTCACTGCCAGTGACCCACCTGAAGCTTAACTGGACTGGACTCAGCTGCCACATCAGTGGACGTGAACGGACGTACCCGGCCAATTGAAAGATGTAAACAAAGAAAGTCCAGATGGACCACTGCCAGTGACCCACCTGAAGCTTAACTGGGCTCAGCCGCTGTGTCAGCGGACGCGCATGGCTAACGATCCAATTTGGATCACCAGCCGTGCGCAACCATTTGACTGCACGCTGACCGGCCAGTTGAAAGAAGTAAACAAAAAAAAAAACAGATAGCTCACTGCCACTGCACTTGACTGCAGCCTTATGTAGTGCAGGATCTCGTCAGGTAAATGGCCAACAGCTGGTGGTAAATAGTGGCCATCTTGGAGAGGAGAGCTGCAGCCAGTGGTACTCTCACATCAGCAAAATAGCTCCATCTTATATTACAGATCTTATTGGTCCATCCTTTCCTAACAGAACACTTTTCTCTCAGACTGCAGGTTTACTTGTGGTTCCTAGAGTTTCCAAAAGTATAATGGGAGGCACATATTTCAGTTATCAGGCTCCTCTCTTGTGGAACCAACTTCCAGTTTCTGTCCATGAGGCTGACACCTTGTCTACTTTTAAGAAAATGTCTTTCCTTTTTTGATAAATCCTATAGTTAGTGTTGGCTTGGGTTTTCTGAGCTATTCCTTGGTTTTGTTGCTTTCCAATTCCCGATTCCGATTATTTTTAGGGGGGGTAAAAAAAATGTCACGTTATAAATGAGCTAGCTAGCCAGAGTTCTTTCTGGATGAAATAATTTTTAACTTCTATTTGAATTTTAATTCAATGAACTTTTTACTTTTTATTAACTTTAGTATGAATTTCTCACAGTGCTATTTTCAACCAGTATCATATATCAGATATCAAACGTATGAACTTTCATATAAATGTTGAGTTTTCTTTTCACAGGGGTACACTTTCACGAGTTTTATGTTTGAAAACCTCATGCAAACACATTTCCACATGTCCAGTGTGTGATGCTGCAGCCATGTTACCGAGCTCCCACTGATGGGTTAACCTGCTGCACAGTACCAAACAAAAAAGCACAATGTGTACAACCCAGACCAAATTAAATGGAATGGTAAATGGACTGTACTTATATAGCGCCTTTCTATCTTATTTCAAGATGCTCAAAGTGCTTTACACTACAATCTGTGTCCTCATTTACCCACATACAGTACTCTACTAGATCTCTACGATGCTAATTGAACAAATCATTCTAATGAGACTAATAAGTGTTTTAGATCTCATTCAGACACCGATGGGACACACATCAGAGGCTATGAGGGGTTCAGTGTCTTGCCCAGGGACACTTCGACATGTGACTGCTGTAGATGAACAGATGCTGAGATATATTCATCAATTAAAACGGATTCTTCATTTTTCTGGACTGAATATAAACGTGCGTTGAATTTAATGAAATGTAACGTGAGACGTTATTTATCTTTGACCCATCAAAATGAATGTGGCCATTTATTTTCAGAATCAAAGTTTAACATCAACATTTACATTAATTTGGCAAAATATGAAAATAACAACATAATTAATCAGCGAGCTGTACAATTATGATCAATTATCCACACAGCGGTGGATGAGCACTTTACACAGACATTTCTAAATTATCTGGAATGATTTCTACTTGATAGAAGAATTTAAAGATGGAAAATGAAGTTTAAAGGGAGTAAAAGATGGATGAGGGAGAATGTGGTGTGTATGAGTGAAAAGTGTTGACAGGACGACACCCTCCATCCGACCCAGCTTTTCCTAGGTACGCTCAGTAGTGGTCTAGACTCATTTACCTCTCTGATGATGAATCAGAAGAAGAGGAGCTCCAGTTAACGCTACCTTTCAGCGTCTCCATAGGATGGCTGTGACTCGTCCGAAGTAGTGACGATATCCCGTCTGACACAAGTTCACCTCAGCCAGTGGACCTCACATGAGTGGGGTTCGTCCGAGTTCCACTCAGAGGTGAAGATGTTATAATCCCATAAAACTCGGAAGAGCTCTATCATGTCAGGGTTTTCCTGTTTCCCAGCCAGACTCCAACAGAACTTCACAGAACTCACAGAACTGAGAACTGGGCACATCAAAGAACTGCCACTTCACCGAACATCTCAGAACTGCTACCACACAGAACTGCGATCATCTCAGCACCCTGAGAACTAGGAAGTACCGACATTTTAAAGGCTCTATTTCCGGTATATTTGGGAGTCCCTGATTTGTCAATGTCGACCAGACAGGGGTGTGTTTTGTGATGTAATGTGTTATGGAAAGTCAGAAACCAGCAAGAATGTTATTGGAACAGATTGAAAATGTTCCCAGACAGGCGAGTTTGGAGAAACAGGTGCCAACTCCTCTGTTACGTCTGAGAGGATTTAAAACAAGACAGTTGTTCCAACAACTTGTCTGCTTCGACTCCTGACCTTGGAAAACGTACACTGCTCATTCAAAGACAGAAATCAGAAAATGCATAATTACTCTGTAACAGGCCTTAACATGAATTCTACTTTGCATAAGCAACTAAAAATCATTGTTACTGTTTTACAGTTAATAAAATTGATTAGTTCACTGTAACATCTAAAATGTTTGAACTAAAACACTTTGATTATCAAACATTTGTAAAACAGGAATGATAATAGAAAAGAGAGTGTTCTTTCACTTGAATTTTCAAGAAAGAAAGTCTCAGGATGGGTGAACCTGTATTTCTGGATTCAAATCAATGAAATGACAGTTTCTGTCCCACAAGGTTCTTAAGGTCAAGGGTTTTGACCTTAGGCTTAGTTTTGACATCAGGTCAAGTTCACTACACTGCTGATGGATTCGAACCCCCAACTCTTGCATTGGAGGACGACTGCTCTAACCACTCAGCCACAGCCGCCCCTTAGATTAGCAGCAGGTACAGTATAAAATCAGAAACCATTCTTGTTGAGGAAAATGATCATATCTGCTTCTCAGGTAGTATGTGTGAGCATTCTGGACAGACAGTGTTTCCTGCAATGGAGAACACATTTGAAGGTGTAGAAGAAGCTTGAACACATAAATATGAGAATGCAAGATCAAACAGCAAAGGATAAGTCTTGTGTTGGTTCCACCACCAGCAGCAGGGTCCTCAGACAGAAAGGCTGGTGGAATGTCCTGGTACATCTGCAGCCCTCTTTCCACTTGTCTCTTCATGGATATGGAGCTGTGACATTACGTTCTGTGCCTCTTCCTCAGCAAAAAGCTCCTTCAGTGGAGACTTTCTGAACAGACTGTAGGGAGGCAGTTCCTAAGCAAACAACAGGTTCATCATTATTATCACTAAAAAGGATTATTAATGGACAGTACTTACAGTATATAGTGCCTTACTATCTTATCAAGACAATGAAAGCACTTTACGTTAAGTCAACCTTTATTTAGACTGGTTAATCCCATTTAGCCTTGAGGACTCATTTACAAAATAGACCTGATTTCAACAAAGAATGTTGACAACAGTGGTCAACAACGACAACAATAGACAGTTATAAAAAGGCATACAGATTTTTTTTTTTTTAACAAATTAAAATAAGATGGCAAAAACAGTAACAAAAACAGCCAGATTATAAGGCAAATGTAGAAAACTAAAAACAGGAACATATCTGCATTAGTCCTTGCCAGGAGTCCAGCTGATTCTTAAAGCCACTTAGAGAGGTCAAGGTCGAGAGCTTCACATCTTTTTGCAAGATATTCCAGGAAACAGGAGCAGAGTAGGAGAAGGCCCTTTTGCCTAGTTCAGTCCGCACTGAGGGAACACAATGAGGGTAATAATGTCCCGAGAACGTACGCTGTAACTGCACTCACACAGAGACATGTAAGAGGAGATGCATGAAGAGAACAGACCAAGAAGTGATTTAAAGATGAAAATGTACCAGTGGGAGAGTCTGCGTGAAGTTAATGATGTCCATTTAACCAGTGAATACAGGATGCAGTGGTGGGTACGATAATCACAGCCAGTTATGAATCTTAGTGCATCATGATAGACAGCATCCAACATCTGCAGGGTGCTTGTAGGAGTGTTCATGCAAATAATGTCACTGTAATCAATGGAGGGAAGGAAGGTCACAGTTACAAGGCGTTTCCTAACATTCAGAGTTAGACAGGATCTGTTTCTGAAAAAGAAACCCAGTTTAACTTTCAGTTTCTTTACTAGGTTTTCCACGTGAAGCTTAAAAGAGAGATGCGAGTCGACCAAGATACCCAAATATTTAACAAATTCAATGGGGACAGCATTTGAGGATGAAATCAGAGGAAGAACTGCTGGGACGGACTTTCTGTTTGAAAAAACATCACTTTTGTTTTATCGGCATTTAAGACAAGTTTGAGACGGAACAAATCAGACTGGTTGGTGTCAAATGCAGATTGCAAAAGCTGGAAAGTCTTAGCAACGGTCATTAGCATAGGAATTTAAGGATGCATCAGGGATGCTCTGACCTACATTACCTATGTAGATTGTAAAGAGGGTGGGTCCTAAGACTGAGCCTTGTGGTACACCATTGTTGACTGTTAAATAACTGGAGGAAGTACCATTATGTTGAACACATTGCTTCCGATCTGAGAGATAGTTAGAGAACCAACCAATGGTATGATCTGACAAACCAATTTCTGAGAGCTTACGACACAAGATGTTATGATCCACAGTGTCAAAAGCTTTAGACAGGTCTAAGAAAAGTGCAGCACAATAATCCTTAGCATCCAATGCTTCAACGACATCATTAAGAACCTTCAGTCGTTGTGCTGTGTTGTTTCCTGAAACCAGATTGATGGAGAGGTAATATGTTAAATGAGTCCAGGTAATTTTTGGTGTGAGAGTTTATCAGTTTTTCTAGAGCCTTGGCTAAAATGCAGAGTTTAGAGATTGGCCGATAGTTGTTCAGTGAGGTGCGGTCACCTCCCTTCAGCAAAGGAAGAACAAAGGCTGTTTTCCAAGCGTCTGGGATGGAGTTTTGGCTTATGGACAGGTTAAAGATGTGGGTCACAGGGACTGCGATGATATGAGCGGCCATTCATTTTTTAGGATCAAGAACTTTTAACAGTTTATTTACCTCACTAACTGAGAACAGAGAAAAAGAGAAGTTGTGATTAACTGAGGATTGACTTATAGGAGGGATTTGATTTGTAGAAAATTGGTTAAGTGAAGTGGCTGTTTTCCATTAGTAACTGTGTCAAATAAAGAACTAGAAGAAAACAAAATGTTTGTTGAAACAGTTCAGGAACTCGTACTTATTTGACACAGGAACAGAGTTAATGAGAAGTTGTGATGGGAGGTAAATGGACTGTATCTGAAAAAGTTAAATCTGGTCTCTGGACATTCAAAAAACAAATCCAAGCAAAACAAAAAAAAAGTAGAAACGTTTTATTGGATATTTCTTATCTAGACTGGCCCATGGTTTTGATCTGCTCAGAGACGGGATTATAATGAAATTATGACCCGGTTCTGACTGGGTTAAACTGGGCCAGCAGCTTTAATAGAGTCTCCCTGGGATTTCAATATCAATCAAGGAATAGAGTTTAATCTGCTTGCCACATCATGTAGAAAGGCTTTTTAAGCATTGTCTCATATTTCCTAACACATCAGAACCACATAAGATCCATTGAGATCACACTTAGTCACACCCCCTGTCATACACTGACAGGTTGAGCTCCCCTTCTGTGAAGGAGGAGTCTAAGACCCTATAAATGAGTAACTACACGGGACATCAGGGCTCTTCCGGGTCTGTGAACACGTCACACACCGGAGAGACCAGCGCTGTTAATTGTAACCTTTTCCTTCCTTGATTTTAATATAATTGATAAAACTTAATTGACGTTTCCTTGATTTATTGATATTGTGAGTTGCCACTTCTGAGGGAGATTCGAGCCGGAGGAAAGACATAGGCTGGAGGGGGTTTCCGGGTCCAGTGACCCGCAGCCAGCTCTTGTCTTTAACAGTTGGTGCCGTGACCGGTCTCCCGTCTTTAGAATTAGTAGCTCGTTTCTTATTGTTTAATGATGACACAGCGGCAGGTGACCGAGTCTGAGCAGACTGAACAAGCCAGCTATTATCTCATGAGGTAAGCAGAAAACCTATTAAATCAAATTTCTGCGTGTCCCTTAAGGACTGACAGGCTGCACTGTTTTCGGTTTTTGTGCACACAGTTTAGTGAACTAAAAGGCAGTAGAACGTTACAGTATAATATGGGATTTTGTGAATGTATTTATCCGACGTAAAAGTTTATATATGGGATGTTTTTTGATGGGGCGTGCGGGGGAGCGGAGCCGGAAACGTTAGCAACTTGCTAACCGGAAGTGGTCCGAGAGCGTTCTAAACAGACAAAACGCTATTTTTTCCCTGAAAATAAGAATCAGGGTGCGGGTCCAGGGTCAGAGAGGAAGCCTAAGGCCCACGGCTAGTAGTAGCTAGCTACAGTGACTGATGACCCACAGTCAGCTCCCAACGCAACAGCTGGTGCCGAAACCCTTCTCTCATCTTTAAAAGTGGTGGCTTGTTTCGTATTATTTAATGGTGACACAGCGGCAGGTGAACGACTTGGAGCAGACTGTTTCTAGCCGGCTTTTAACATGAGGTAAGCAGAAAACCTGTTAAAATTGAATTTCTGTGTCCCTTAAGGACTTCAGACTGCTCTGTTTTCGGTCCGGTGCATGCAGCTTAGTGAACTAAAAGGCAGTAGAACTGTAATGATTGAGGTTGGATCAGAACCACAAGAATCCAGAACGGTTTAAAAGGTTTTATTAAATAAGTAAAGAGCTGCCACTCTCGGCTGGTGTTGGTAGACAAGCAGCTGAAGCTGGATCTTGTAAGTCTCAGTGGGCCGGAGGCAAAGCGCTGAACAGCGCTGAGACGTCACCGAGGGGCGGTGTACGTCGGTGGTCTTGGGTGGACGATCCAGAGGCAGAAGTCGTGGGCAGAAACAAGGTCGGCAACAGGATCTGATAAAGGCGACAGTACCAAAGAGCAAGGCAAAACTCGGAGTCCAAAAACAAGCAGATAACGGCAGCAAAAAGGCAGATGAGCAGAGGTACAAAAGGGCAAGACAAAAATCAGAGGTCGAGGGGCAGGCAGGAGACTGAATAGGATCAGAATACAAGAGAGAAACAATGGAAGACTTCTCACCAAAGGCTTTCGATATTCTGGCACCAGACTGTGAGGGAGAGAAGCTTTTAAGCACCAGAGCACAGGTGTTTCCCATGAACACTAACGAGCTGCAGTGAGAGGAAGTGTGACAGGCAGAAAGCTGCAGATAGGAAGCAGAGCTGACAGAAACCAAATGAACAAAGAGAAAACTAGAAACCAAGCAGTGAAAAGTGTGTTTTAGCAAAGATTAAAGTGCGCATCATGACAGGTCCCCACCTAAAGGCACAGCTCCAGACGTGCCACCTGGTTGGTCTGGATGCCGTCTGTGGAAGTCCTGGATGAGGCTGCGGTCCAGGATGTTGCGGGCTGGAACCCAAGAGCACTCTTCCGGGCTGTATCCCTTCCAGTCTACTAGGTAGTGAAGACCACGCCCCCATCTCCTGGACAGGATGAGGCGTCACACTGAGTAGGCGGATGCCCCATCAATCAGACAGGCGAGAGGGGGGGAGTCAGGTGCTGGGTGGAACTGGGACTGGGTAAAAGGCTTGATACATCATGATACATGGAAAGATGGGCGAATACGAAGTGACTTGGGGAGGCGAAGGCGAACAGAAACGGGATTGAAAAGTTTGAATATGGGGAATGGACCAATAAATCGGGGAGCGAGTTTGCGAGGCTCGAGCTTAAGGGGCAGGTCCTTGGTGGAAAGCCAAACCCTCTGACCCTCCTGATGAAAAGGTTGTTGAGACCTCCCTCTATTGGCCCCTTTAACGTAGACTGCGGAGGTCTCCAGGAGGGCCTTCCTGGCTTTCCACCAGGTGCATTTACAACTGTAGTGAACTAAGCCTCAGGTCAAATCTGGCCCTGAGGGCCTTCCTAGGACAAGAACTGTCATTTCATTGATTTGAGTCCAGAAACACAAAATTAAGTTCATCCAGAGACTTTCTAAGTGTGTCCTGCACTGATCAATTGAAAGAACACTCTCTTTTTTATTATCATTACTATTTTACAAATGTCTTGATAATCAAA
>NC_056516.1:101563-124565 GCF_014905685.2 Nematolebias whitei | reverse complement strand
CAAAGTGTACCGTGGGATGAGCTGGGTCCAAAGGAGCGTGTTGTCGTTCTGGTCTACAGACCTACATCTTCACCCATCTCTCTCCATTTAAACTCCCTCATTTCCCATCTTTAAAACTCTTCTATCTGCCAGTAATTAATCCAGATATTTTCAGAAATGTCTGTTGTAAAGCTGACCCAGATACCATGGCCGTATGGTTTCCTAATTGTAAAGCTTGCTAATTAAGCTTGTTATTGTAATCAATTTGCCAAATTAATGTAAATGTTTGATGTTAAACTTTGATTCTGTTAATAAATGACCGCATTCATTTTGATGGGTCAAAGAAAATTAACGTCTCACGTCACATTTAATTATTCAATGCACGATAGAACTCAGTCCAGAAAAATGAAAGAATCCGTTTAATTTATGAATAATATCTCACAGATATATGTTCATTTACACAACAAAGGGCTGACTTAAGTGCAGAGGGAACTTGAGTCTTGCGCTCCTGAAAAGAAAACAGAGGGGGTTGAAAACCAGATACAACAAAAAACGGGGACAGACCAGTGGCAGAGGAGGGGATGGAGTTCAAAGCATGTTCCACTTAGGGGAGATTGGAGGACCACTTACTGGGGTCTTTCTGACAGAGGCCCCTCAGCTTGGTCTCGACCTCCTGGTTGGCCCTCTCTATCTGGCCATCTGTTTGGGGATGGAACCCAGACGAGAGACTGATGGACACCCCCAAGAGATTGCAAAACTCTTTCCAGAACTTGGAAACAAACTGTGGGCCTCTGTCAGAAACTATATTGGTGGGTCCTTCACGGGCCATGACAGAGGCGAGTTCTTTGGATGTGGAGAGTTTCGGAAGGGGAACCAAATGAACCTGTTTGGAAAAGCGATCAATGACAGTCAAGATAATAGTATTGCCAGCTGAGGGGGGGAGACCAGTGATAAAATCTAAACTAATATGGGACCATGGACGAGAAGGAATGGGAAGAGGGTGAAGCAAACAGGAAGGTGGGTGTACGTGATGTCTTAGTCTGATTACAAACATGGTAGGAGAATACATAAGTATTTATATCACTATACAATGTAGACCACCAAAACTGAGCTCGAACTAGGGCAAGCATCTTAGCGATGCCAGGATGGCAAAACAGGTGAGAAAAATTTTAACACATCATTGACCCGACCAGGCAGAACAAATAGCCGGTTGGAAGGGCATGCAGCTGGTGGAGGGCATGACTGGTTGGCTTGGATAAGGTCTCTTTCTAGCTGGGTGATGGCCGGGTGAGCAGAACTGGGAAGGATATATTCCTCGTCTTGGTTTACTGGGTGGGAATTGTCCTCCATCACTCTAGACAGAGCATCAGGTTTCATGTTTTTGTGGCTGGGTCTGTAAAACAAGGTAAAATCAAAACGAGCGAAAAATAATGTCCACCTGGCCTGTCTGGGGTTTAGTCGTTTGGCTGATTTAAGATATTTGAGATTTTTATGATCGGTCCAAACCTGAAATGGAACCTTGGCGCCCTACAACCAGTGCCGCCACTCCTCCAATGCAAGCTTCACAGCTAGTAATTCACGCTCTCCAACCTCGTAGTTGCATTCAGCAGGAGTGAGACCCTTAGAAAAATAAGCACAAGGATGAAGTTTCCCATCCTCACCATGTTGACTTAAAATAGCCCCAGCACCAACCCCAGAGGCATCTACCTCTACAACAAATGGTCTTTCAGGGTCAGGGGCGTGGAGGATGGGAGCTGAGGAGAACAAGGTTTTGAGTTTGTGAAATGCAGAGTCAGCGGCATAAGTCCATGTGAACTTAGTAGTGGATGATGTGAGTGCATGGAGAGGACTGGCGATACTACTGAAGTTCTTAATAAATTGCCTATAAAAATTGGCGAATCTCAAAAATCTCTGCAGTTGTTTTTTATCCTTGGGTATGGGCCAGTCTAACACTGCAGAGACCTTGCTATTGTCCATTTGAATCTGATTGGGTGCAATGACAAAACCTAGAAATGAAGTGGAAGATTGATGAAATTTGCATTTTTCTGCTTTTACAAATAAGTTATTCTGAAGGAGCCTGGTTAATACTGCACAAACATGTTTCTAGTGAGTGTGTGGGTCTTTAGAAAAAATTTGAATGTCATCCAAATAAATGAAAACAAACAAATTAATCATGTCTCTGAGTACGTCATTTACCAAAGCCTGAAACACGGCAGGGGCATTAGTGAGACCAAACAGCATAACAAGATACTCATAGTGTCCATTTTGCATGTTAAACGCCGTTTTCCACTCATCCCCCTCTCTGATTCAAACCAAATGGTAAGCATATCTGAGATCAAGTTTCGAGAAAATGGTGGCCCCCTGAATGAGGTCAAAAGCTGAAACCATGAAAGGAAGGGGGTACTTGTTCTTTATAGTTACTTTGTTTAAACCCCTATAATCTATACAGGGTCTGAGTGACCCATCTTTCTTTTTAACAAAGAAAAATTCCAGCACCGGCTGGGGAAGCTGATGGTCTGATGAGCCCTGCTTGTAAAGCCTCTTTAATATAATTTTGCATGGAGACTTGTTTGGGAGCAGATAATGAGTATAGTGCACCTTTAGGAGGCGTGGTACCAGGAATCAGGTCAATGGCACAGTCATAAGGTCTGTGAGGCGGTAACGAAGTTGCTCTGGCTTTATTAAACTCTTCTTTTAAATCATGGTAAACCTTAGGGACTTTCAACAAATCTGGGTAGGTCTCCTTGATCTGCTTAGCAGGAATTGATGGGAGAACTGCCTCGAATAAATTCAAATTCAATTCAAATTCAAATTCAAAAACACTTTATTAATCCCAGAGGGAAAATATTTGTTGTTGTAACTCGTTATCCGCATTTCATTAAGAGATGTTATAGATACTGATGGTTGTAAACAGGAAGGATCTCCTGTAAAGGTCCATCCCACAGTGGATCCTAAGAAAATGGCTGCAGATGCCGTCTGATCTGTCCACCCAGACTCGGCTGGCCTCTCGGTTCCCTCGGGGCTGTAGGGCCACCCAAATACTGGGCAGAATTCCTCCCAGAGCGATGGCCACTCCTCCCAGCAGTCTCCCGAGCTCCTCGTCGCTGTGGACAGACAACTGTAGGTGCAGAGGAACGATCCTGTCCTTCCACTGTCATGAGCCGTGTTTCCCGTTAGTTCCAGGATCTCAAAGGTCAGGCACTCGAGCACAGCTGGCAGGTAGATGAGAATGCGTCCACAGAACATCTTTTCAACTCACTTGTAATTTGGGGCTGTAGTTGAGATATTATTTAAGCTTTTGAGATGTTAATCAGCTGCTGTTGGCAGTAGAAAACTGCCTTGTTGCCATGGTTACACATCATAACAAATGTCCAAAACTAAAAAAGTTTCAGTAAAAATATCCTGATGCATGCTCAATAATCCAGGTAGAAAAATCCAAAAAAGTTCAATCTGGTCCTCTGGACATTCAAAAAAAACAAAAACAAAGCAAAACAACAAAAAAATGTAGAAACGTTTCGTCTCTCATCCGAGAGACTTCCTCAGTCTGAGGTGCTGTATTCAGCTCAGTCTCTTAAATAGCACCTTCTGGCACCCAGACTGGTTGGAATGAGAGGGCGCTCCAGGGCACCTTCTTAACTTCCCTTTCCGACCACATAAAGGACCAGGTAGCTGCACGTGATGAACCTCCTGACTTCGACGCTCTTGTTAACCTCGCCATTTCCATAGACGAGCGTTTTCGGGAGCGTTTTCGGGAGCGTTGCCGTGAGCGAAACCTCGACTCCCGACAATGCTTCACTTCCGGGTTGGGCCCGTCACCTAATAGCTTCCCCGTTGGAAACTACAAATCCCAGAGTCATTTCGCATCTACGTCATCTCCACAACTTGCGTTACCTGAACCCGAGCCAATGCAAGTTGGACGGGCCCGTTTAACTCCTGCCGAACGAAACAGACGTCAAAATCACAATCTTTGTATTTATTGCAGTAGTAAAGGTCATTATATTGCCTCATGCCCCGTGCGGGGAAACGAGAGTGCCTACCAATAAAAAGAGAGGTATTGGTAGGTACATCCTCTTTCTCTCTGCAACAACACAGGCTAATGTTACCCACCGTTATTCAAAATAATCAGAATCGTTTTTCCGTCTCAGCATTGTTAGATTCGGGTGCTGAACAAAATCTCATCAGCCAAAAATTAGTTAATGAATTCGCACTTCCCATAGTAGAGATTCAACCCCTCAATATTGCCGGTGTAACAGACGAAACCCTTGCCCAGATTAAATATAAGACTACCGACCTTCATTTAATCACTTCCGGCAATCACCACGAACACACCAGTTTCCTCGTTTTCGAATCCCCTTCCACGCAAGTCATTTTGGGTCATCCGTGGTTTAAAAGACATAATCCACACATTAATTGGGAACTGGGTAGGATTGAGAAATGGAGCGACAAGTGTCTAAAGAACTGCCTTCGCTCCGGTATCTCAAAACCTTCCCAGAACCCCAGTCCCAACGATGAGATTGACATGTCCCAGGTCCCCTCCGAGTATCATGATCTTACCCCGGTTTTCAGTAAGAGTAAGGCTCTATCTCTCCCACCTCATCGCCCTTATGATTGCGCGATTGACCTTCTTCCTGGTGCCCCCTTACCCGCCAGTCGGCTGTTTAAAATCTCTGGCCCAGAAAGAGAGTCAATGAAAGCTTACATTGAGGAGTCATTGGACTCCAGTATTATTAGACCATCAACCTCTCCGTTAGGAGCGGGGTTCTTCTTCGTCACGAAGAAAGATAAGACCCTGCGTCCATGCATTGACTATTGCAGTTTAAATGACATAACAGTAAAGAACAAATACCCCCTTCCCCTCATAGACTCAATTCATGAACAGCTTCAGCCCACAACCATTTTCACGAAACTCGATCTGCGTAACGCCTATCATCTCGTGCGGATTAAGAGCGGTGACGAATGGAAGACCGCTTTTAGGACTCCTCTAGGTCACTTTGAGTATTTGGTAATGCCCTTCGGCCTTACCAACGCCCCTTCAGTGTTCCAGGCTCTTATAAACGACGTTCTTAGAGACTTTCTCTGTGATTTCGTATTCATTTATCTTGACGACATCCTCATTTACTCCAAAAACCCTGATCAGCACATTACCCATGTTAGAGCGGTGTTACAATGCCTCTATGAAAATCAACTGTTTGTCAAACATGAGAAATGCGAGTTTCACGTCTCCTCGGTGTCTTTCCTGAAATTGTGATTTTGAACTCTAGAGAAAGTTAAGGCGCGCCGGACGAGCGATCGTGTTTTGTTTTTATGAGACCGCTCCATGTGAAAACAGCTGTGTTCTATGAGTGGAGCGGGGTTGCCAGGTCTCAAGATAAGATAATTCTTACGCAACTAGTGCGACGGTCGTGTCTTTTCACCTGGCAACAAAGAGTGTGTGTGTGTGTGTGTGTCTGTTCATTGTGAGAATGTGAATTTTGACAAAGACTGTTATTTTATGTTATTTTGTGAAAACGTGAATTTTGACAAAGACTGTTTGCACAACAGGAAGCTGTTAGGATGGACGAAGAATTTGACAAACAAATACATGACAGCCAATGGGGAACTGGTCTGTGGGTGACTTTACAGGCACAGGTTGACAATTTAGTAACATACCTAACGGAACATTACAACAATGACAAGAAAAAGGGAGGCAAGCTTAAGACCAGAATGGAAGAGCTCATATTTAAACAGGGAGCCAGCGTCACTGAGTGTAGGCCATTGGGCATTTTTTTGTTGATGCACTTGAGAGGATTGAAGACTAAATTGACTGAGTGCACGTCCAGAGAACAGGAGGCGAAGGTGTTTACAAGAAATAAATGTAAAAGAGACAGAGCGGAAGTCGAGAGAGAGTTGAGGAAGTGTGAAAAAAATTTGGTATCCTGGCAGGGAATAAAGCATAGTCTGGTGCAGAAAAAACAGGATGTGGCCTCTAGCTCACTTACATTAACGCTGCCACCTCCTTATCTGAGTGGTGAGGGGCCCACTCAGGAGGCGGGCCCATTAACAGACAAAGGGACAGCCCCTAAGGGGCTGTACCCAATCATTGAAATCCTAGATAGAAGCTTATTGGTGTAGCCAGCTGCCAGAGAATGTACACCACCACCCCCTCACAACCCACTCTGGATGGGGACAGAACTTAAAATCGCCTCTACGCCAAGAGGAGATATCGACTCAGAAAAAAGACAGAAAACCCTCAGCTTCACCTCCTCCTCTGTGTCAGGGGAGGAGGTGGAGAACAAGGAAGATAGGAGGAGGGACGAGTTGGATGATCATGTACAGTTATTTCAAGAAGTAGAAAAATCACTTTATGAGACTGAGGAACAGTTGACCAGAATTAGATTAAAGCTTGAACAGGTAGGGAAGCAAAAGAAGAATAAAATGAGTATAGATGAGACTGGAGTTAACATATATCTGGTTGCTAAGGGAAAGGTCACGGAGAGAGGAGAAAAAGGAGGTTTTCTGACAGAAGAAGAGCTTCTAGGAGCATGCGAGGACTTGTTAGCAGATTATGAGAGAGAAGAAAGAGAAGTTTGTGCGGAGTACTGTGAGAAGACACACCCCATGACACTCCGGTCAAGACAGGCGCAGGGAAACTACCCCTTGCTGCAGTCAGCAGGAGGGACACTGAAATATGTACCTTTTTCCTTGGGAGATAGAGATGCGTTTGTTGATAAGCTTCCTAGTATCTCGGCAAGAGGAAGCTTATGGTTATCTGAGCTGGATGGACTCATGAGAGGAATGACTTTGGCACTAGGAGATTTTAGGGCAATTTTAGGATGTTGTGTCACCCCTATGGTGGGACATGAGTTGGAACGAGCCACCCGCAGTGACACTCAGCCAAACCACACTTCTTTAGCAGTGGTAATTACACAATTAGCCAGACAAATTAAGTGACAGTTCCCTTTGTCTACTCTGGCAGCAATACCAAAATTTGAATGGGACCCTAAGGTCCACCCGAAAGATTACATCACTCAAGCAGTAGAGATTTGGATGAGACACACAACAGTTAATCCAAAAGGTGAACCGTCTAATATGACTGAATTGTTCAGAGAAGCAGTTTTGAAGGGAGTACCTGATGAAGTGTCAGAGCTGATGGTGAAAAATCCTCATCTCCCAGGGTGTGAACATGCTAAGTGGGAAAAACATTTACTACATCATTTGCAGGCGGCACAGGACAAGTTAAAAAAAGAAAAAAGATGAAAGAGCTGACCCAGAAAATCACCTCCTCAAGTTACAGCTTCAGGAAGCACGGCAAAAGGTATCAAAGAACAAGGATAAATCAGAGAAAATTATGTTAGCTGATGTTAGGGAACAAGGAATGTTTCACAACATACACACAACAATGTTGCACCTGTGACTAATCAGTATCCTGGAGGAGGAGTTGTCTTCTCTCCATATCCCGACCCCTCTTTTCCCTTCCCGTCTTTTCCATTTGCGCGTAGGTCTAGTGGGACTGGACGTGGAGGAGGTTGGCGTGCTGGTGGTCGTGCACGGGGAGGCATGACGCGTGGACGAGGGGGCCGGGGTGCACCCGGGCAAAGGAACCCGCAAGACAAAATCTGCTACAACTGTGGGGGACCCGGCCATTGGGCCAGACAGTGCAGAGCCCCACCCATGCAGGGGAGTAAAGGCGGAGGGTCACAAGGTATGATTCCACACAATCCTGCTAACATACCGCCTCCTGCCAGTACCTGCAGTGGGAAGAAGACGTGTACCAACGATATTGACACACCCCTGAGACCCGGTCAGGTAACATGACTTCTGCAGACCCCATATTATCTGCCAGAGTGGGAGGTCAACCTATGAACTTTCTAGTGGACACAGGAGCCACATATTCGACTATAAACAGCACTCCCATCAACAGTTTAACATCAAAAACCGTGTCTTTGACAGGGTTCTCAGGGAAAGAGCAGAGTCTGCACTTAACAAAACCATTGACTTTTAACCTAGGGGCCCAGACGTTACAACATTCTTTTGTCTGCTCCCCATCTACTCCTGTGAACTTACTAGTGTCGTGGCTTATAAGAACCACATTGGTGTTCAATACAGCTGAAGCGGTACCTTAGTTCAAAAGATTTATTGGACAACGGATTACAAGTATTCAGAAGATCAAAAACAATTACATTTGTATGCATACAAAGGGCATTTCTCAGACAGACCTGTATCATCGCCTTCTTCCAGCAAATGCCACGACCTCTGCCGTGACTCTGTTCCTTATTCTACAATCACGGCTTCTGATTGTTTTTTGTTTTTTTTGTGATGGCCTCCCTTCTGCCCTTACAGCCATCCTATCCACACCATTATTATGAAATATTTATTATAGTGACTATCTAGTGTAGTTTTTTTTTTTAATAGGATAGAAAGAAAGAAAAGACAAAGTAAGACTCCAAAATATAAGAAATATATACAAATAGAGCACACGTCAAAACACCCGGCCACTGTCTGTTCACCTGCAAAGAACATGACAAAACACAGTAACAAAATACATATGTATAAAGAACTTAAAATATTCATGGCTTTGCAGTAAGTTTCCATAAATATATATACCCATACCTATGCCTATATATATACATACATACATACACATGAATATACACTCACATACATATCTATATATCTACATATAAAGCCTACATAAGCATCCCTGCTTCTATTTGTGTGTGGTTGTGAGCATGCATAAGTGTATAAGGCTTCTCTAATAGAACATTTATTAGTAACTGTGAAGAAGCAGAGACCCGACCCCCAAGACCAGAGGCAGACGAAAAAGGGGGGACCAGAGCCCAAGACCCCAGGAGGGACCCCGACCGCGGAGCCCCCAGAGCCACCCACACAGGACGAACCACTCACCCACCCTCCAGAACAGACCACAGGGGAGAACCGGAAGATCCCCACCAGCAACCACATACAGTGACCCCCCGGGGCCAACAGCGACAAACTCATAGGCCTCCGTCGGCACCCGCCGCACCGATGTAGGTCCAGGTCCAGGCACCGAGGCCCGGGCACCGAGGACTCACACCACCCAGGCCAAGGCCTGACAGGGCCAGAGGACCCGAGCCCCACCAGGCAGACACCAGGCCGAGCCGACACACGCCCAAGCGCCCAGCCCCCGATACCAAGGGCCCCAAGCACGCCGGCAGGCAAGGGCACACCCCACCAGGGGGCCGCGCGATAGGGGCGCGATGCCAAGCACCCCCAGTTGTATCAAAGAGGGGGCAGTCCGAGTCTCGGCCTAACAAATACCCATTCATACACAGACACAATCACAGACCTGTATCATCGCCTTCTTCCAGCAAATGCCACGACCTCTGCCGTGACTCTGTTCCTTATTCTGCAGCCTCGGCTTCTGATTGGTTTAAACACCCCGTTGTCATGGTTATGGGGCTCCTCGGCCTGGCAGATAAGTCTTGGAGGTCACATACCGAAAGATATGGTTTATGGTCCTTTGTTAGCTGAAAATATTTCCCCTGAGCTGATCACACTTGTTAAACGATTAAATGCTACTTTCTATTATCTTTACTAATTATGTTTAGTCAGCTATATTAAGTTCTATTATCTTTACTAATTATGTTTAGTCAGCTATATTAAGTTTAAGCAAACTACATTGAAATGTGTTCAGAGACTCTTAACGTCTCTCATCTTGTGTGTGTGCGTGTCAGTCCCTGTGTGTGTGTGATTGCGTGTGTGTGTGTGTGAGTGAGACCGTCTAATAGATTATATTTAAGCAAACTACCTGAAGTTAATATTCTATTTAAGCAAAGTAACTGATTAATACTTAAATGATTGTAAGGTAATAAAAACCCTTCAAAGAATGACACACTCATTTTATAACATGAAATTTCAAGCTTGATTAAAATAATAATAAAAGATAAAACATGAAATCCAACATTCCCTCTCGGTCTATCCTTAAAGATAGACCAACTACACATCAAAGGCTACAGATATTTCGTCTCAGCCAACTGTAGGTGGTCCTGTCCTGGCTGGGAGGAGTCCTCACTGGCCTGGATCACAGGACATGCCGTACTGGTGCTTACCACACCTCCAAAGTGTATCATCCGTGCGACCGCCATTTTAGCGTACGGTGCAACGCAACCCAACAAGACACAAAACAGAACAATTATAGCAAGAGGGGGAACTAACAGCTTGAAGAGCACCTGACTCCATGACCCCGTCATGCACCATGACAAAAATCCCTCTGACCCTGCTGGAGGGTCCTCTCCTTTAGCCTTCTGCAGACCCCTCAGTTGTGCAAGGGCCTCTGTCACTCTGCCCTGAGGGTTCGTACTAGTCTCATCAGGGATGTAAGTGTAACATGCCTTCTTACCAATCACTTCACACACCCCACCTCTAGATGCTGTTAATAAGTCCAAGACCATCCTGTTCTGCAACACCATTACCCTCAAAGCTGACAATTCCTCAGAGATGCCTTCCAGCGCCTTGATTGTTGAATTAATGAAAATCCCAAAATGGTAGTCTAAGGTTTCAACCCTTAAAAGTAGCTTTCCAACGCCCGCCCACGGAAACAATGATAACATGATCTTCTCACCCACCGTCCAGTGCTTGAACTTGTCTGGCACATCTGACCCCCAAATAGAGTCGTGCAGCCTGATGCACACGTCCCTTCTTTGCCTAACATAATGAGAACCATTACTTACAGACACCAGAAATGATTCATCTGTGACTGCCACAGGTGCACAGATTCCTGTCCAATTACTGGGAAGAGTTAAAAGCACTGTATGTCCACACAACCAAGCCAGATCCTCAACAGGAAATGTACCATTATTCCCAGGTACCCCAATTTGACGGTTACCAGGGTGATATATTGCCTGGCACTTCTCCGGGGGCAACATGCCCACTGCCACCTGATAAGAGTCCTGCCTGTGCTGTCGGTGTACGCAGATGGGAAACTGTTCACCAGGGGTCCACTCCACATACTGGCTCAGCACAACACCTTGTGCTGCTTGCGTCAGACCGTAGCACTTGGCCTCACATCTGTGCATACCTCTGCTATGTCCACTGGAGCTGTATTGCAGAAAACAAAATGATAACCCTCTAGCCAGGGGTTTAACACGCAAAGGCAAATGCACAGCTGTGACAGGAAGTTTGGTGCAGACATAACACTCCGAGTTATGGCGCCCCCTGGCTAAAAACTGAGCATAATGATACCAGCTGTTCATCTGAAAAGCATGAGACAAATTCAACGGTAACTGATTGAAATCATGAATCGTGGACCACGCTCCCCTCCTAGGTCTCTCTCTCCTGATCTTCACAGGCTTGGTGCGACACCGACTTAACCCTGGAATGACACAGGTAAACTCCAGCACCAAAATAAGACAAACCATCAGCACCCCCAGTATTCCACCAGCAGTCAACAGCTTATTTGATATGAGAACCATGATAGCTACGTCCCTGCTGAAAATGAAAATTGATTATGATGGATGAACCTGAGACTTACAGTATCTGCAGCAAAACGTCAACTCAGCACAACCTGAAAGAATTTTAGTAGACCCTGTGGAAAAGCTTGGAAAACTTACCACCCATAGTCTACACTTTAATTGAATACCAAAATTATAGTTGTTTTATACCCAGGAATCAATCGCTGTAAACCTGCGAAACAAAATTGATTCAAATGCACACACAGTAAAAGTTAAAAGTGTGACCTCCTGAGAGTAACTGTATGTTAAGATTATAACCTGTTTGATAAATGAAAATGGGTGTATTAACACTTTAAATCAACCTGCGGAAAATGACCACATACACCTTAAAATCACAGTTTTCTGTATTTTTTTTTTTTTTTTTTAAATTGGATTGTTGAAGCTGCTCCTCCGGTTGTACGCCCAAGAGCTCTCCTCACTCCGACCACAGCTCCTGAGGTCTGCAGAACCGCAGCTGCTCAACTCCTCTTGCCGTTACGTTTCTGCTGCCTTGTATTTCACACCAACATCAACAGATTAAAGAACTTTGTTGCTCATTTGGTCAGCAGGGGGACTTCATTCCCAGCGTTCTGCTGTCTTTTTATTTCACTAACCCCAATGGGTTTTAAAATGACGCGTCTTCCACACTTTCTACTTCTGCTCACGCCGCGTCTTCCACACTTTCTACCTCTGCTCACACCGCGTCTTCCAATTTTTATCTGCCCCCGTCGGGTCTTCCAAATTATATCTGCACCCGTCGGGTCTTCCAAATTTTCGACAGCAAGAGAGCACTCAGCTGATCTCCCTCTCTTGCAGGTTAGACGCTCGCTCCTGACGTGAGGTGTATGATCACACCTCTCCCTGATGTTGCAGATCCCTCCGGATCTGCTGTAGTGATCGCTGTGGCTCGGCTGCCGGTGCACACTGGCTGAGATGAAACCACGTGGAACCTTTCCCTCTCAAGCGTACTGCGTATGATGTGCGTTCTGTCACCTCATATGGGCCCGTCCACCTTGGCTCCGCCCACTTTCATTTAGTGACTTTCAGCAGTACCCAATCTGAGAGTGGGCACGTGGGGTTTACTCCATCCGGAGTACTGGGCTCAGGAATCTGTAGATGAAAACTGGACAACATACCTTTTAGTGTATCAAAGTACATTTTGTGTGTCATTTTCGATACCTGTTCTGAGGGCCACTCTACATTCTGTTGGGGCCCTGGGAACGACCTTCCTGTGGTCAGTTCATAAGGGGTGAAACCTGTACCCCTGTTAACAGAAGCTCTTACCGCCATAAGGGCGATAGGCAATGCATCCAGCCAATTGGAATTTGTCTGTGCACAGATTTTTGATAATTTTTGTTTCAGGTTTCCATTTAATCTTTCCACTTTACCCTGTGATTGTGGGTGATAAACGGTACCAAACGCATGCTTCAAACCCAAAGCTTTTTCAACCTTTTGCAGATCTGCATTTTTGAAATGAGTCCCATTATCAGATCTAACTATCGCAGGGAACCCATGTCTGGGGATGTAGTGATTTATTAAACACTTGATTACAGTTTGACTATCCTCCTTTTTAGCAGGCCAGGCTTCTGGCCATCCGGTGAACGCGTCAACGCAAACCAATAGGTATCTGAAACCTCGTACTGGTTGAATCATGTCAGTGTAATCAATTATTACCTCACGACCCGGAGTCATGTCCGTGGGAAACTTTCCTTGTTGACGTGGTTTAAGAGTTGGCTTAGAGTTATACAAACTGCATAACGTGCATTCTTTCACAAACGCTCTGATCAAGTCGTTCATGTACGGGTGCCACCAGCTGACGACATTCCTCTTCATCTGGTGAACCCCCACATGACTCAAACCGTGTGCCTCTTTGAAAATTCTCCTCTTCAGGCTCAGTGGAAGTACCCATCTTCCATCTTCAGGGTTTATCCACAATCCATCTGGTCTCTTTTCCGCTCCTCTTTCACTCCACACCGCCTTTTCTTCTGGAGCTGCACCTTGTTGGCAACAGGCGATGGATTCTTCATCCCATCTGATTCTTTCCCCTTCTTCTTCTGGGGTTATCATCACCATCTGACTCCAGTTGATAAATCCTGAGGCCCTTTTCGCCTCCAAATCAGCTTGACAGTTTCCTTTTGCTATGCTTGAGGAATCTGTATCATGACCTCGACATTTTACAATGGCAATTTTTGTTGGTAACATCAGAGCTGTTTCTAATTCTCTCATGTCTGCCTCATGTTTGATAGGTGTCCCGTTAGCTGTACGAAAACCTCCCCTCTTCCACTGGGCCAGCTCCACATGAGCTGCTCTACACGCATACGCCGAGTCTGTGAAGATAGTCACTCTCTCGCTTTCCGCCCATCTTAGTGCTGAAATCAGAGCCCTCACCTCAGCTCTCTGCGCTGACTGAGAGCCCTGCAATTTCTCACACACTACAGTTTGATAACCCTGATCTGTTTCCAGCACGACCGCAAAGCCTGCGCTGAGTTGTCCATCCTGCGTTCGAAAACAACTTCCATCACAAAACAGCACCTGTCCCTCTCCAAGAGGTGCGGCTTTTAAGTCTGGCCTGACCCTGTCATCAATTTCCACTCTTCTCTCACAGATGTGTGGTTCACCTCCTCCAATCCTGTCTGCCATGTTTATTCCCTCATGTGTGAACAACAAGTTTGGTGCTTTCAGGATCTTGTTTATCCTCTGTTGTCTTAACGGTGACATAGTGAAGTTTTGTGAGTTTACAAAGGCAACCACACTATGTGATGTCAGCACATGCAGAGCGTGTCCCATCACTAGGTGGGCTGTCTTTTGAACTAGCTTAGCCACTCCAGCAGCATGTTGTGTGCAGGGCGGATGCCTCTTTTCTGTATTGTCTAACAGACAGCTGATATACATCAAAACTTTCCTTCCCCCCTCATATTTCTGAAACAGAACGCCGTTAATCACCCCTTCTGTTTCAGAAACATCCAGATGGAAGGGCCGGCCATAATCCGGCAAAGCTAAATCTGTAGCCCTGCTCATCTGTTGTTTCACCTCAATGAAGACCCTCTTAGCTTCTTCATTCCACACCAGCCTGGCAGTGGGTCGTCTCATGCCCTGTTCTTTAACCAAATCGCGCAATATTTGGGTTTGGCCTGCATAATTTGGAATGTAATTTCTGCTGTACCCGGTCAATCCTAAAAATGAGAGCATTTCTTTAACCGTCTGCGGTTTTGGATGATGTAAAATTGTGTCACGGTGTGCAACAGAGAGTCCTGCTCCTTTCTGTGAGATCATCCTCCCCAAAAAGGACACCTGACGTCTCGTCACCTGTAGTTTGTTTTTGCTGACCTTAAAACCTGCTGCATGTAGGTGTTCTAGAACCTTCCTGGTCGCTTCTAATGAGTCTTGTGCAGTGGGACTCGCAATAAGCAGATCGTCAACATACTGAACCAGTACCGTACCTTCTGGGAGCATAACCTCGCGTAAAACTTGTTTTAACACTTGATTAAAGATGCCAGGTGACAGCGCAAAGCCTTGAGGTAGTCTTGTGTATCGCAACTGTTCACCACGAAAGGTGAATGAAAAAATGTCCCTGCAGTCTTCAGCTAGAGGAAGACAGAAAAACACGTTTGCCAGATCTAGACAACTAAACCATTCATGATTTGGTGTTAGATTATTCAACGCTACATATGGATTTGGTACCGGTACGGTCTGAGTGATCAATAATTTATTGATGGTCCTCAGATCGTGAGCCATCCGGTATTTGTCTGTACCTGCTTTTTGTACAGGTAAAATTGGTGTGTTCCACTCTGTGTAGTGAACTAAGCTGAGGTCAAAACCTTGACCTAAGGATCATTTGGGACATAACTTGTCATTTCATTGATTTGCATCCAGAAATACAGGTTGACCCATCCTGAGACTTTCTTTCTTGAATCAATCAAGTAAAAAAAGGACAATTCTCTATGATCATTACTATTTTACAAATGTTTTGATAATCAAATTGTGTTTTAGTTCAAACCATTTTTAAATGTTGAAGTGAACTGATCATTTAAATCAACTGTGAAACAGTAATAATGATTCTTAATCCTCATTCAAAGAAGAAATCAGGTTAATATGCATTTCTTGATTTTCTGTCTTCAATGAGCAAAGTTGTAAGTGTGTCAAAGTTCAAGTTTCGGTCAACTGAAAGTTTACTGAAAAAGAAATGTCATGTTTAATTTTTACAGCAAGATACTGGAAGAGGTGGCTCCACGAAGTCTGAATTCTCCATAACAATCTTTCTGTCTGTTCTTAAACAATCTTGATCTTTTCCTTGACTTTTCATAACACCTTACATCACAAAACACACCTCTGTTTGGGTCCATTGACCAATCAGAAACTCCCAGATGAACCGGAAATAGAGCTCTTTAAAATGTCGGTACTTCCTAGTTCAACTGGAGAAGTTTTGAGTCGACAGTAGAGTTTGGAGGCGAGTTGGGAAACAGGAAAATCCTGACATGACCACAGAGCTCTTCCGAGTCTTATGGGATTATAACTTTCTTCCACATCTGGGTGGAACTCTGACGGACTCCACTCATGTGAGTCCACTCGTGAGGTGAACCGTGTCGGACGGAATACCGTCACTACTTCGGACGATTCACAGCCATCCTACGGAGACGCTGGACCGGTAGCGTTAACTGGAACTCCGTATCCGCTGATTCATCTTCAGAGAGGTAACGAGTCGAGTTTACTACCGAGCGTACCGAGGAAAGCTGGGTTCGAATGGAGGGTGTCGTTCTGGTCAACACTTTCCCTCACACACCATCTCCCTCCCTCTAAACTTCATCTTTCCATCTTTAAACTCTCCTATCTGCTAGCAAATTAATCCAGATGTTTTTCAGAAATGTCTGTGGTGAAGCAACGGAAAATCATGGCCGTATGGTTTTCCTGGTTGTAAAGCTGATTAATTATGTCGTTATTCTCAATTCTTGCCAATTAATGTAAATGTGTGATGTGTTAAACTTGATTCTGTTAATAAATGACCCACTGTCATAGTGAGTCAAAGATAATTAACGTCTCACGTCCACATTTTATTACATTCAATGCACGTACATTATACAGTCCAGAAAAATGAAAGAATCCGTTTTAACAGTATGAATATATCTCATCCGTATGTCATACTACATCTGCGTAGGAGGGTTCAAGGACGCCGCTTTCCTTTAAACCCTGAATTGTTTCAGCGATGCCCGCTTCTGCAACTGGTTTGTGAGGATACTGTGAAATCCAAATTGGGTATGTGTGATGCACCTGGAACGTTATGGGAGGGCAGTTTATCAGTCCCACATCCGTGGGTCCCTCTGACCATAATGACCCAGGCATGCTATTAATTAAAGGACCTGCATGCGGGTGGTCCGTCAGTTCACGACCGTGTTCTCTGGGGAGCACATCATGCTGCATTAAAGCTACATCATGTGCTACAGAGATGATTGAATAACACTCACAGCTGGGGGAATACCAGATGGATGTTAAAGATGTTTCTACCCAATCTGAGGTCTCTAAGGCCCTCTTGACCATAGGTCCTAAGTCTCTCGCTTGAAATGCTGGATTCAATGCTAGTGAAATATGAGGCGCTGCTTCAGCCCCCATCATATACCACTCCTTCTGTTCAGGTGTTAAGTTAACACTAGCTGCTACTCCCTCCTTGCCAACAATAATATTCCCACTCTCAATAGGCCAGATGTTCCCTGACAGTTGTTCTGCAAAGTGGTCTTGGAACACCTCATCTCCTCTGCGATCATAAAAGAGAGTGACATGTGGGGGGTCAGGTGGAGCAGAGAACAGATGTAATGTCATTAGCCAAGGCTTCCACGTGAGAAAAACAGAAAAGATACCCCCTCCACCCATGACCTCAGGTTCAAGCAGTCCCCAGTAGATGTCAACATATTCATCATGGACAGGCTGGATCACACACTGTGAGTGAGTAGTGGTGACCAGTCCGCACTCCAGCGAGGTGCCATCAGGTAATCTCACCACAAGTCCATCAGAAGAGCACAAAATTGAAGCTCCCAACTTGATGAGAAGATCTCTCCCTAAAAGGTTAGCTGGTGAATGTTCAGCTATCACAAAGGGATGTAACAGAGTCTGAGTGCCCACTTTCGTGCGAAGTGGACACGTCACCGGCAGTCTTTGTTTAGCCCCAGAAAATCCAACCACCTCCACCGACCTATTCAACAGTTCACAGTTTCGTGGGAAGTGAGTAATTGTTGAAAATGTCGCTCCTGTATCAACTAGAAACGGCAACTTCTCCGTTCTAACTGTCACCTCCAGTGTTGGGTCTGCCCCTCCTCCAACACTCAGCATTTTCTGTGGGGTGTTTCATTGTTGCTGGAATCCCATCCCCTCAGTCCCGAGAGGAGGATATCCTGCGCATGGTTGTTGTGGCTGCTGTACCGGTGGTGCACTTGGTATCGGGTGTGCAAAAGGATGTGGTGGTCTCATGGGTTGCTGGAATGGCCTCTGGAAGCCTCCTCGTGGCACGTAGTTTGATGCGGCCAGGTAGTAACAGTCTTTTGCCCAATGCCCTTGTTGGCCACAGATGAAACAAGCATCCTCCCGCTGTCCCCACTGTGAAGAACCCCAGCCCCATGACATCGGTCTCTGTCTCGCGCCCCCTCTCCCCCGTCTGACTGACCTCGTCGGATGTCCACCTCTGGCCCTCCGGCCTGGTGTTTCTGACCACTGCTGCAGAGCAACTGTTCCAGTGGAAACCGGCTCCTCATTTACTTCTGTAACTGACTGGACAGACAATTGTTTCTTATCCTTAGTCTTTTTCTCCTCAGCCTTCTTATGTCTGGCATCCGACAGCTGAAGTTTAAGTAATTGTGCATGCATAGTCTCTAATTCAGCCGCCTCTTTGTCACCTTGCTTCTTCTCATATTTCAAACGATGTATCACGTGTTTCTCCCACCGGTCAGGAGATGCTGTGAGCAAATCAACATTTTTCTCCAACTCTTCTACAACTTCTTTTGGCAGAGAGTCAAGAACTGCTTTTCTAAAATACGGGCGTTGTTGTACGGCTTGAGCATGTACACCTGTCACTCTCTCCCAAGTGTCCTTACACTGCTCCATAAACTCCCACGGGTCTATAGTCCTGTTCCATTTGAATTCAGGTACCGCAACACCAGCCGGTAATGGGTACAATGTTCTGATAATAGGCGCTATGTGCATAAACACGTCGCACAACGGAGTCTCATCTGCCAGTTCTAATATTCTACCACGGCCCCGAGAAGTATCAATAGTAGAGTGCAAATATGTCTGAACGGTGGCTTGATTAGCACAGCGTGCAAAAACGGCATTCAGATCCCCCACTGACAAGGTCAAACCCAAGGTGAGGGCATTAAACTTCTCCAGCCAGCGTCCTCCACCTTGAATCAGCGGTGGGAGTTTCTCTGTAATCGACTCCAAATCACATATATGGAATGGCTTATAACCTGACACCACACCTGTCGCCCCCTGTGTGCTCAGCAACGGAAGTTGAAAACCCGGACTGTCCTGCCCCTCTGCTTTCACATCCACCACGGTGTCACCACCCCAATGAATGAGAGCAGAGGTCCCCACTGGCGTACCTGGAAACTCATAATGTAATCTATCTGGAGGTCTCCTAGTTCTGGTGGAAACTCTCGCCCGTGGGCGCTCCACAACTTCCTTCTCCTCAACCACTCCTGTCAACTTTCCCTCAATATACAAATTGGTACGTCTATCTCCGGGGTCAATCACCCGCGCTCTGTTTATTCGCACAGGAGACCTACCGAGGTGAGTTCCACTTGGACCTGGAACCTCACCCCACTCGTCCACCCTCACACTATCACGTGAACCACTCTTACACCGAGCTTTCCTGGCCCCCTCTTCCTCACAGTCAGAAAACTCATTACTCAAACGTAGTCGTCTCTGCGCCGACATTCTGTCACCAATCCCCCCTAAGTTATTATCTAGGGTAACACTGCCCTCAGTATCAGTCTCCTCATATGTCAGTCTGCCTTCATGAACCTGCAGCACCGGATAAATTCCAGCAGGTGGCGCTTTAGGCAACGTCTTACCAGCAGGTATCTCTGACAGCACTGTCACGCTCTGTCCAGCAGGTGGTGCTGTCGCCCCCGTCACCTCAGTCATATAAGGTGGTGGTTTAAACTGTTCTGGCTTCCCCAAGTTCTGCACACTCTGACACAACAAAGCTAATTGTTTATACATCTCTTGGATACTACCACGCTTATCTAATTTCTTTTGAAGCTTCTGACGTCTAAGAAAAGAGTTACATGTCAGTAAATCCTCATTAAGCTCCTGAATCTGTGTATTTTGATCTTTAACTTTGTCCCAAGCCAGTTGTGTAAGTGTATGTGATGTCCCTACCTCGGCCTGGACGAGCTGATTCAAAACGCTGTCCAATGCCCTACTTTTACCTGTGTTGGCTGCATGTATGACATTAATCACAGCTTTAACTCTCTTAGATTGTTCTTGTAAAGTTTCAGCAGTAGTTACAGACTTGTTAGTTATGTACTCCATATCTGCTGACATCATTCTCTCACACATTCATTCAATTGTCTTTATTCTCAAACAGTACAGGCATCTGTTGAAAAAATCAATACAAGTCTTTAATTTAAGCAAGTAAAGCCTTGTAATTGCCTTATCCAACAGCGCCCCCTTTCGGTCAGGATATGGTAGCACCAGTCACTCCAAAGCACTGACACGGAAGCACACCCCCTCCTTTTTCAAGACAGTGAAAAAAGAAAAAGAAAATAATTCAACCTTCCCCCCTCGCAGTCTAAAACTGATAAGAAGAGGGAAAAGAGAAACCGTTCCTCTCACAGAGAAGGGAAAAACGAAACCGTTCCACTCACAGACACAGAATGTCTGTCAGAACCTGCAAATCACAGCACACAATGAACTTATTCTAAGATTACAACTACAGTGGTCCCTGACCACCAGAAATTTGGTAAACACACTATTCTATTCACATTTTCCCTCAAAGCTAAACTATCAATGGAGTCCAATTTAGGCCGCAGTCGACACGGCCAGAGGAGAACACGCACCTGAGCCCCAGACGTTTGTGAGACGTTCGGAACCTTAATCCCGTCAGATTAAGGGTTTGATGGCCAGATCCGCTGTAAACTGAGGGAAAATGGTTCGTCACCAACGTGACCCCGGCAGGCCTTCCGCCGTCCACCGGCACAAGTCCACACACTTGTGAAAACTACCTAAAAATGTCTAAGTAAGTAGACAATTTCCGTGCAATTTACACCCATTTACAACACGCATGCGCAACACTCTACAATTCTGAATACAAGCAAACCGTCCGTCTGAGGTCACACAAATAAGTTTAAATTAGCTTACCAAATGTCTGTTTCAGGAGACGGTACGAACTCCCACAGTGGAAGAATTTAATTTTGTTTACAGCCTAAAATGCGGAGTTTTAGAGCCGAAGGCAACAAGGTAACTCACGCTTACCTTTAATTGAAGTAGGGGCCCAGAATTCACAATGTGGGAGCCCAGCACCGTCTCGGCCCAATTCGTGGTCCCACCAGCTGCAACGTCGGGGTCACCAATTGTCATGGCTTATAAGAACCACATTGGTGTTCAATACAGCTGAAGCGGTACCTTAGTTCAAAAGATTTATTGGACAACGGATTACAAGTATTCAGAAGATCAAAAACAATTACATTTGTATGCATACAAAGGGCATTTCTCAGACAGACCTGTATCATCGCCTTCTTCCAGCAAATGCCACGACCTCTGCCGTGACTCTGTTCCTTATTCTACAGCCACGGCTTCTGATTGGTTTAAACACCCCGTTGTCATGGTTACGGGGCTCCTCGGCCTGGCAGATGTAGTGAACTTAACCTGATGTCAAACTAAGCCTAAGGTCAAAACCCTTGACCTTAAGAACCTTGTGGGACAGAAACTGTCATTTCATTGATCTGCATCCAGAAATACAGTTTGACCCATCCTGAGACTTTCTTTCTTGAATTAATCAAGTAGAAATGACAATTCTCTATGATCATTACTATTTTACAAATGTTTTAATAATCAAATTGTGTTAGTTCAAACAATGTTTACAGGTTGAAGAGAACTACTCATTTTTATTTTACATAAACAGTAAGTAATGATTTTTATTCCTCATTCAAAGAAGAAATCAGGGTAATATGCATTTCTTGATTTTTCTGTCTTCAATGAGCAAGTTTGTAAGTGTGTGTCAAAGTTCAGGCTTCGGTCAACTAAAAAGTTTACTGAAAAGAAATGTCATGTTTAACTTTTACAGCAGATACTAGGAGAAGAGACGCCACTGAGACTGGTTTTCTCCAATAATCTTTCTGTCTGTTTTAAACAATCCTTGACTTACCATAACACCTTACATCACAAACCACACCTCTGTTCTGGTCCATCCACGAATCAGAAAGCTCTCAAATGAACCGGAAGTCGAACCCATTTAAATGTGGCAACTTCCCAGTTCTCAAGAGAAGTGTAGGAGAAGTGTCGTCTAAAAGTTCCGTTGTCGTGTCGAGACGAGACGTGACGAGATGAAAAGAGCTTTGAAAGAGTTGGAGACGTAAAGAGTTCAGAGTTCTTGGATGCAAACGCATTCAAGATGATCCAGAGACGGTTTTGGGGATTATAACTTCTGTTTGGATAACCTCACACGACTCCTAGGGGTTTGGCTGTCCTCACGGAGACGCTGAAAGAGTCAGAAGGGAACTCTACACCGACGCTGATTATCATCTGCCAGGTAAAAGTCCTATTCGACCAAGCGTACCATGGGCCAAGCTTATTCTCCAAAGAGCGTGTTGTTCTGGTACCACAGATAAACTCCCTCACACATCTCTCTGTAAGATAAATCTCCATTTTCCATCTTAAACTCTCCTTTCTCCTAAAAATCATTACAGATATTTTAGAAATGTCTGAAGCAAAGTTTCTCAATCACTGCCGTGTGATTGATGTCTGCTGTTCTGCTGAAAAGTGAGGACAATCGCCGTATTGTTCCCACTTCCTGTGAAACTAGCCATGTTATTGTTTTCATATTTTGCCAAATTAATGTAAATGTTTGATGTTAAACTTTGATTCTGTAAATAAATGACCGCATTCATTTTGATGGGTCAAAGATAAATAACGTCTCTCGTTACATTTCTGTTAAATTCAATGCACGACATGTACACAGTCAGAAAAATGAAGAACCCGTGAAATGTATGAATATATCCAGCATATGTCATACTACACAGATAAGTCTTGGAGGTCACATACCGAAAGATAAGGTTTATGGTCCTTTGTTAGCTGAAAATATTTCCCCTGAGCTAATCACACTTGTTAAACTTTTAAATGCTACTTTCTATTATCTTTACTAATTATGTTTAGTCAGCTATATTAAGTTCTATTATCTTTACTAATTATGTTTAGTCAGCTATATTAAGTTTAAGCAAACTACATTGAAATGTGTTCAGAGACTCTTAACGTCTCTCATCTTGTGTGTATGCGTGTCAGTCCCTGTGTGTGTGTGATTGCGTGTGTGTGTGTGTGAGTGAGAACGTCTAATAGATTATATTTAAGCAAACTACCTGAAGTTAATATTCTAT
>NC_056516.1:95644-101463 GCF_014905685.2 Nematolebias whitei | reverse complement strand
AATTTATGAATAATATCTCACAGATATATGTTCATTTACATCTGGTGGCCTCGTACGGTATCATAAATGGACTGTTATTCGTGTAACAATTGAATTATCATGTTGGCATATCTGATCTTAACTGAAACTAGCTTAAGAGTGCAGATTGCTGTGTGAAACACAGCGTTTTGCAGCTGTGGGGTTCAGAGAAAGTTTACAGTTGTGGTGTTCTGAAAGCTGAAATAACGTCAATGGGTTTCATTTTAAAGCTGAAATGTACGTCTGTTGTGTGACAAAGCTGATGAGCTGTGAAAAGCGTTTGATTCTGTTTAAAAAGAAGGGGGTTCTGCTCAGACCCGTTTCGCTCGCTCGGTTCTGATAAGTTCGAACAAGTTGTTTTAAATGGTTGGAGAGACGTTTTTAAAAACTGAGCGCCGTCTCAGTGAGCTTTTGGGAGTTTATTCATCACATTTTTAACAGAAAATTGTACATTTTGACAGTTTTAATGACGAAAGTTGACCGGACTTGTTCAGGCTAAATGCTAACACGCTAGCTGAAATAGCGAGCAGTCATTGGTCGAAAGCCGCTGTTGAAACGCTCTGATTCGCTGAGAGACGAGTGACGTGTCTGTCGTCACTTCCTCTGATGTCAGGTTGTAGAACCCACCCCCGCCGCTGCTCTGTCATTGGTTGATTCAGTCACGTGACCCGGAAATGAAGCTCGTCTTCATAGGGAATTTCAATCTGCTGTTTAAAGTTGAAAAACGCTTTAAAGTTGGTTCTGATCCTCTGTTCCGATTACTAAAAGCCTAATCGCTGAAACTTTGCCACGTTTAAGTTTTAAATCCGTCATTAAATGGTGTTTTGGGACCACGCTAGCCGATGCTAATTTAAGCTAACAGCTAACGACTGGATGTCACCAAAGCCACAGGAAGTCATCGCGACTCCTACTGGTGGCCACTAACAGTGTCAGGGTTAAAATAAAATAAGGTTATACTGCCACCTCCTGTTAGAAACTTGAAATCACAGTTTCACTTCGTTTTTAGGATTTTGGTGAAATTGAACGCTAGTATTTCTTTAAAATAAGCATTTCTGAGTTAATAAACGTTCCTCAAGCTGATTTGTACTGTTTATCTTACATTTAAAAAGTGATTAAAGTATTTATGCCCAGAGAGGCGTTTACTAAGACATTTTTCATTCACTGATAAATCCTAAAGCAGGTGCAAAATGAAAAAGTGAGAACTTTTAAAGATACAGTCCAGATAATCACAGAGCTGACCAGTTTACTCATTTGCTGAGAAGATAATACACGTTTAATTGCTAGAACACTAAATAAGAGTAATTATATCAGAAAAAGGAAACTTTTCTGATTTATTTTACCACCTAAAACACCACATCTTCCTATTTAATTTTTAAATAGAAGATAATTGCAGGAGAAGAGGAAAACGTTGACCCTTTAGACTCCCAGTCAGAAGATGACAGTCAACAAGATGACATCATCCAGGGAGCTTTAAATATTTTAACAAACCCAATTATTGGCACACAATTAGAACAGATGGATGAAACTCAAAGAGCTGAAGAGCTGAGAAGTTTAGCAAAAGGAGCCACGGTTAAAGAGAATAAAAAGCAGAGCCTTGAACGGTTAGCAAAAATTTCTCTGCTTCTCAAAGACAAATTGGATCAACAGGTTGAACAAAATTACGTGCTGTCTAAAGCATATGCAACAGACAGAGAGGCTTATCTCAAATTCATGACACAGTCTAAACTTGCTGAAGAGACCGGTGCACATGAGTTAAAACGTGAGAGGTACCTCTCACAGAATTACCTTACTTTACAAGCTCACTCATATGAGGAGAAATTGAAGGAAAGGGAGATCATGTACCAAAAGTTGTGCTCAGACAACGATGCTCTACAACAACAGTTGCAAGAAGCATCAAATGCTCTGAGCGGATGCAAAACTGAGATAGACGCGCTTAAAACACAACTTTACCATGCAGAAAGGAAACATGTTGAGAGGCATGGACTGAATGTGGGGACACACTGGGCTTCAGACCCAAATCTCCTTACATCACACACACCTCCACCCTTACCTCAAGTGGTAGGGACAGACCTGAACATGTTTCCACTACCAACCAGGCAAGAGAGAGCATTGAAACTTCCTCTTTCAATAGATGATCTTCAAAAACTCTCAAAATATGTACAACGCTTTGTACCTGGTCCAATGGGTTCAACTGGAACAAAAGCGTATCTCAAAGACCTTGATTTCAGACTGAGTGGTTATCCTAATGCTATGGTTGAGGATAAAATCAGTCTGATAAGGCTCACTTCGGACAGAGAGGTGTTCACCTTCATCGAGCGTCAACCTGATGCAACGAGAAAGGATTACAACCTTCTGTGTGAAGCTTTGATCAGGGAGTACGACCCCTGCACGGGACCTGCTGGTTTCCCAGCTGCAGACAAGGTCACGCAAGGGAAGCATGAACATCCAAAGGTTTATTACAAAAGAATCTTCCAAGCTTATTTTGGTTACAGAAATTAAACCGGAATGGAGGAAGAAGAAGGTTTTAAATTTGTTTTCAGCAAAAATCTCCACACTGACATTAAATTGTCAGTACAAATGATGGCAAATTTCAAAGAAAAATCCATCAATGAGATTAAACAGTGTGCTATGAATGTGTTTGAGGCATGTTCTCATGCTAAGACGCCCATAGAGGTGTTTCCTGGTGTAAAGGTTAAACCCCACTCGCTAGAATTGGAAGGACGGCGTGCATCGCCTCCCCCTCCTAAGAAAGGCTAGAAAAAGCAGTCTTTTCAAACTAACAAACCGCGTCATGAAGGTGCACGCTGGGACAAAAAAGCTCCTCTTTCAGAGGATGAACGTGATTATCGTAAATGGGGTGTGCGTAGGACGCAAAGATATGGGATCCAAGAGGACCCATATTATCAGGGGAAGTCCGAAAAGGAACCCCCAAAAGACGTACCTAACCGTCCCCCACCTCGGAAGAAACGAACCGAGGCGAAAAAATCACAAAGGTTCCAGAAACAAGGCCTTACACCTCTGAGCTCGGAAGAGACAGAGAAACTACGCAGGTTTTTAGAAACTTTGAAACACACTGACACGGGAAACCAACCTGGAGCACTATGCAGTGATGTAATCACTATTACGTCTGAGGGCGCGAATGACAACATCACAGATGTCGGTGGAACACACCAAGACATTGCTGTTGTTGCCTCCAACAACCCCTCTTCGGAAGAAGGGGGGGTAAACTCACACACAAACGATGACGAGTCATCACAAGCTGAACACTCAGAAACAGCTACTGCTGTGCTGACGGTTCAGACAAACCAAGATTACACAGACAAGGCTGAACGTGTGAAGAAATGTCAGAAAAAACCTAAGAGGTTTCTGTGTAACTTTATCAGAAGGGGGGTCGCCAAAAAGGCGTACCTGTCAGTAACACTCGAAGGAGTCCTCACACACGAAGCACTTCTGGACAGTGGGGCAGACATAACAATTATGTCAGCTAAACTGTTCGAGGAGCTGAGGACAGCCGCTGCCGGTGTTAACAGGATAATACCTCTCACAGAATGTGCTATAGAAATGCAGGGTCTCTCAGAGAAGAGGACAACCCTGACAGCTATAGCAATGGTTCACATGCAGATTGGCAGAATGACACTATACCACCCGGTACACGTGTCCCGTGTTGACTCATTCCCATTTTTGGTTGGCCAGGATTTTATAAATCGCTTCGACGCGATTATAGATTATGGTGATCAAACGATGTGGGCCAAGGTGAGCAAGCCACTGCCAATAGAATTGCCTCCGGAGTGTAACACAAACTGCCTAAAAGCAGGTACCGCGGAGGGCGCAAAGGACTCCTCAGCCGAGGACACGAGCCCGGTGAGTACTCCTCTGAAATCATGTGAAACCAAAGAGACCCACCCGGTGGTCCAAACTCTGACCCAACAAGATAGCCTCCTCTGTGAGCTGAAGCAGTCAGAGTCCACCGAACACTACCTACCACTGGTGGTTAAGGGTGTAGAGATCCAAGGATCCCACACCAACGATGCTGTTCTGTCTCTGTGGACAGATAAATCAGCAATTAACTGAGCTTTCTATGAAACCTTGGTTCACAAACACATGGGTCTAGAACTAATTAAAAAAGCTTTCCGCTTTCCATTAGTTCCCAATAGTTCACAGGTAATAACCGCTGAAGGAGTCATTAACCTAAAACTGAACTGGAACCAACGAGAACTGGTTCACCCGTTTCTCGTGATCCAAAACTTACCACATGCAACCTACGTAGGCTCTGACATTTTGGTAAGGTTGGGTGTCCACATGGACACCATCAACAAGGTGCTGTGGTCCCTGAAACCAGCCGCGAAGGATCCTCCTGTGCTAGACACAGCAAACCTTAAGGCTGGGCAGACCATTCCAGAGGCCTGCCAGGTTGCTAGCAACCAAACCACCACAGTACCACCTCAGGTGACTAACCTAATGGTGCGAATCCACATCATAGCTGGACAAGCTATTAGCCATAAACAGGCATATTTTCAACCTTCTCCTGCATTTTTCAACTTGGGACTGTCCGTGGAAGCCACGAACCAAGTGAGCCTTGACTCCAGGACCACATCTATTGCTGTGTGTAACACAGGCACGGATGAGGCGATGATCCCAAAAAACACTATGCTAGGATGGTTGATTTCCACTGATTTTCATGATTTTGAACTAGGCATTCCATTTCTGGGAGGACTCCCAGACAACCTGGTACCGAGTCAAGAAGCTGGGCCAGTATGGTTCACAAAACCAACACAGGCCATAGCTCTTTTCTCAACCGATGACGTCGACCAAGGACCTCAAACCTATGGTGTCTTACCCATAGACAGGTCCGACGACTCAGAAAGGGATTCGTTGGAGCTCCCCAAAGAGCAAGAACCCTTATCAGTCTCATCACAGATGAAGCCCAAGCTGACGCTCTGACATCTGATGAAGAAAGAGACAAACTTCGCCAAGTTCTTTTAAAATATGAAAAGTCATTTTCACCTGACCCAGACATCATCCAACTTCAGAAGTTGGATCCTGCAATTAACTCGATGATACTGTATCTGACTGACCCAGACAAATATACCCCATCGAAAGGCAAACTGGATTCCGATCCAGACCTTAAAGTCCTCTTTCAGCTGCGCAAACAGTTAAAACTACTCAAGGACAACCTAACTTTAGCTCATGGAGCGACGTCCTCACCCGTGTTCGCGGTCTCCCATGACCGAAGGGGGGTGACGCCAGTTAGGGTAATGTTACCAGACGCGATAACGTGATCAAATCTGACATTCAGAGTGAGTGACGCACCGAAACGTCGTTTTCTAGTTGCTTAATCACTACTTTTGTCAATGTTGAAACGTTGTTTTACTGGTTGCTTAGTCACTGTTTTTGTCGATGTTGAGACATCGTTTAATTGGTTTTTGGTATTGTTTCTGAACACCCCAAGCAAGAATGAATTTTGTGTGTAATTAAGTTAGAGACTAAGAGGCCTTTAACTATGCCAACATGCAGTTCATTTGTTAAAATGTAATCTTTGCGGAGTCAATGTAGATTAATGCTACCTTAAGTACCATAATCTACATTGATCTCACAACGCTTAAGCCGAACCTACTCGAACAATTCTATTCGGGGGGATAGCTAATTCTTTTTGATGAGTCTCGCCATAGACTCCAAAAACATTTATGGGGAAACCAAACACCCAATCTCAAGTCGTTCGTCTAAAAAGACAACAGACAATGGAACCAAACTATATTTTACCATGTAAAGCTAACTTAAACCAAGTTAGGAATGGAAAAATA
>NC_056516.1:90225-94952 GCF_014905685.2 Nematolebias whitei | reverse complement strand
TAAGGAACTATTTAAAGTTTGGCTTTTGGTGACGGTGGCCCTGCAGCTGGGGTTTAGTGGTGATAATTTAAATGGTAATAATGGAAGTAAATTAACTGGCATTTGTAAATAAAATGTAAAGCACAGCTCGGGTGTCTGCACGGGTGAAGGTGAACGGTGTCACAGCTGTTTTGTTTGTTTGTTTCTCCACTTATTTTCTTTTTCTTTTTGTATCTGCTAACGCATTTCTTCGTCATTCTTTTTTTTTTTTTTTATTTTTCTCTTTGCTTCTTTACCACCCAACAATCATTTACACACAAGCCCACAAGTACACACGCACACACACACCTCATAAGAGAACACACACGGACACCTCATATGAAAACTTCATATCTTTCCACCTCAACAACATCCAGCATCTACTCAACCTTCTGGTATCTTTCCACTTCCAACATCACTGTTTGTGAAGATCTAAACAGGCTATCTCAAGCATTAACTCAGATTTTATTTAGATCTATTTGTATCCATGGTGACATGCACTGGTCAACTTTAACTACGCACGTACAAGTATGGGCACAGTAAGGTTTGTAACTTGGAATGTCAATGGAACCAGTACTCAACAAAAAAGATTAGGAATCTTTAACCAGCTTAAAAGATTACAGGCAGATGTTGTCTTTTTACAAGAGATTCATAAATCTACGACAACTGCAGATGATCTTAAATCAACTGATTTTCCTAATGTGTTTTGTGCCTGCTATAACTCAAGACAAAGAGGAGTGGCAATATTAATACACAAAAATGTTAACTTTAAAATACTAGACACAGTCACAGATCCAGAGGGTAGATATTTAATAATAAAACTTTATATAAATAACTATAAGTTGTGTATTGTCAGTATATATGCCCCAAATGTAGATGACACCTCTTTTTTTCATGATTTTTTCTCAGCACTTTCTGATCACTTGGATTGCTCACTTATACTTGGAGGTGACCTCAACTTTGGTCTAAATGAAGAATTAGACAGATGTAGTAGAGCACGAACTCAGCGTAGTTGGCAGTCCATAAATATAGTTAAACAGTACATGAGTGATTATGGACTTTGTGATGCATGGCGATCTCTTCACCTGAATCGTAGAGAGTATACTTTCTTCTCTTCTGTCCATCACTCTTACTCTCGTCTGGATTATTTTTTAGTCAGCAGCTCGTTGTTGACGGACATCTCGGACACTGAGATTCATCCTATAGCTGTCAGTGACCATGCTCCTGTCTGTTTAAATCTAGCAAACAGAAAAGAAAACCCTAAAAGTATAAACTGGAGATTTAATACATCACTGCTTGAAGATGTAGATTTTATCAAATATTTTACAGAAGAGTGGGCTTCATATCTGGAGTACAATGACGTGCCTGGAACATCAGCATCTATTCTCTGGGAGGCAGGTAAAGCTGTAATGAGAGGTAAAATAATTTCATTCTCATCACAAAAGAAGAAAAAAGAAAATAAACATATTCAGGAACTAGAAGAAACCATTAAATCGTTAGAAGCATCTCAAGATGAAGAAATGCTGGATAAAATGCGTAAAGCAAAATTGGAATTAAAAGAATGTATTAACAAAAAAACTCAATTCTTAATACAACGACTTAGAATCGAAAATTTTGAACAGAGCAATAAGTCAAGTAGCTTTCTAGCTAAACAGCTCAAAATAAATAAGGAAAAAACATCTATAGTTGGTGTTAAAGACTCGACTGGGAATACAGTTTACGACCCTGAAAGAATTAACAGCATTTTCAGAGATTTTTATAAAGACTTGTATTCGCCCCAGATAAACCCATCAGATAATGAAATTAATGAATTCCTGGATAAAATAACACTTCCTAAACTATCAGATAGTCAAACAATGGAGCTGGATTCACCACTGACACCAGTGGAACTCCAGGAAGCCCTCAAAAGCATGTCCAATAAAAAGGCTCCAGGTCCAGATGGATTCCCAGCAGAATTCTATAAAGAATTCTGGAATATCCTGGCTCCACTATTTCACAAAATGCTACAAGAAACTGAGAAAAATAACAGTCTTCCAAAAAATATAAATTCTGCCAACATTAGTCTCCTGTTAAAACCAGGCAAAGATCCTGTATTACCTACCAGTTATCGTCCCATATCTCTTATCAACGTTGATCTTAAAATAATTTGTAAAGCCCTCTCAAAAAGATTAGAAAAGGTAACTCCTCTAATAATACATCCAGACCAAACTGGTTTTATAAAAGGGAGACATTCATCCACAAATTCACGCAGATTATTTAATTTAATAGATTATTCTTACAGTAAAAATATTGAAACTGCAATATTCTCTCTAGATGCAGAAAAAGCTTTTGATAGAGTTAACTGGAAATTTTTATTTGCAGCCTTACATACATTTGGTTTTGGAAATTATTTCATAAATTGGTTACAAATATTATACAGTTCTCCTTCAGCATGCATTAGGACAAACAATCAAATATCTGCTAGTTTTGCTCTGCAAAGGGGAACCAGGCAGGGATGTCCACTCTCCCCCTCACTGTTTGCTATTTTCATCGAACCGCTAGCCGCAGCAATCAGGCAAACTACAGATATTAAAGGCATAAAATGCAAGAACATAGAGCACAAAATCAGTCTATATGCTGATGATGTGCTGCTCTTCCTCTGGCATTCACAAACCTCCATCTCTCAGGTTATTGGACTGATAAACTCCTTCTCAAAAGTTTCAGATTACTCTATAAACTGGCTAAAATCCACAGTTCTACCAATTAATTGCTCTTTCAACAATTCACTTACTACACAACTGCAATCAGGGAATATTACATATTTGGGTATCAAAGTTTCGCCTAAATTAGCAGATTTAACAAAACTAAACCACACCCCACTTTTAAAGAAAATTGAGGATGATCTGGCTAGATGGAAATCTTTACCCATATGTCTCATGGGAAGGATCGCATCAATAAAAATGATGGTTTTGCCTAGAATAAATTATTTATTCTCAATGATCCCAAATAAACCATCATCTGACTGGTTTAGATCCCTGGACTCCTCTATTTCTAAATTTCTGTGGAAAGATAAACGCCCTCGTATTAGATTAAAAACACTACAGAAATCCAAAGATAAAGGAGGACTAGAATTACCCAACTTTTATTATTATTTTCTAGCCAACAGGCTAGAATACATCTCAAGATGGATAAAACACACACCCCTTGATGAACCCTGGCTAGACGTAGAACAAACACTTTGCAATAATATAATGATCTCGGACCTTCCATTCATTAGCTCAAACATAAAACGACAGGAATGCTTTAAAAGCATCAATATCAGCTCCTCTCTGACAGCTTGGTGGGAGTTTCTTAAAATGACAGAGTCTTCACTAATCCCATGTAAACGTACACCCATCTGGAACAACCCTGACATCCTACAACAGAATAAGATGATAAACTTCCCAGGTTGGAGGTGTAAAGGAATTGAATATTTGGAACATATATATGAAGAAGTGGACTACATCCCATTTAACAGATTAATTACACAATATGGGATTGATAAGAATAAATTTTTAGAATATCAACAAATTAAATCTATAACCAAAAATAAATTTAACCTTAATAACACTAGGATTGAAATGTCAACAAGTGTATTAGAATTCCTTAATCTTAACCCTCCCAAATTACTATCTAAGGTTTATCAGAAACTCAGTAAAATAGATGAAGCTATATCTCTTCCCATTGTAAAATGGGAGACAGACTTGTCAGTTAATTTTGACCAAAACTTTTGGTCGCAGATCTGTCTGAGAACTTTTAAGATGACTAAAAACTCGAATTTACAACTAATACAATACAAAATCCTTCATAGAGTACACTATACAGGTCAACGGATGTTCAGGATGGGTTTCGCATCATCTAATATTTGCTCACAGTGTACAGACAATATTCCGGACAATTACATCCACGCATTTTGGTTCTGTCCACCTGTTCAGAGGTTTTGGTGCCGGATATGTGAAGACTTATCAAAGTGTCTATGTAATATTCCACTCTCTCCGTCAGTTTGCTTATTGGGCCACTTAGATGATGTCACCTTGGAGACAAAATCAATTCATATTATTCTCACTGCCCTATGTATAGCAAAGAAAACTATACTCATGAATTGGAAAAATAAAAATACACTTAGTATTAAACAGTATAAAGACCTTCTGTTAGATTACATCAGTCTTGAGACAGCCTGTACCCCCACATCGGACTATTCTCTCTGGACTTCTTTAATCGGCTCCAACACGTAGTGGAGGTGGGTGGTCCCCTTTGATTCTGTCCCGTGGGGCATGGTGGTCGGTGTGGGTGGGGTGTCGGGGCTGGGGACGTGGGGGGGGGGTCATGGGCCTGGAGCGGTGGCGCCCGACTGGGGAGGTGGCTCTGGTGGTTCTGGGTGATGGCCTGTGCTGGCTGCATGCGGGCTTCTGGGCGGTCTGTACCGGCGGACATGGGTTACTGGCCTGGTGACCTGGCTGTCCCTGGGTGGGTCTGGGGTGGACGCGGGCGCGGGTTCTGGGGTGGTATCGCTCCTGGGCGGGGTTCCCGGCTTGGTCCGGGGATCTCGGGCCTTGACAGGTATGTTGCCGGGGTCTTGGGCCGGCGGGTGCGCCGGCGCCCGGCCCTGGCCTTGGGGCCTTCGGTGCGTTGGTGGGCTTTGGGGCCTGTGCCGTGGGGGGGTGGGACTGTTGATGGGGGGGGGGGGGGGG
>NC_056516.1:73604-90125 GCF_014905685.2 Nematolebias whitei | reverse complement strand
GTGTGGGGGGCTGTGTGCTGTGGGGCCGGGGGAGTCTGGGCTCGCTGGGTGTGTGCCCTCACTTGCATGGGGCGCTCTCGCTGTGGGTGTTGTTATGGGTGGACTGGTCTTTTGCTTTTTTGGGGTGGGGGGGCGCTCTTGGTCGCTGTAGTGCTCTATCTCTGACTGTTTGGGCACTCCTGGCTGATTGTCCCGGTTGGGGTTTGGTGGCCTCTCTGGTTGGGGGGCTGGGTGTTGGGCTGGGAATCGGGTTGGGGCGTCTGGACGGTTTCGGGATGGGTCTGGGTTGCTGGCCCTGGTTCTGGTTGGTCCTCGGGGACTATGTGCCGGTCTGTGGCCTTGATCCCTGGTGGTGCGGCTGCCACCTCCTCCTAGGTATCTCTGTTAGAGCCTCTGTCCCCTGGTGGATCTTGGAGAGTGGGGGTGCTTATTGGGGTCAGTGGGGGAGCTGGTCCCCTGGGGGGGCATTGCCACCTCAGTTCACCTCCCCATCCCAACGTCCTCCTCCGCCCACTCCACCACACCACCACTCAAACAGGGTTTTGGGGTTCAGGTGCACTACTGAGCTACGGGGAGAATCATCCATCTCCGTGGCTAGTGGGGTCCTGGGCCCTAATTTTAATATACAACCTAGACACTCACTTATAACACTCTCACGACACATGCATATATAGGATCTGGAGTGGGCACATGATCGCACTTAGGTGGTGGGATGTACTACCATTTCCACCTCCCCGGACCTGTGCCCACTCTCATATGTAGCATGTAGACATTTAGGGTTCTGTGCGGAGATGAGGGGTGAACGGGCGCCGCCTGCTCTCTGGGCAAGAGGTGGGTCTGTGCCGGTCGCCACCCCATCCCCCCATTTTAAACGCACTGTATAACAACATGCATCAACACCATATTCGAGTGGGAGGAGGAGGAAGTGGGTCTGTTCATAATTTATTTATGCATATATAGATTTATTTATTTATTTTATTTATTTATTTTATTTTTTTTTCCCCTTTCACAAACACCTCCTTTCTCCGTGTGACACTAGGGGTCGGGGATGGAGGGGGGGGGGGCGCGCATTGTTGGGGTCTGGGCTGTGGGTGGGCTTTGGGCCTTGGGGGCGGTCAGTGTTGGGGCCGGTGCTTCGGTTCCTCCTGGGCTGTTCCGATTCTTTTAATCTAGGTTCCTGGTTGCGATGGCCGACACTCTGACCGGGGTGGCTGCCGGCTTTTGGCGGGGGGTCGGCTATGGTAGTGTACGTGTGGTCATTGGTGGTGTAGGGCGGCGGTTGGGGGCGTGGCTTCGCCTCATCCGGGCACTGGCTGGTCTTCCTGTGTGGCATTTGCGGTGGGGGTGCTCTGTGTGTGGGGGGGTGCATGGGTGGCGTGCTGGGGCGTCTCCGGGCCTATGGTGCGGAGCTCTTGATGTGAGAGCCGGCCCTCCTCGGCTGCGACTCCCTGCTGCTCTGCCCCTTGGGCTGGGGCCGGCCTGTGGTCGCTGTCAGGTAGATGGTGCATGCGGTCGGCCCGACAGAGATTCTGTCGGGCTATCTGTGTGTGCCTGTTGGTTGCTCGGGTTGGGTTTTTGGTGGTCCCCCCTCTCTTGGATCAATTTGGGCCCCACGTTTGGTGTGGGGTCCACTCCCCCCGGTCGTGCCCCCCTTTGGCGGGGGACTCCCTTGCCGCCGGTGCATTGGTGGCTCTCGGTGTCTGGGCTGGGTGGTGGGGTGCACGTCGGTCCGCCCTGGTTGCTGCCTGGCGGGGCCTGGGTGCCCTGGCTCTGTCGGGGCTCTGCTAGGGGGTGGTATGGCCTCGGGGCTTGGGGCTCGGTGTCCATGGCCGGATCTACTTGGGGGGGCATGGGTCGCTGGCCGGGCCTGTGGGCTCGTCGTTGCAGCTTCCTGGAGGCTCTGCATTGTGGTGGCTGGGGTCACCCGGTTCTTTCCTCTGCTCCTCTCTGGGGGGGGTGCGGTTCTCCCTGTTGGGAGACTCTTGGGGCTCCGGGCCTGTGGGCCGCTGTGTGTCTGTGGCTCCGGTCCTCCCTATGTTGCTATTGTGTCCTGGGGGGGCGGGTCTGTGGGCCCCCGCGTCCACTATTGGGCATTCTTTTGGAGAAATCTGGTGGTGGTGGGCGTGCTTGCGCTGGTGTTTGGATTCAGGTGCTTTGACAGATGCACGCTAGGTTGGGTAGTGGCGGAAGCTAGATGATTCATTGTGCGATGTCGAATGTTTCATGGTGATATTGTGGGTGGCATTGTGCTGTGCATGTTGTTTTGTCATGGTGGTCTCTCGTCTTATCTTCTTCTTTTTTATTATTTATTTATTCTTCTTTCTTCTCTTTCTTTAAAAAAAAAAAATAATTGAGCGATGATGATAAGTTCATTGAAACACTTCACAATGTTTCTACACTTAAACTGAGCTCACAGAGAAAAAAAAAAAAAAAAAAAGAACCTGCATCTGTAGTGATCTGTGTAAGCTAAACTGCATTTATGTAGATTTAATAGTTTTTTTTATTACTTGCAATAACAGCTTCTGTTGAGTGCACATTGTCAGCCCTGAAGTCAATTAAAATTTATGCCAGAAAACAACAGAACAAACTCGACTTTCATCCCTGTATCACGTTCAGTAATAGATACACAGAGTACAAACTGAAGACCAAGAGACAAGGACAGTGTGTTAAATGAAAAGTTTTATTTGGTAAGTTGACCAGTAGAGGGACACAGGTGGGACCTGCAGGACAGAGAGATCGCGAGTGCTGTTCAGAAGAGTTTCCAGGAGTGGGTAGAAAGATTATTAGACTTACTTGTCTTTTCTTTTATCTTCACAGGAAATGAGGAACCAGGGGATTTTAGGGCAGCAGAGCAAACTAAAACATCTTTTCCACAGTGACGGCTCAGATCAGTTCAGCTCGGTATACGTTGCATTTCCATATGCACTTCAGGACTGGTTCTGTAGGCGGGGTCCAGAATCCAACTTGCCTTACCAGCTGGTGGCGGTAATGCTCCCTTAAGCTATTTATTAGCCACCACTAAACATATTAAGAAGAAGACCCAGAAAAGATACACAACCAAAATGGAGGATCTCATTGCTTTATTGAATATCATGCTCAGTCTGTGACTTTTTGCCAAACGTCAAAGAGAAGAGACCCAGAAAAGTCTGCGGGCAACCAACCAAAATTCAGGAGAGTTTTGGAAATGATTAGAGCAGTGGTCCCCAACCACCGGGCCACGGACCGGTACCGGTCACAGAAAAAAAATAAAAACCTTTTGTTTTGAAAAATTGCCAGATTATCTCCACCTCATCTGTCAGTGACTCACTCTTGACACAGGTCAACATACATAAGTTGTAAGTTTCAGTTTTTGTTAGACGCATGCGCAGATTGGTTCTATATTGCCCATTTGGGTGGAGTAATTTAGCTGTGTGGTCTGGAGCAGACAGGAGGACAGAGGTGCGCGGCCATACCTGCGCATTTGAAGAATTACACTTCATATTTTTCAACCCACCTGACAAAGAGTGACTAAAACTATTAACTAAATCAAACTATAATTTGAAACAAAGCGTCCTACTATCACATTAGAGCTGGTTTTGTCTTGAACTTTTTAAAATTCACATCAGAGCTGTTCCTTTGCATTTCTGCTTCTGCTCTTAAAAAAAATCTCTGCCCTAAAAGTTCAAAGTCTCGGGCAATTTTATTAAAGAACACAAATATAATTAAAGTTTTGCACTATGCATAAGTTCCTGCACTTTTGTGTACAATCTGATGTGTGAATCACTGCGGAGCAGGGAGGAGGATGATGAGGCTTAGCTGACCCCGGTGAGGGATCTACTAATTAAATGAGAAATGATCCTGCACTTAATACACTTAGAAATCACACATAAAGTGATTGATAGTAAATTTGAAATACAGGTGCTGGTCATAAAATTAGAATATCATGAAAAAGTTAATTTATTTCAGTAATTCCATTCAAAAAGTGAAACTTGTACAAACCGGATTCCAAAAAAGTTGGGACACTAAACAAATTGTGAATAAAAACTGAATGCAATGATGTGGAGATGGCAAATGTCAATATTTTATTCGTAATATAACATAGATGACAGATCAAAAGTTTAATCTGAGTTAATGTAACATTTTAAAGGAAAAATATGTTGATTCAAAATTTCACAGTGTCAACAAATCCCAAAAAAGTTGGGACAAGTAGCAATAAGTGGCTGGAAAAAGGAAATTGGGCATATAATGAACAGCTGGAAGACCAATTAACACTATTTAGGTCAATTGACAACATGATTGGGTATAAAAGAGCTTCTCAGATTGTCATTGTGTCTCTCAGAAGCCAAGATGGTAAGAGGATCACCAATTCCATCATTGTTGCGCAGAAAGATAGTGCAGCAATACCAAAATGGTGTTACCCAGCATAAAATAGCAAAGACTTTTAAGTTATCATCGTCAACCGTGCATAACATCATCAAAAGATTCAGAGAATGTGGAACAATCGCTGTGCGTAAGGGTCAAGGCGTAAAACTCTACTGGATGCTCGTGATCTCCAGGCCCTTAAACATCACTGCACCTCAAACAGGAATTCCACTGTCAAGGAAATAACAGAATGGGCTAAGGAATACTTCCAGAAAGCATTTTCAGTGAACACAATCCACCGTGCCATCCGCCGTTGCCAGCTGAAACTATACTGTGCAAAGAGGAAGCCATTTCTAAGCAAGCTCCACAAGCTCAGACGTTTGCACTGGGCCAGGGGTCATTTAAAATGGAGTGTGGCAAAATGGAAGACTGTTCTGTGGTCAGATGAGTCACAATTTGAAGTTCTTTATGGAACACTGGGACGCCATGTCATCTGGACCAGAGAGGACAAGGATAGCCCAAGTTGTTATCAACGCTCCGTTCAGAAGCCTGCATCACTGATGGTATGGGGTTGCATGAGTGCTTGTGGCATGGGCAGCTTGCATGTCTGGAAAGGCACCATTAATGCAGAGAACTATGTTCAGGTTCTAGAACAACATATGCTCCCATCTAGACGTCATCTCTTTCAGGGAAGACCCTGCATTTTTCAACACGATAATGCCAGACCACATTCTGCAGCAATCACAACATCATGGCTACGTAGGAGAAGGATCCGGGTACTGAAATGTCCAGCCTGCAGTCCAGATCTTTCACCTATAGAGAACATTTGGCGCATCATAAAGAGGAAGGTGCGACAAAGAAGGCCCAAGACGATTGAACAGTTAGAGGCCTGTATTAGACATGAATGGGAGAGCATTCCTATTTCTAAACTTGAGAAACTGGTCTCCTCTGTCCCCAGACGTCTGTTGAGTGTTGTAAGAAGAAGGGCGGATGCCACACAGTGATAAAAATGGACTTGTCCCAACTTTTTTGGGATTTGTTGATGCCATGAAATTTGGAAACAACAAATTTTTCCCTTAAAATGATACATTCTCTCAGTTTAAACTTGTGATCTGTGATTTGTGTTCTATTCTGAATAAAATATTAGATGTTGGCACTTCCACATCATTGCATTCAGTTTTTATTCACAATTTGTTTAGTGTCCCAACTTTTTTGGAATCCGGTTTGTATATTCATTCATTACACAGAGACTGATATATTTCACTGGTTAGTTTGTCTTCTGTTGTGGTAGCAACATAGTCTGTTTTGTTCTGCTGATGTTTCAGCTCATTTTCAAACTAGAATCTATTACTTGTTTAAAGCTAAGTATGTTATAACAAGTATTATATGTATGTGCTAAAAACAGTTATCTGTTTTAAATCTCACTGGGTGACAGCAGGAGAAAAACTACGTCAGCTGGAGTCCCAACCACTTATCACTCTTGGCCTACATGGTCTCTAATCTTTGGAGCTGGTACCATCCAGGTTTGGTCCTGTGCCACAGGGCTCACAGATGTTTTCCCAGTGCCCACCTGAGAGGTCCTGCATAGCATCATTCTGCTCCACACTTCCCTGCTCTTCCTCTGATGCTGCAGTCTTCCCAACGTGTTTTGTGTCCACACTTCACAGCTTCAGTCTCTGCAAGAGTCACTGGAAACGTCTTCTCAGAGGTGCAGCTTCTACAACCAAGGCTTACTGCTGTTTCCGTGTTACAGAAGAAGTGTGGAGTCTGCTGACATGTTTTACTTCAACACCTTCATCCATGTGCTTATATCAATGCAGTAAGAATCATAAAATGTACAAATCACACTTTTGTTCCTTCATATTTTTAATATTCAGTCTCAAGCTGTGAATCACTGTAAATACTGTAAATAGTTGTTACTCATGAAAAATACATAAATGTGTCAATTTCTTTAAAATGAAATTGCATAATTTTGAAAAAAATATCTATAATCCACTGTCAATTTATAGTGTACAGTTACAAAATGTTAAATAGTTAAGGGCTTTTTGTTTTTACTATATATTGTAAATTACACTTGTTTTCCTTTCAATACAACTGAATCAATCCACAAATTAAATAAAAAAACAGTACAGTATGCTGCTCAAGTGTGTTTTAATTGAAGAATGTTTAAAATAATTCAAAACCTTTAAATAACTAATTACATAACACTAGAACAATATGTAACAAGCTTGGGTATGGATGTTATTTTTATTTTATAAACTTACTGCAACACGACCTTAGGACTTTCATCCAAGGACATAATTTATACACAGAAAAGACACTTGGGTTTGATTACAAGTGTAGTGAACTAGGCCTGATGTCAAAACCTTGACCTTAAGGACCTTATGGGACAGAAACTGTCATTTCATTGATTTGAATCCAGAAATACAGGTTGACCCATCCTGAGACTTTCATTCTTGAATTAATCAAGTAAAAGAAGACTACTTTCTATTATCATTACCATTTTACAAATGTTTTGATAATCAAATTGTGTTAGTTCAAACAATGTTTACATGTTGAAGTGAACTACTCATTTTTAAATCAACTGTGAAACAGTAATAACGATTTTTAATCCTCATTCAAAGTAGAAATCAGGTTAATGATGCATTGTCTGATTTTCTGTCTTCAATGAGCAAGGGTGTAAGTTAGTCAAAGTTCAAGTTTCGGTCAACTGCAAGTTTACTGAAAAAGAAATGTCATGTTTAACTTTTACAGCAAGATACTAGAGAATTGACTCCACGAAGTCTGAAGTTCTTCATAATATCTTTTGCCTGTTCTTAAACAATCTTAATCTTTTTCCTTGACTTTTCATAACACCTTACATCACTAAAACACACCTCTTTTGGTCAATCAACAAATCAGAAAGTTCTCAAATGAACCAGAAGTGAGCTTTCTTTAAATGTTGGTACTTCCTAGTTCAGTTTAGTCTGGAGTAAGAGTTGGAGTAGATGGAGAGTTCTACAAGAGGTTCCACCTCGAGTTGGAGTCGGGTGGAGAGTTTTGCAGCTCCAGTCGTTTGGGAGAACAGAAGTCCAGCCATGATTAAAAGCTCTTCCGAGTCTTTTGGGATTATGACATCTTCCACCTCTGAGTGGAACTTCTGAAGGACTCCACTCATGTGAGTCCACCGTGAGCTGAACTGTTGTTGACGAAGTCGCGTCACCACTCCGGACGGTTCTCTGCCATCCTACGTTGACGCTGGACCGGTAGCGTAGCTGGAGCTCCGCTTTCACTGATTCATCGTCAGAGAGGTAATGAGTCGAGTTGACTACCGAGCGTACCGAGGAAAGCTGGGTCGAATGGAGGGTGTCGTTCTGTCCAACACTTTTCACTCACACACACCATCTCCCTCCCTCTAAACTTCAATCTTTAAACTCTTCTATTCTGCTAAGAAATCATTCAGATATTTTTAGAAATGTCTGAAGCAAAGTTTTTCAATCACCGCCGTGTGGTTAATATCTGCTGTTCTGCTGGAAGTGAGAAAACAATCGCCGTGTTGTTTACTTCCTGTAAAACTGATTAATAAGCTGTCGTTATTTTCAATTCTTGCCAATTAATGTAAATGTGTGATGTGTTAAACTTGATTCTGTTAATAAATGACCCACTGTCGTTGGTGAGTCAAAGATAATTAACGTCTCACGTCCACAATTTATTAAATTCAGATGCACGTCATTATACAGTCCAGAAAAATGAAAGAATCCGTTTTATCTATGAATATATGGTAAATGGTAAATGGAGCTTACTTCTATAGCGCCTTCCAGCCCCCTATGAGGGGCCCCAAGGCGCTTTACAGTACCAGCCATCCACCCATTCACACGCACATTCATACACCGGTGGCGGTAGGCTGCCATGCAAGGCGCCATCCAGTCCCACCGGGAGCAACTCGGGGTTAAGTGTCTTGCCCAGGGACACAACGGCACATGGTGTGGGAAGTCGGGATTCGAACCTCCAACCTTCCGATCAGAGGTCGGCTGCCACTACCACTGCACCACGGCCGCCCACAATATATGACAGCACATGTTCATCTACATACTGGTGGCCTCTTACGGTTCATAAATGGACTGTTATATTCGTGTAACAATTGATATTACATGTTGGCATGAAAAGTGCAGAGTTGCTGTGTGAAATGCAGCGCAGCTGCGACGCTTGGAGAAAACGCTGTGTTGAGCTGCGATGCTCAGAGAAAGCTTACAGAAATGTTCGCAGCTAGTGGTGTTTTGAAAGCTGATATTGAGAGTCAATATGTCTGTTTAAAAGCTGAATTGTACGTCTGTTATGTGTAACTGAAGCTGGGTTTGTGTGGAAACGTTATTCTCTTTGAACTGTGGTCCAGACGTGACTCTGGTCCGACTCGTTTTGACAAGTTCGAACGAGTTGTTTTAAATGGTTTAAAAGACGTTTTGAAACCGGAGCGCCGCCTCCTTTAAGCTCAGAGTTGATTCGTTACATTTTTAACAGAAAATAGTACATTTTGACAGTTTAAAAGACGAAAAGTTCACGGACTTGTTCAGGCTAAATGCTACACGCTAGCCGGAAAAACGATCCGTGATTGGTTGAAAACGGCTGAGTTGGGACGCTATGATTCGCTGAGAAGTGAGTGACGTGCCTGCGTCACTTCCTCTGAGTCAGCGATATAAGTACTCCTTCACGTTGTTGCTCTGTCATTGGTAGATTCAGTCACGTGACCCAGAAATGAAACTCGTTTTCATAGGGAATTTCAATCTGCTTTTTAAAGTTGAAATACACTTTAAAGTTGCATTCTGATCCGCTGCCCGTTTCTTTGAAGCCTAATCGCTGAAATTTTGCCACGTTTGAGTTTGAAATCCGTCACTAAATGGTGTTTTTGGACCACGCTAGCCGATGCTAATTTTAAGCTAACAGCTAACGACCGGATGTGTGACGTGCCTACGTCACTTCCTCCATGTCAGGTTGTAAAGCTCGGTTGCACCGAAGCTTTTTCTGTGCTTAAAATCACTAAATGAAGCTGCCACAAGTCCCCAAAAACTCATGTTCATGCAAAAAAGTCGTGCTTGTTGAAACAACGCCACGTTTTAGCTTGAAATACGTTCAGAAATGTTGATTTAACCGAGTTTAGCCGAAGCTAATTTTAAGCTAAGCGGCTAATGACAGGATGTCAACAGAACGTCCACAGGAAGTTGTCATACGCTCCTGCTGGTAGAAAGCTAACACTGCCCCCTCCTGGGAAACTTGATATCACAGTTTCACTTCGTTTTTAGGTTATTTTGAGTGAAATTAAACGTGTTTATTTCTGTAAGACGAATTTTTGAGTTAATAAACGTTCCTCAAGTTGAATTATAACTGTTATCTTGCATTTAAAAAGTGATTAAGGTATTTATGCAGCAGGCATTTACCAAAAACTTTTTATTCACTGGTAATTCCTCAAGACAGAGGTGCAAAATAAAAATTAGAAACTTTTTAAAAAGATACAGATACAGATATTCAGAGAGTAGATAAAGTTTACTCATTTGCTGGAAAGATAATACACGTTTAATTGCTAAATCACTAAATAAGAGTAAATATCAGGAAAAAGAGACTTTTCTGATTTTATTTTACCACCTAAAACAATTACATATTCTTATTTAATTTTTAAATAGAAGATATTGGCAGGAGAACAGGAGTATAACAGTTTTTCTGAAGAAAGACTGATTATTCCTCATCATCAATTTTCTTTTCTCTTTTCACCCAACCTAGGTTGATGAGTAACTGTTAAAATAGCGAATTTCTGGAAGTAAACGGTTTTAAAAAAAAGCGTTTTTAAACTGATGTTGCTGTGAGACTTTTTAGAAAAATTGCAGGTTTATAAAAATTCAGTGCTTTAGAGTAAAAAACACTGAGAGGCTTGGTAATCTAGTATCTGTTAAAAAATAAGCACATTAAAAGTAACACTGCAGAGAAGCATTTACTTAAATATTCATGAATTGGGGTAAAACCTAAGAAACAGGTGCCCGTTCCTCTGAATAAGTTGACTTATAACAGTACTTTTGTGTAAACCCAGAGCTTAAAATAGTGTGAAACTCAATGACACTTGAATACAAATATTTACCTGTAAAATATCTGAAGCTGGCAACTGTTTTAACCAGATAAAGTGCTACACAGTGAATACCATGACAGGTGTGTTAGGAAAAGATTTTGATCCTTATGAGATGAAGGACCGTTTAGAGGATGTGTTAGCACTGCTGACAGGATCCTTACATCCATATGGCAAACAGGTGGACAGCATGAACCCAAAAGAGTTATTGGACAATCTGATGGAGGTTGCAGAGAGTGTGACCTCTACAGAAATTACAATGTCAAGCTATGAAAAGCTGGCTAAAATGGCAATGTTACTGAAAGAATCATACTTTGCATTAAGACGGGATCATGTCGTGACAGTGTCACAAGTTTCCCGCTACAAAACGGAGATAGATGTGCTTAAAAAAGATCTGCACAAACGCAAAATGGATAGAGAGTTATTACTCGAACAATATATGCGTTTACTAAGTGAATGTCAAACATCACAGGAACGCTTAAAAACATGTGAGGAGAAACTAACCGCGGCAACATATAAAAGTTCTGACGTGGGGCGAGTTTGTCTGGAACTCAGAGAAGACCGTGGACAGAGTCCAGGTCACCCACAACCACCTCAGAAAGATGTTGTTGCACCTCCACATGTGTGGAGAGAAAAACCTCCACCCTCACCTAAAGTGGTAGGAACAGACCTGAACAGGTCTCCTCCACCAAACATGCAACAGTGTGCTGTGAATGTGTTCGAGGCATGTTCTCATGCTAAGACGCCCATAGAGGTGTTTCCTAGTATAAAGGTTAAACCCCACTCCTTAGAAATGGAAGGACGGCGTGCATTGACCCCACCTCCTAAAACAGGCGAGAAAAAGCAGTATTTTCAAACTAACAAACCACGTAATGAAGGTGCACGCTGGGACAAAAAAGCTCCTCTTTCAGAGGATGAACGTGATTATCGTAAATGGGATTTGCGTAGGACGCAAAGATATGTGATCCAAGAGGACCCATATTACCTGGGGAAGTCCGAAAAGGAACCCCCAAAAGACGTACCTAACCCTCCCCCACCTCGGATGAAACGAACCGAGGCGATAAAAACACAAAAGTTCCAGATACAATGCCCTACACCTCTGAGCTCGGAAGAGACAGAGAAACTACAAAGGTTTTTAGAAACTTTGAAAAACGCTGAAATGGGAAACCAACCTGGAACGCCGTGTAGTGAGGTGATCGCTACTAAATCTGAAGGCGCGAATGACAACATTACAGATGTCGGTGAAACACACCAAGACATTGCTGTCGTTGCCTCCAACAACCCCTCATCGGACGAAGGGGGGGTAAACTCACACACAAACGATGATGAGTCAGCGCAAGCTGAACACTCAGAACCTGATTTTCATGATTTTGAACTAGGCATTCCAGTTCTGGGAGGACTCCCAGATAACCTGGTACCGAGTCAAGAAGCTGGGCCAGTATGGTTCACAAAACCAACACAGGCCATAGCTCTTTCCTCAAACAATGACGTCGACCAAGGACCTCAAACCTATGGTGTCTTACCCATAGACAGGTCCGACGACTCAGAAAAGGATTCGTTGGAGCTCCCCAAGGAGCAAGAACCCTCATCAGTCTCATCACAGATTGCACAGTTGGTCGCCCAAGCCGACACTCTGACATCTGATGAAGAAAGAGACAAAATTCGCCAAGTTCTTTTAAAATATGAAAAATCATTGTCACCTGACCCAGACATCATCCAACTTCAGAAGTTGAATGATCCTACAATCAACTCGATGATACTGTATCTGACTGACCCAGACAAATACACTCCATCGAAAGGTAAACTGGATTCCGATCCAGACCTTAAAGTCCTCTTTCAGCTGCGCAAACAGCTAAAACTACTCAAGGACAGCCTAACTTTAGCTCATGGAGCGACGTCCTCACCCGTGTTCGCGGTCTCCCATGACCGAAGGGGGGTGACGCCAGTTAGGATAATGCTACCAGACGCGATAACGTGAGCAAATCTGACATTCAGAGTGAGTGGCGCACCGAAACGTCTTTTTCTAGTTGCTTAATCACTGCTTTTGTCAATGTTGAAACTTTGTTTTACTGGTTGCTTAGTCACTGTTTTTGTCGATGTTGAGACATCGTTTAATTGGTTTTTGGTATTGTTTTTGAACATCCCAGGCAAGAATGAATTGTGTTGTGTAGTTAAGTTAGAGACTGAGGCCTTTAACCATGCCAACATGCAGTTCATTCGTTAAATTGCAATCTTTGCGGAGTCAATGTATATTATTGCTACCTTAAGTACCATAATCTACATTGATCTCACAACGCTTAAGCCGAACCTACTCGAACAATTCTATTCGGGGGGATAGCTAATTCTTTTTGATGAGTCTCGCCATAGACTTCCAAAAACATTTATGGGGAAACCAAACACCCAATCTCAAGTCGTTCGTCTAAAAGACAACAGACAATTGAACCAAACTATATTTTGCCATGTAAAGCTAACTTAAACCAAGTTAGAAATGGAAAAGTAGTTTGGAACACTTTTCTATAGGTATAAACCCCTGTAGTTACCCTTTTCAGCATGTTCCACCCCTTAACTGGTAGTTGTAGCTGTTCCCAATCATAATAGCTTACACACCAGGTGCATATAGTTTAAGGCCTTATGTAAAATCCCCTTCATAAGCCCACCTTAAACCACATAATTGCATGTCACATTTGAACCAGAACGGCACAGACTGGACGTCGCCCAGAGACGACCTTCGCTGGAGGCGACCTGCAATCCTGACGTTGGTCTCCACTCTTCATCCAGTGGCCGCATCTTCAGTTCAATCCAAGGGTACCCCTTTGTATGCTGATTAATCAACACTTCCAATCATTGTGGATTTACCGTTGTGGATTATATGACTTTTTCAGTGGATTACAGACTCTGTTTCCAAGGGGTATCTCATACTACATTTTCATATTCTGCCAAAAAAATGTAACGTGAGACGTTATTTATCTTTGACCCATCAAAATGAATGGAGGTCATTTATTTACAGAATCAAAGTTTAACATCAAACATTTACATTAATTTGGCAGAATATGAAAATAACAACATAGTCAATCAGCTTTACAACCAGGAAAACCATACGGCCATGATTTTCCGTTGCTTCACCACAGACATTAATGAAAACATCTGGATTAATTTTCTAGCAGAAAGGAGAGTTTAAAGATGGAAAATTGAGATTTATCTTACAGAGAGATGTGTGAGGGAATTTGTCTGTTTTAACCAGAACGTGCACGCTCCTTCGGAAATCAGCTTGTCCCAACAGTACACTTTTGGTGAAGGTCGACTTTTACCTTTTCTGAAGATAGATCAGTTCCGGCGTGGAGTCTCACTTCCAACCACTGTTCAGCGTCTCAGTGAGAACAGCTAAATACCTCGAGAGTCGTGCGAGGTTATCCAAACAGAAGTTATAATTCCCAAAATCGTCTCTGGTTCAGCTTGATTGGTTTAGCAGCATCCTGAATGCCTGCGTTTGCATTCAGGAACTCCTCTGCATTCTGAATTCCAAAAACTCTGAACTCTTCAAGAACTCCAAAACTCTGAACTCCGTAGTTGAACTGGGAAGTGCCACATTTAAATGGGCTCTACTTCCGGTTCATTTGAGAGCTTTTTGATTGGTCGTTGGACCAAAGCAGAGGTGTGGTTTGTGATGTAAGGTGTTATGGAAAGTCAAGGATTGTTTAAGAACAGACAGAAAGATATCATGGAAAAACCAGACTTCGTGGCGTCGCTCCACCACGTATCTTGCTGTAAAAGTTAAACATGACATTTCTTTTCAGTAAACTTTTAGTTGACCGAAACCTGAACTTTGACACACTCTTACAAACTTGCTCACTTCAAAGCAGACGATCAAAAATTGAATCATTACTCTGTAACGTACTCTAACTTGATTTCACTTTGAATTGAGGAATAAAAATCATTACTACTGTTTAAGTAAATAAAAATGATTAGTTCACTTCAACATGTAGACATTGTTTGAACCAAAACACTTTGATTATCAAAACATTTGTAAAATAGTAATGATCATAGAGAATTGACTTTTTCCACTTGATTAATTCAAGAAAGAAAGTCTCAGGATGGGTCAAACTGTATTTCTGGATTCAAATCAATGAAATGACAGTTTCTGTCCATCTGGTCAGTTTTGACATCAGGTCAAGTTCACTACAACAGCATATGTTCATCTACACAAGTAAGCAGGAGACTGTTCCAAGACACAATATAAATTTTATTAACACTAAGTTAAAAACCTATTCTAATGGAGGCAATAATGATTCTTAAAATAAATATTATTTCCAGTGGTCAGTCAACTAAAAGACAAAATGATGGTTCAAGGTAACACAAGAGCAGAAATTCACCCACAAGCTGTGATGCACGAGACACGAGTGGAACAGAACCAACACGAGACTGGACTGCACCTTCAACCTGGAACATAAATATGAAATTAAGTAAACAAAAATTAATATGAATAATATTTAAGAATTACAAAACAAACAAACATGGGCCTCACATTCACATATAAAAATAGTTGAAATTGGCCCCAGCATTTAGTTCAGTCAATCTTCTCTCAGGTAAGACACTGCCTAATTATGGTGACTCAAGTAGGAGTGAGAGTCCACCAGCACAGGACTGAACAGAATGAGGACAGCTGGGAGTGCACCAGTAAAACCACTAAATAAAATATGATCAGCAAGATCGTTTCAATTATTGATCTTATTCACATTATTATTATTGTTGTTGACATTATTTCCGTGAAGATCAATACATTTTGTGAGTCAGTGCATGTAACTTGATCTCTCCATGACATGACAAGTTTATAATGTACCATCTTACTGTGATATTTACCTGTGGGTGGATGTGAAGTGAGTTTCACGTGGACTCCAGTAGCAGCTTCAGCCTGGCTAGCTTTCTGTGAGAGGACAAGCTGCTGTTTCTGAGTCCTCTAAAAGCAGACTCTCTCTTTTTTTATACTTTATTTATAATTTTTCAGAGTTAAACAACTAAGAAAAACACACACACACACACAAAAACAAAAACAAACAAACAAACAAAAAACAATAATTAAAATAAAATAAATAATAAAATAAAAATAAAAAAACATAATCAAACAGTCACAGAACAGTGTCAGCCTACTGGAGAGAAAGGATAAAAATTTACACATTAACCTAATGTGTGTAATCAAGCACAGGACAGAATCGAATGAAACGACCTACAGTTCATTAAACAATCTGATTCAAAAAATACATCATATATAAATAAAATATAAAAAAAAACCCAGAGAATCAATAAAACATGAAAGAAAAATAAAGTATCCATCCATTATCTTTACCCGTTTGTTCCATTTTGGGTCACGGGGGTTGCTGGTGCCCATGTCCAGCAATCACTGTGCGAGGGGCGGGGTACACCCTGAACCGGTCGCAAGTCCATCACAGGGCCACAAAGAGACACACGAGTCAAACAACCACTCACTCTCTCACTCACACCTAGGGACAATTTAGAGTTACCAATCTGCCTAACATGCATGTTTTTGGTCTGTGGGAGGAAACCGGAGCAACTGGAGAAAACCCACGCATGCACGGAGAGAACATGCAAACTCCACCCAGAAAATATCCTGATACATGCTCAATAATCCAGGTAGAAAAATCTAAAAAAGTTAAATCTGGTCCTCTGGACATTCAAAGAAAACAAAACAAAGCAAAACAACAAAAAAATGAAGCAACGTTTCGTCTTTCATCAGAGAGACTTCCTCAGTCTGAGGAGCTGTATTCAGCTCAGTCTCTTAAATAGCACCTTCTCAGAGTGGATCAACCAGTTTTGCTGCTGACAACCAAAACCAGCTGATCACATGCTCAAGAAGGACCATCAGCCTAACAATGGATCATTAGCACACTGATGGCGGAGTAAAGGAGGCCATCTTTGTGAAAAGAAACCACCCATCGTTAAACAGGGGTGGAGGCCTACGTGTTCAACTGTCCCCCTCTTACATTGCTGTGATTGCTAGTATCACTCAGCCCTCTGTGAATAGTAAACAGTCATCAATCGCTGGGCACTCACGCGTTAGTCTACAGCAAGACTTCAGA
>NC_056516.1:72111-73504 GCF_014905685.2 Nematolebias whitei | reverse complement strand
AACCCTGGGTCACTGTAACCTTAAGATGGGCCAGATCCCTGGTTAGAGCATCCCCCAGAGGACTTTAATTACTCCAAAACACATCTGCAGCACAGGCCTGACTTTGGACAGATAAGCTGCATCAAAAGTGAGTATAAGTATTAATTGACATAAAAGCATCAAAATAATCATTCCTATATCATTCCACCCTTGCCTTTTATGGCAATTTAGACATTTAATTCTGAAAAGTAACACACACAAAATATATATGTTTGAATAGGCATAAAGGCAATTTTTATAAAACATATTTTTATATCATTCCACCCTTTGCCTTTATGGCATGTAAAACATAATTCTACAATACAACTTTTTAGTTTTGAAAATGCCATCCAATTAAGTTGAACTCTAAACGATCTCCGACCTCTGAATGGTCGAGTTCTCCTGCAAATGCAGTTAAAAGATCCATTCTAGTTTCATACATTGTTCGCCTAAAGTGATACCACCCATGAGCAAATTGCTCAATCTCTAACGTGTCTGGGTGGATGTCTGGATCTACTGTAATTTCTGTTTTTTCGAGACCGTAAGGGCCATCAGTAATATAAATTCATACTTTCATCTTAAATGGCCGAATTATAAAGTTTTTGATTAATCCTATTCTTAACTCGCTTAATATAACAGCAAGTAAACACATTACACAAAGTTAAAATTGAAATGCATAAAAGTAATACAAGCAAAGGAGGTACTGTATATTGACGCGCCGTAGATGACATACCTGAAAAGATATCCCACCAATGATGGGCAGACGCTTGTTCTATGAGTTTAGCCACATGTAGAACCTTGTTCTGGGTAATGTAAGTTGATACCTGAAGACTGGATACGTTGGACTTATGAGACCTGATCATTTCAGTCAACTCCATGGACTCATTCAATGCGCATTTTAAATGGTCCATAGAGACTCGCCACAGTACTTTCAGAACTTGCCATTGTACAGTAGTAAGGCGAGTGTCAGAACTATAATTAGTCAAACGATAAGTCCAGTTGTTCCAATGCCACAGATATACACCTGTCAAACACCCAGAAAAAGGCACCTTAGGTAACTGAGGATGACTCCTAATTGTGGCTATACACAGAGTGTGTGGGCCAATCTGCCATAACATATCTCTCGCTGGTTCATGAGTCCAATCACACAATACCTTGTCTCTGGTTAAACATGGGTTAACATGACCTGTTTGTAGCATACATACCACTCCTTTATCAGCCGTCTCGCATAAATCAAGATCATAGGTGAGATTTGTCTGTGGCTCAAACCATTCACCCTGTACCTTTAAAAACCAATATCCTTGTACAGTTATAACAGGCAAAATGTAATATTTGCATACTGTAGTTGTCTCGTTAACATGGTATTGAACCCAAT
>NC_056516.1:66700-72011 GCF_014905685.2 Nematolebias whitei | reverse complement strand
CTGTAGTTGTCTCGTTAACATGGTATTGAACCCAATGTCCCTCACACATGTTATCATTACACTTTGTCAATTCAGGTTTCAAAGTTACCCAGTAGGAACTGGAAATGTTCCATACTCTCCTCCACTCATGACGATTCGATGTAGTAACCACCCTTTGGAAACGCTCCTTCTGCAACTGCGCATGGAAAGATTGCAAGGTACACACAGTCCAATTTAATGCTTCAGTAATATTTTCAAGAATTGTTTCAGTTTCAGACCACATTTTCGTTTCCCATTTCATCTCTTTCAGAAGAATCTTTGCTGTTTCAGCCTGCGTCAGCACAGATGAAGGCATCCAAACTCCAATCTGATGGACAGCCAGTGATGCATGCTGTCCTGTGTTTGAAAGCATAGTTCTTGTCACCTCTTGATCAATTGCATTGGACACACCCAGTACTGTCCCTGTTCCTCCCAAGAGTGTGTCATACCACGCTCGTTTCATCCTAGAGCAGCGTGGCAGAGGGGGAAAACGTATTTTCCAATGCACATGTACAGTCAATATAGATTGGGCCATTTGAGTGCATGCGTGGACAATTGGGGCTAGGTGTGTTTCTGTTGATCTTGTTTTATTTGACAAAGTCAAAAAGGGGACCCCAAATCGCCCCCTCCCACTTATCATCGTTGCGTTCTCCAACCACCTTATTTCAGTGTTGTTTGCTATCCAATTAAACTTGGTCCCATTTTGTGTTGATGAAGTACATTGGGCACGTCCATTAGTCACACACAGAGGCACCTCGGCCTCTATCATCAGCCAGCATCCTGTTGATACGAGAGGGACATCGAATCCATTGCGTGCACATTTTTTACACATGTAAATCGTGCAGTCACTTGATACATTGGCTATTTTACATTGCTTTTGGGCCGGACATGTGAAATGTGCTTGTGTTCTATTCGCTTTGTTATTTCTCGCCCAAGAGATGCTGAAACTTTCTTGTTCCACCTTAATCAGCACCTGTCCTGGTGTCAGCGAGAAGGCGTTCTCCAGCAGGACCGTGGCACCTACGACAAGGTACACGATGACCAAAGGTTCTGCACTCCCATCGGACGGGTGCTTGCCACCAATGCTTCTCATGTTGTCCTCGGGGCGACCTTGATCGTCCAAACAACAAAGACCAAGGGAACATCAAGCTGTGGAGACAAGAAAACTGCTTTCAACAAAAAGAGAGAAGAATTAGTTTTCTCTTTTATAACACTTATGAATTGGTACATTTATCTATTTTTCTTCTCCAGCATATAACACAGAGACAGTGGCATCTTTTCCCTGTGCTATAATTTCTGCTGCTCGAGGTGGGCCATTCTCTTGTCTGACCCAAACCTTGGCTCCCACCTTGTCAGTGGACCCAAATCCCCCTGTCCCTCGGACAGTAGGATGAGTGGGTGTTGTAATTTCTACCACTGATGACATATCACATGGTTTAATCAGTAACTGTGCCACTTTATCTCCTTTTTGCAGCACCAGGGGATCATTGCCCTGGAATCTGCAGACTACTCCCAGTTCTCCTTGGTAGTCTGAGTCAATTACGCCAGCCTGGATTGTTAACCCTTTCAGGGATAACGCCGATCTGGGTAAGATGTGCCCATACATTCCTTTCGGGCATTGCAGTCCCAAACCTGTCTGTACAACCTGAATTTGATTTGGGGCTAGGGTGATAGTTTCCATTACTCTTAAATCCAGTCCTGCAGAGCCAGGCGTTGCTCTGACTGGAAGTTCTGCTCTGTCATCAATTTTCCACATTCTAAATGGTTCTTTGTCAGGTGTGACAGGCACCTGGACCATTCTGTTCATTGGAGTAACTCCAGGGGCAATTGGCCTGTTGTTTATTTTAAAAACAGCCTGTGTCAAATTCATTTTCCAATTTAAGTCATGTTTCACACTTAGTTTTTTCAACATTTCTTTCAACAGTCCATTCATTCTTTCAATTAGCCCCGCAGCCTGTGGATGGTAAGGAATATGATACACCCATTCAACATGATGGTCAGCAGCCCATTCTTTCACCTGATTTCCTGTGAAATGTGTACCATTATCGGTTTGCATTTGTAATGGTATACCATAAAACTGTTCAATGAGCTGTAAACACTTAATTGTTGATGTTTGATTAGCATGTTTACAGGGATGAACTACCAACACTCCTGAATAAGTGTCTACTGCTGTACACACATATTTACATCCCTGTGATGTGGGCAGTGGCCCGATGAAGTCCATTTGCCAAACCTGACCTGCTCCTTTTCCTCTATAAATCTGTCCTTGAACATGTTGTGGAGTGCCTTTCCTGTTGTGTTGGCAGACCTCACACTGCTGTATTGCTGTTTTTACATCATCTGTTTCTAAGTCAATGCCTCGATCTTGGGCCCACTGCTGTGTTCCTTGAATGCCCCAATGACCTGCTTTTTCATGTGCCCATCTGGCCAAACCAACACTAGATTCTCGTGTAACAGCCATGTTTTTAACCAGGTCATCCACATGTCTATTATGTAAAGTCTCAGCGTCAGTGTTATTAGTATGAGCATCCACATGAGTTACTGTAACTGTCACTGATTGAACTTTTTCCCAAATTTCTTTCCACAACTCTTTTCCCCAAACTTCCTTACTTTGAATCTTCCAATCATTAGTGTGCCAAGTAGGCATCCATGTTGTTAAACCATTAACCACAGACCAAGAGTCAGAAAAAATGTGAACTCCCTGAACTCCTGCCTGCATGATCACCATGTGCACTGCTTTCAGTTCAGCCCATTGACTACTTCCCCCCTCTCCCATTTCTTCCAGGGTTTGACCCTTTGCTGGATTGAAAGCTCCTGCCTTCCACCGTCTTTATCCTGCCAGCCATCTAGCAGACCCATCCGTGAACCAGGCATGACCCTGTTCTTCAGGACTCAACTCATTCCATCGTTTTCCCACCTTCACTGGGGATTCAGACAACTGCACGACTTCAAAAGCCTGTTCTCCTTCTTCTGGCACATCCGCCACTTTTTCATGCAACACTGAGACACCCTTGTCACCTGGTTTTGCTCTTTCAGATACATACCATTTCCACTTAAGGATATTGGATTCTTGAGCTGTACCAATCCTGTGTGTAGTTGGCTCACTCATTATCCAGGTTAAAATGGGTATATGAGTGCGCATTAACACATCATGTCCTGTCGTTTGAGCTTCAGTTTCAAATGGGGTATATCGAACCCCAGCAGGTGGCAATTTCCTGGACCAGAAACCCAATGGTTTCCTCACTCGTCCCTGCTATGCCACAAACTCCAGTTGGCATAGTCATTAATGGCAGACACCTGCAACTCCACTGGTCCTGACTGTAGTTTTCCCAAAGATACAGCCTGTTGTATTGCTTCTTTAGCTAAATCAAAAGCTGCCTGTTGTTTTTCTCCCCAAATAAAATCTGCCTTTTTTCTTGTCACGTGGTACAATGGTTGTAATATTTGTCCCAAATGTGGAATGTGATGTCTCCAGTATCCAAACAAACGAATAAACTTCTGAACATCATTCTTTGTGTGGGGTACTGCAAATGCAATGATCTTGTCTCGTGCTTCCTGTACGATCTCTCTCTCTCCTTTGTTCCAACAGACCCCTAAAAACTTGACGGTTTGTGATGGTCCTTGAATTTTAGCTGGATTAATTTCCCAGCCATGTCCCTTCATGTGTTCAATTAGCTGAGGCAAAACCTTTGCCACCTCTTCCTGTGTTTCAGCTTGAACCATGATGTCATCAATGTAATGTGAAACCATTACTCCAGGGGGCAGTGTCAACCCATCCAAGTGTTCAGCCCCACTCTATGACAGATGGTTGGACTGTGAAGATACCCCTGAGGGAGACGAGTAAACATATACTGTCTGCCCTCCCAAGTGAAAGCAAATTGTTCCATTCGGTCCTCTGATATTGGAATAGTAAAAAAAGCATTAGCCAGATCAATTACTCCATACCAAGTTCCTTTATGATGTTGCACTCTTTCAATGATTGTTACAGTGTCAGGGACTGCTGATGTAAGAGGGGGTGTGTATTTGTTCAGCTGTCTGTAATCAACTGTCATTCTCCAAGACCCATCTGATTTCCGGACGGGCCAAATTGGATTGTTCCATGCAGTTGTGCATGTTTTTAACACACCTGCTTCAACATATTCTTTAATTGTAGCTGTCACTTCATCATGTCCTCCAGGGATACGATACTGTTTCATCGTAACTACCTGGGATGCCAGAGGAATAGGGAAAGGTGGCATTTTAGCATTTCCCACTAGTACTGCGTTCACCTCCAGGGGGCGCTGTACTCCAAATTCAAAACGTCCTTGCTGCAGGTGAAGTGTCATTCCTGCCAGCACATCCATTCCTGGTATCCATTCTTTCATTGGTGTAATGAGAACTTGATATTTTTGAATGGGCATTTTTCCAACTTTTAAAGGAAGAGTAACACTTTTTCCAAAAATCACATTTCCTCCTAAGCCTGTAAGGGGAACCCAGGTACCTTTAAATCTGTTTGGATTCCCACTGATAATTGTGGCCTCAGCCCCGGTATCTACAAGAGCCATCACTCTCTGTACATTTGTATTATTCCAATAAATTTCAATTTCAGCATGTGGTCTAATGTCATTTACTGACTAATTTGATACTCTTTCCTCTGGGGCCCGGCCTGATCCCTAATCCCAATGCATGAGATCATTCAAGTTGGGATAGAGATCAGAACTGTGTGACTTTGGCTGTGATTTTTTAGGTGTTTTCTTTTTCTGTCTCACAGCTCGAATCTGCATTCCTTCCTCCTCTGATGAGTCATCCTTATCCTCCTCCTTCATGTGTCTCAGCTCAGCTACTGGCTGAGGGGGAGGCAGCGGAGGAGCAGAGGCAGACAGATCACATTTCTCAGCATGTTAGTCAATCGGTGCATATCCACTCCAGCACAGTGCACTTTTAATCCTCGTTTCTGACATTCACTCCTTAATGCACCAGTTGGCAGCCCATCAATCTGTTCTTTAGGCACGCCTACTCCCACCAGTGCATTCCAATAAGCAGTACGTGACGGACCCTGACCTGAACCTCCATAATTCTGAGGGCCCCGTTTTGGCCCACGAGCCGTGTGTTGATAATCTGATCTGGGCTCTCGATCACGCTGCTCTCTTTTGTCCCACTCTCCCAAAGTTCCTAGCTCAAGAATGCGAGACCTTATCTCCAAACACGAGCTGTCAGGGCTCCCCATCATCACAGCAAGCATTGCAGAGCGAAAATGTGGAGGAGCGGTTCTGATTAAAGTGTCCCGGACAGCCTTTGGAACTGGCTTCGCCTG
>NC_056516.1:65259-66600 GCF_014905685.2 Nematolebias whitei | reverse complement strand
TAAATCAAATAGTGATTTTGTTGTTGTCAGAGTGCGTGCCGTTTCCCGATAGTTTGCATTAATGGATGGGTCATTTGACAACCCAGCAAACCTCGAGGCATCTCCAACATCCACCTCCACCTGCACTGCTCCTTCTTCCAACATTCTCGCCAGCCACATGTCAACTGGCTCTCCCTGTTGTTGTCTTAATTTCTTAATGATGGACACCACCTCCTCATGTGAATAATCTTCTGTCATCATGTGTAACACAGGAACGGGTTGAGGCTGTGGCCGCTCATCATAAATTGGTTCACCATCTGCGCCTACGATGATCACTCCATCTGCATCTCTGCGCTCTTCTCTCACAGCTGGTATGACTATCTGATCCTGTCTGCGTCTTTTAATCGGTTTCACTTTTTTATCTTCCTCGGTCCAAATGTAATCATCTTCATTTTCCCAGATATTTCCGTCCCAACTCGACGGATCCCATCCGGTATCTAGCTTTGCAACATAAGCTCTGACACGCTTTGGTGAAATATCACGTTTTTCCTTTCTCATTTTCTCTCTTTTAAGCCTGCATATTTGACCGACCGCTCCCTCGGCTACTTTAGTCATGCGGTCTAGCTGTACCGTCAACAGCTGCACGTGCTGTTTCTGAAGCATGCACTCTGTCTGTGCATCAGATAACAACTGTTTTTGTTGTAAAAACGGTTTCTCTTTCTCCTGAACTTCCTCCTCACACCTTTTCCATGCAGTAGCACAAACCCACATTTGGCGCTGCAAGCCAGACACTGGTGCTTTCTTTTTAACCTCTATTGCCTGCAACGCGGTCAAAACATCACCCGGTTTGTCGGCGTTTAAATTCTCACACCAAGGTTCGGGGCGTCCCCCCCCGCCTCCTAAACACAAGGCCAAGGTTGAATACCTCTCCCAACCCGGCACAACTTCTACGGACTCTTGTCCAGATGCACTTGCATCAACATTTTTCTCAACACTTTTTTCCCTTCGTTTGAACATGGTGCAGCCGTTCAGAATTATTTATTTATTTTAATAATATCCCATCCTCATCGCCAAAAATGTATTATGAAATTAACAGGGGTCGTGAACGATCGGCACCAGATATTCAGACAAAAGGAAAAATGAAACACAAGGAGACTGTTACTGCTAGGAATAATAGTGTCATTTATTAATCTACCACAGAAAACAGCCAAGCAAACATGTACACTTGTACACTCTTAACACACAAATTGATATGAGAGCCTCTCACCGTGACACGTGGTCGGGAAGCCGTTTCGACCCGGGTAAACAGGAATCACATCAATCGCTGGGCACTCACGCGTTAGTCTACAGCAAGACTTCAGA
>NC_056516.1:40329-65159 GCF_014905685.2 Nematolebias whitei | reverse complement strand
AACCCTGGGTCACTGTAACCTTAAGATGGGCCAGATCCCTGGTTAGAAGATGGGGTCAAACTGAAAAGACTGACAAATTGGGAAATTAATTGTTTAGAAGTAGGGGGCTTTTTTATAATCTCATAGAAACTGTGCTACTCAGGTAGTGTTTCAAAGTGGGGGATGTGCTGTCTGACAAAATTACAAACTTGCAAGTATCTGAAAAAGTGGCTAGGAGGGAGAGCAAATTTTGATTGGAGTTGCGTGAACGAGGCAAAATGATTATTAATGTATAGGTCCTTAATAAGAGCTATGCCTTAACCAGTGCTTAAAGACTGCATCCATTGTGCCTGGTTTAAATGCAGTGTTCTGATAAATGGGAGCATAAATGGAGAAACCAGGGAGACTCAAAACAGTCTTTATCTGCTTGAGAATCCTGAATGAATTTTTAAGCACGAAATTATCTTTCAGCTTTTGGGATGGTAAAGAGAGATTAGAAAACAGAGAAGCAGTTAGAGATGAACTAGTAAGTGCTAAGGAGGCAAAATTTTCATTCTGCAGCCAATTAGGTAGTAGTGAGTCCACTTCTTCGTCCCTCGGATAGACATGACTCCAAAAAAACCCAGATTCTAGCATTACAGGCCCAATAATAATGGCAGGGAGGCCGAGCCCACCCTCAGCAGTGGATTTCTGTAGATGTAACTTAGAGATTTGAGGATGTTTACCAGCCCAGACAAAGGAAATGATAATAGAATCTATCATCTAAAAAAAACGCAACATTAAGATAAATGAGCATATTTTGAAAAAGATAAGTAAATTTTGGGAGGACAACTATCTGAACAATATTAACACAACCAATCAAGGAAAGAGGAAGGAGTTTCCACTTGTCTAGCATTGATTTAAGTTTGTTAATCAGATCCATAAAATTATGTTTAAAAGGAGCTTTGGGTCCTTTGAAATATTTATCCCCAGATACTCAAAATAACTAGTGGAAATTTTTAATGGAAGGTTATTAAGAAAAGCTGTGTTTAAACCATCTGAAAGAGGCATAAACAGAGTTTTGTCCCAATTAATAGTGAAACCGGAAAACTGACCACATTTCTTTATTAGAGTAAGAAGTGGTGTAAGAGAGACTGTGACATCTGAAAGAGTCAAAATAATAACATCTGCGTACAAGCCAATGGGACTGTCGGAAACATAGTCCGAAATGCCAGTAATCAAAGGATGGGTCCTTATGGCGATAGCAAGGGGTTCCAAGACCTGTGCGAATAGCAATGGAGAGAGACAGCACCCCAAAAGATGCTGCCAAGAGACAGCAAAAAGAAGTGGACCTGTCATGATTAGTCAGAACTGAGGATTTAGGGTGCGCATAGAGCATTTTTAACAACAACATAAATTTGTCACCGAAGCCAATTTTTTTTAGAACTGCAAACAAAGAGTCCCACTCAATTTGGTCAAATGCCTGCTGAGCATCCAGAGAAATAACTGCAGAGCCAGCAGGGTTAGATTGATACATGATATTTAAGAGTCGATGTGTGTTTGAAAACGAATACCTGTTGGGGATAAGACCAGTTTGATCAGGATGGATCAAGTGAGATATGTGTTTGTTTAAACAATTAGCTAATACCGTAGCGATTATCTTTTGGTCACTATTTAGTAAACTTGGAGGACGGTATGATGCAACATTAGAACTATCCCTACCTTTTTTCAGAAGAAGGCAGATGTTGGCATCATATAAACTCTGGGGAAATACTCCATTCTTCACTGAAGAGACACCATATGTAAGAGAAGAGGAGCAATGACATTCAAATGACTTTTATAAAATTCTATTCCGAACCCATCTGGGCCACAAGATTTACCATAAGAAAATGAGCGGATTGCTGATTTAATTTCTTCAAGAGTAAAATCAGAGTCCAAGTTTCCCTTAGCTGATTCATCCAGAACAGGTATGCTTAAATCATTTAGAAAGTCCAAAATATCAGAACTGGTGGCACTGGATTTGGAATATAAATTAATGTAATAATTAAAAAATGTGTCATTTATATGTTTAGGGTCAGTCAACAGTTGACCAGAGGGGGAAGATATTTTATGAATTGCTCTATCTGCTAGTGATCCTTTTATTTGTCTGGAGAGCAAGCTATCAGGCTTGTCTCCTAGTTCAAAATGTTTTTGTTCAAGTTTGCGGATATAATTACCAACTTGTTCCCCAAGCATGTGATTATATTCAGATTTTAACTTCAAGATAGCGCTAAGTGTATTTTCATCATTTGTGTTGTGATATCTGTCCTCCAACACTGTCAATTCAGCCTGAATATCTACAAGACGCTGTGATCTAGCTTTTTTAATTGAAGACTGGTAAGAAATAATGTTACCCCTTAATACAACTTTAAATGACTCCCACAAAACTGAGTCAGATGCTACTCCATCATCATTTAAAAGAAGAAACTCTGAATTCTTGGCTGAAATATAGTCCTGAAATGATTTGTCTGAATTAAGGGGGGTGATAAATTTCCAATTAAACGAAGGAGCATAAAGGTTAAAGTGGATGTGTATTAAGAGAGGCGCATGATCTGAAATCAAGATGCTGTTGTAGTGAACTAGGCCTCCGACAACAATCTGTCTCTGAAGACCTTCAGGGGACAGGAACTGTTATTTCATTGATTTGAATCCAGAAATACAAATTATCTCATCAAGAGACTATTTAATTGTATCCTAGATTAATCAATCGAAAGAACACTCTTCTTTTTACATTATCATTACTATTTTAAGATATCTTGATAATCAAAAAGTGTGTTTAGTTCATACCATTTCTAAATATTAAAGTGAACCACTCATTTAAATCAACTGTGAAACAGTATTAATAATTTTTAAACCTCATTAGATTTTTGATCATGCAGTTAAATGCCTATTTACGAAGTAAGTGTGCATTTAGTCTTCTGTCTGAATGAGGAGTAGTAGTGGATGTTGGTTGAAAGTCAGAGACGAGTTATTAGAACGAAGTGTCTTGTTTTTAAAACTCTCAGACAGTAAATAAGAGCAACTGGCAACTGCTTTGTCTCACCTCATCATAATATTTCTCTGTCTGTACTAATCGTTTTTTAAAAACATTCCTGCTGTCTCTTGACTTCTAGTGACCCTCTGACATCACTAGAACCACACCCCTGCTGGTTGTTTCAACCAATCAGGAAGTACTACGTAACAGGAAGTGGATACTGTCAATAAACCAGGTGTCTGTGGTGATAATGCATGAACAGACCACCAGCTTTAAGAAAAATGAAGCCTGATCAAAAGTTCTCCTCAGCAGCAGAAGGACTGAACTCAAGCTTTAAATCAAGCTGAAAATGATAATGTGTAATCAAAAGAGTTTTACTATTTTGATAATGTGTAACCAAACTGTTTTACTAATAATCAACACATAATCAACTAATGAAAGTGTTAATCTTTAAGAAATTGTATAATCTTTTGTATGATTGTGTGATTACTTTTACTTATGAAATGGTAAAGTAAAGAGGCCTCATGTAACAGAGAAACATGTCTGAACATGCCCACCAAAGGACAAGTCTGGGCTTGCCTCGAGCAGTAGGAGGAAAAACAAGGAGTCAGAGAGTTCAAACACAACTCATCTCATGATGACGCATCTTTGAGCAAAACAAGTTCTGGAAAGTACCAGAAAACTGGTCTAAACCGGTTGAGGTGTAAAACAGCAGAGAAGTTACTGGAAAAGAGATGATGTAATTTTCCATAACCCCTCCTTAAGAGGAGGAGGGATGAATAAAGTCTTTAAATACAGACTGGACAGAATGAACTTGGTCAATGCAAAGTCGGAGCCGAACTGGAGGACTGAGCAGAGGGAAATACAGGCTAAAAGGCAGCTCGATTGGATCAGAAGGAGCCCAAAAAGGAGTTTGGATTTTACCAGATTTGAGACGATGTTGGAAGTTAATTCTTTTCTTCACTGACATGGGATTGGATTTACCATACCATACCATACCAACTTTATTTATAGAGCACTTTATGCACCCAACAGGACCAAAGTGCTTTACACAATTATATAATACAATACAATGATAAAATGGAAGGGTAAAATTTAAAACAGGAATAAAATAATAAAATAAAATACAAACACAATAAAACAAGGTAAAACATCTCAGATTGTGCTAAAAGGCCAAAGAAAAAAGATGAGTTTTAAGAAGGGACTTAAAAACCTCAATTGAAGAGGCCTGTCTTATGTTCAATGGAAGGTCATTCCAGAGCCTGGGAGCTATCACAGAAAAAGCTCGGTCCCCTCTAAGCTTACGCTTTGTCTTCGGGACCTTCAGAAACAACTGGTCAGCTGACCTGAGTGAACGAGAGGGTGTGTAAGAATGTAGCAGCTCAGACAGGTATGGAGGGGCATGGCCATTTAAAGCTTTAAAAACAAATAAAAGTATTTTAAAATGAATCCGGTAATGCACCGGCAACCAATGTAAAGAGGCCAAAACAGGAGAAATACTGTCAAATTTCCGTGTACCTGTTAAAAGTCGTGCAGCTGCATTCTGAACCCTCTGAAGCTGGGAAATACATGAATCACTAATACCTATGTAAAGTGCATTGCAGTAATCTAGCCGTGTGGTCACAAATGCATGGATTGCTGTTTCAAAATGCTGTCTGGGAAGAATTGGTTTTACTTTAGCCAGCTGCCTCAAATGAAAAAAGCCTGACTTTACAACTGTTTTAATTTGAGACTCCATCCTAAGACCAGCATCCATCTTGACCCCTAAATTTGTAACAACTGGCCTGACATACCGAGCCAAAGAGCAATCAACAGGCAGAGAGTCTTCATTCGAGCTGCCAAAAATCACTACCTCTGTCTTGTCTTCATTTAATTTCAAGAAATTTTGGGCCATCCATGCCTTCAAATCCTCCAAACATAGAAACAGAGACCGAAGAGAAGTGGAATCTGCTTTCTTTAAAGGTAAATAAATCTGTGTGTCATCAGCATAACAATGAAAAGCAATCCCGTATTTCCTAAAAACAGAGCCAAGAGGAAGGAGATACAGTAAGAACAAAAGAGGACCCAAGACTGAGCCCTGCGGAACACCACATGATAGAGGAGCAGAGGATGATCTATTGCCATCAAGACAGACACAAAAAGTGCGTTTTGTCAAATAAGACTTAAACCAGTCTAGAGCTGTTTGACCAAGGCCCACATATTGTTCCAGATGAGCAATTAAAATCCTGTGATCAACTGTGTCAAAAGCAGCTGATAAATCCAACAACACCAAAACAACACAGTCACCAGAATCAGTTGCCCAAAATATATCGTTAAAAACTTTTAAGAGAGCTGACTCTGTGCTATGAAGTGATCTAAAACCAGATTGGAAAATCTCTAAAATATTATGTTCAATGAGATAAGACATTAGTTGCTTATAAACTACCTTCTCAAGAATTTTCGAGATGAAAGGCAATTTTGAAATTGGTCTGTAGTTCGCTAGGACAGCAGGATCCAAATTTGATTTCTTAATTAGAGGCTGGACAACTGCATGTTTCAGATTTTCAGGAACAACACCTGAGGACAAGCTACTATTAACAAGAGCAAGGATCGACAGACCTATAGTATTAAAAACCTCATTGAACAGTCGAGGTGGAATAGCATCATCTGGAGAACCAGTTGGCTTCAAGTGACTAACGACCTCCTGCAGGGATTGCAAAGTCACACATTCAAAGCTATTAAAAACAGCAGGGCAAGACACAGTATCAATAGGGTCATACACAATGGGTATGATCTGTGCCCTAATAGAAGTGACTTTCTCAACAAAAAAGTTTAAAAAGCTTTCACAAACAGCAGGGGAAGTCTCCACAAAAGCACCATGTGGGGCATTTAGAACAGAGTTAATAGTTTTAAATAAAATAGCTGGATTGCAACTGTTTGATACAATTATATTTGTCAGGTATCTTCTTTTAGCGTCTTTTACAATCCATTGATAACAGCGCCAGCATTCCTTCAATATTTGCAGCGACACCTGCAAATTATCCTTTTGCCATTTTCGTTCAGCTTTACGACAGTTCCTCCTGGCAGCCCGAGTGTCGTCATTTAACCAGGGTTCATGTTTGGATTTTGCAAGTCTAGTTTTTAACGGTGCCACCAAATCCAGAGCTGCTTTGCTAGTAGAATAAAACCAGTTGCTGATATCCTCGGTTTTATTTCTGACAGTCTCTGGGATTGTACAGTTCTTATTAAAAACAGAAGAAAACTGAACAGCAGTAGAAGGGTTAAGAACACGACAGAACCGAACTGGTGCACATGGTTTAACCTTAGTAATAGACTGCTTTATCTCAAATAAAACAGGCATATGGTCTGAAAATAACGGGTCACCAATCACTAAATTAAAAACTGGTAGACCATAAGATAAAACCAAGTCAAGAGTGTGTCCATGCTCATGGGTAGCACCAGTTACAGACTGCACAAGATTAAAAGACTCAATAACATTAAGAAACGACTGAGCCATAGGTGAAGTAGGACAACAGATACGAATATTAAAATCACCAACCAATAAAACTCTGTCATATCGTGGCATGATATCAGCCAAGAAATCAGAAAAATCACTTATAAAATTTTTGTTATATTTAGGGGGCCGATAGACCACCGCACACAACACTGTGTGGGAGCTAAGAAGTTCAAAGAGACCAAGCTCAAAGCTACCAAAACGGACTGGATGCAACTGTTTACAAGTAAAACAGCTTTTAAAAACCGCTACTATTCCTCCTCCTCGTCCAGACATCCTTGGAAAATTGAAATAGCAGCAGTTTTGCGGCAAGAGTTCATTAAAAACGCTGGACTCACCCATACCAGTTGTCCAAGATTCCGTTATGAATAAGAAATCCAGGCTTTGAGAGGAAAAGTAATCCTTAATGGCGAAGGTTTTGTTAGCTAGCGACCTAGCATTTATCAGACCGATCCTGGCAGAGATTGGCGGATCTCCGCCACCATCTGACGTCCGAGATTCCCGGCGAAGAGGTCGCAGGTTGTGAAGATTCACCACACGTCTATAAGGCCGAGGAGTGCAGGGAAAACGGGGCTGGAACAGTCCATCATGGCCTCCATCAACAGGCACTAAACAGGTACCCACAGGATCCAACGCACGTAACGGGAAGTAGAGGCGCGGCACCCGCCCACGAACATTGAATGGGTCTGGACATCGATGCCCCAAAGCAGCCTTCAAACGCACCAACCAGCCGCTACGTTTGCCACGGCGCTTCCGTCGAAAAGGTAGAGGCCAGAAGCGACACAGGTAAGCTGGAATGCCCAGCAACAAGGGCGGGGTTTTTCCACTAGTAAGATTCCACGATAACATATTACCAGTCGAGGCTCCAATCGAAGCTCCAATGTCTAGCAATTTTTGGCGATCATAGACAATCCGAGCGTTTACACTTGCATTGAGGATAAAAATAGACAACAGAAAAAATAGTAGGAGCAGCAGACAGCGAGCCTCAAACACTGGCGCCATCTTGCAATCTCTGGGATGAATGATGGATGAAAGCTTTCGTTCATCGATACTTGAACTGGATGAGCTTTCTACTTCTATTAATCGCTTGACCTGGGCCCGTCCAAAAACTCTGATCTTCTAATTTGGAATAGTTGCACTTGCCTTTTGAGGATCGGCCAGTATCTCTCTCCTAGAGAACTGGAAATTTGCCCTTACCCCCATAGTGACTCACTAAGGGTCATTTCAAAATCATGGTAAGCGGACGACCTCATTCTTACTCTGCTCTAATTAAATTGTTTCATCTAATTGGAAGAACAGCATACAGAATAAATTTGGGAGTACTGAATTGGTTACTGGTGGGATTTGCTCGAAGGTGCTTCTGGTTCATGAGGGAGTTGAGGGAGAACATCTTTTGGCTTGAGTTGTGAAAGGTCTATGTGAAGGCAGTATCTGCAAACCCTCAAGGGCTCTTGAGGTTTAGAGTTCCACAGATAGTAGTCACCGCCTTGTTTAGGGAAGAAAGTGTATCCTATGTACTCATGAAAATTTAATCATTATAAAATTGTGCCTGTTGCTGTACCCCTGCGCAAATTATTGATTAAAAGCAAAGCAAAACGTACAAATCTGGACTATTATTTCATTCTTATCAACTAAATACATGGTAATGCTTGGTTCACTTAAAAAACATCAATAAAGGAGGTTTTGACAGGTTTATTAGCTACAGAATAACAAACACCCTTGTGCCCATTTCCAGGGCCCTAAAAATTACCAGAACAGTTAACAACTGCAACGCTAAAGTGAGAGGTGAGCGGCCACAACGCGAGTTTCTCTGGACCAGAAGATCCACTCCCTGCTGCTTGGAGGTTCGAGGTAACAGAGTGAGATTAGGGTGTGACTCACGGATTTAAGGTCGTTAATATTCTGGATGAATCACCTCGCCGCAGTCTTAATGAGGCTACTTTAGACAGCTACAGGTAATACCACGGCGCTGAAGTAAACTTCCGGACCCCTTGGAGGAGAGGCTGCAAGCAAAGGTGCTTATCGCTACTTCCAGTGGTTACCTTTGCCTATCGGAAAGCAGACAATACCCCTTTAAAAGGCAACACTTCTTGGAACTATTCAGTCATCACGAGTCTTGGAGTTTTTCTGAGTCCTGGAACTCAGTCTCTGTCTTAGTCTTCTTCAAAGTCTTAGTCTTTTCCAGTCTTGCTGGAACTTTCAGTCAGAGATGAGACTCAACTAAGTAGCGGATGGATTTGACCATGTGCCAAAGGTCTCTCCAGTCCAGCGTAGTCACAGCCTGCCTCGGCTGCGACTCATCCTGAGCAGTAAATGCTCCAATTCTAAGGCAGCTTATTCGGTGGAACCGAGTTCTTCGTCACGATTTCTGATTACCCCCAGCTACTTTAACTGGAGACGCTGAAAAGGGAGCGTACTAATGGACTTCTGTTCTGGAGTGGAGGTATCCACCATCTCAGGTAACAAGCCGTTGATGTCCTGAAGTGTACCGGAAAGCTGAGCTGTATGTCGGAGGAAGGGTGTAATGTTCTGGTTCCACAAATAACTTTCATCCATCTAAAACTTTCTCCTTAAATCTATTTCTTTTCTCTTTAAACTTCTATTCGCCAGTAAAACAAACTAGCTGCCTTCAGAGATGAATCAGCCTCAATCATTAATGTTCTGTTGTCTTGTTAGTAAAGCTTGCCAAGTTTATTAATCAGAAACAGATCAGCAAATCAATGTGTACATGTTTTGATGTTAAATTTTGATTCTGTTAAATAAATGACCGCATTTATTCTGATGGGCCAAAGATAAAATGGCATCTCATGTCACTGATTTAAACACTCCACTCACAGTTATCTTGGTCACATGGCAGAAGTTTAACTTGAAAAAGAAAATAATCCGTTGTAATTAAACAATTAATATTCTTTGTGCTTGAACTAGCTTTAAGAATAATTAATTAATAGTGAAGTTAACACCTTAGCTCACTACACTGTGATACATTGAGTCAACTATACGTGAAATTATTTTAGAATCAATTAAAAAATGATCAATTCTGGTAAAACTACCATGTGTTGGAGAGAAAAGAGTATTTACGATCCGAGGGATGCTGAAGCCTCCAAATATCATCTAAATTTAATGACTTCATGAGATCATTTAGAACTGTCACTGATTTCAGAGGAGAATCAACTTTATTGGAGGACCTATCCAACAAAGGATCAAGATAACAATTGAACTCGCCTCCTATAATTATATACCGATTATTGCATTGTGCAACAATGTCAAAAATCTTACAAAAAAAAATCAGGGCAGTCACAATTTGGGGCGTAAATATTTAAAAGAACAACTGGAATGGAATTGATTTCACCTGTGATGAGAACATATCTCCCCAGTGAATCTGCAGAACTGGAGTTTAAAATAATGCCTGGCTTAGATGTAATGTTATCCTGCATTTAATATAATGATGTAACAATAGTGGCTGACATGAAAAACAAAACAAAACACAGACAGATTCACACTCATAAACACACACAAAAAAAACAAAATCCCCAAAAACTCACCCCTGCCATAGTAACAACTAAACGGCATATCCATCAATCGACAGTGGAAGCTGCTGGATAAGAGCAATAGAAAACCACGAGTAACCTAAACTCAGTGGGACGTGTATACCTCCAAAAGAAAAACAATGAAATAAAAAAATAAATATGCACATATATACATTTACACATATACATACATATATATACACACATACATATACATACATATATATACACATGCACAGCACATGCACATATACACGCATACACACATGAATGTTGATGTGCAACAGAACTACTTTGTATTGTTGACAAAAATTAACATTGGATGCTTAACAGAGTCACCTGTTATTTGTCAACGAATTGGCAAACTGTTCCGCATCAGTTGGTGAGGTGAATGTTTTCACTGTGTCATTTAAAGAGACTTGCAGCTTGGCTGGGAAACATAGGGAGCACTTGGCCCCGGCATCCAGGAGCTTTTTCCTCACAATGTTGAATGCCTGACACTGCACTGAAACCTCTGACGTGTAGTCTGGGAATATGGAGACTCTCTGGCTGTGATATAACAGCAGGGCTTACTGACGACTCATCTGCAGGATATTCATCATGTCACGGTCATTGTGCACTCTGGCGATGATGATCCGTGGTCGTTCGTTGGGAAGTGGCTTCGGTCTCAGGGCGCAATGTACTCTATCGATTTTTGCAGGCTTGGAAATGTTGTCGTGACTAAGCAGCTCCAAAATGAGTTTAGAAACAAACTCTGTAAGATTGCCACCTTCTTCCCCCTCCTTGATGCCAACAATCCGGATGTTTTGTCTGCGCGAGCGTCCTTCCAGGTCATTAATGTTTGCTTTGAGAAGCCCGTTAGCCGAAGCTAGCTCGCTACACGTAGCCTCCAACTCCGCAACACGGACATCAGTAGAGGTAAGAGCTGTATCTATGTTGTCTAAGTGGTGCTGGACATCACTGTGTTCTATTTGCAATGTTGTTAAACGAGCCTCAATGGAGTCCACGTGACCTTCCAGCGACTCCTTGAGAGAATCCATGAGAGTGCAAACTTTAGAGAGTTCATCTTTTTGGCTATTAACGGTGTCTAAAATAGCCTTGTTGCTAACAACTGAGATAGACTGGGAATCCGGCTTATGGGTTTCACCTTTCTTTGGCATTATGAAATCAACCAAAACTGCAATATATATACTGATGTATCAAATATCTACTGGTCTTCCAGTGGAAAAAGAAAAAAAACAATAGATCTGAAGTAGTAGTTTGTTAAATTGAGGCAGTGACACGAAGCTCTACACAAACACGTCTACTCCACTGCTGTACGCGAGCGCCCCCCCCAAGCAGACTCTCTCTTAGCTGGTGTGGTGAAATTATTCCAGGTGAAGAGAAAGAAACAACTCAACTTTTAAAGCATGCTTGTGGTGGATCCGCGGACAAAATCCTCTTGAGTGAAATGCAGGCTACATACAAGTTCTCCCTGGCTTTATGCAGAAATTGGGACCATCATCTCTTCTGATTAGGGCAGCACGGTGGCACAACTGGTAGAGCTGCTGCCTCTCAGCGAGCAGGTCCTCGCTTCAAACCCCGGTCCAGGGGCCTTTCTGGGTGGAGTTTGCATGTTCTCTCCGTGCATGTGTGGGTTTTCTCCGGGTGCTCCGGTTTCCTCCCACAGACCAAAAACATGCATGTTAGGCTGATTGGTAACTCTAAATTGTCCCTAGGTGTGAATGAGAGAGTGAATGTTTGTTTGTCTCGTTTGTCTGTATGTGGCCCTGTGATGGACTTGCAACCCGTCCAGGGTGTACCCCTCCCCTCGCACAGTGATTGCTGGACATGGGCACCAGCAACTCCGTGACCCAAAATGGAATAAGCGGGTAAAGATAATGGATGGATGGATCTCTTCTGATTGCTTGGATCCACTGCCTCCTTTGGTCTGGGTACGTCATGAAAAGCATGGTAGGACAGATATGGTTGTTTTCTTGCCCCATAAGAACAACCAAGAACTGAACAAAAGAAATCGCACCGTGACTGAGCCATTTTCGTCACTGTCTAATGCTAACGCTATAGCCAACTGAAGTTGTTTAACACCACAATCGTTTTAAAACCCAGAAGCGTGAAAAAGGTCTATTCTTGTTTGTGACTTGTACATCTGAAGGTTAGAAAAAAGTTGGAATTAAAGGCTGTAGCTCTTTAAACATCCATCCATCCATTTTCTTCCGCTTATCCGGGGTCGGGTCGCAGGGGTAGCAGCCTAAGTAGGGAGGCCCAAAATTCCCTCTCCCCAGCCACTTGGTCCAGCTCCTCCGGGGGAATCCTGAGGCATTCCCAGGCCAGCCGAGAAACATAGTCGCTCCAGCGTGTCCTAGGTCTTTCTCTGGGCCTCCTCCCAGTGGGACGTGCCTGGAACACCTCACCAGGGAGGCGTCCAGGAGGTATCCTAAACAGATGCCCAAGCCACCTCAACTGGCTCCTCTCGATGTAGAGAAGCAGCGGCTCTATTCTGAGTCCCTCCCGGATGATCAAGCTTCTCACCCTATCTCTAAGGGAGAGCCCAGACACCCTGCGGAGAAAACTCATTTTGGCCGCTTGTATCCAAGATCTCGTTCTTTCGGTCACAACCCAAAGCTCATGACCATAGATGAGGGTAGGAACATAGATCGATCGGTAAATTGAGAGCTTCGCCTTTTGACTCAGCTCTCTCTTCACCACGACAGACCTGTACAGCGCCTGCTTTACTGCAGATGCTGCACCTATCCGCCTATCGATCTCACGCTCCATTTTTCCCTCATTCGTGAACAAGACTCCAAGATACTTGAACTCCTCCACTTGGGGTAGGACCTCGTACCTAACCTGGAGAGGGCGCTCTACCCTTTTCCTGCTCAAGACCATGGCCTCGGATTTGGAAGAACTGATCCTGGCCGTGTCACACCTGGCTGCGAACCGCTCCAGTGAAAGCTTTAGATCACGATCTGATGAAGCCAATAGGACCACATCATCTGCAAAAAGCAGAGATGCAATCCTAAGGCCACCAAAACAGATCCCCTCAACACCTTGGCTGTGCCTAGAAATTCTGTCCATAAAAGTTATGAACAGAATCGGTGACAAAGGGCAACTTTGGCGGAGTCCAACTCTCACTGGGAACAAGCCCGACTTACTGCCGGCAATGCGGACCAGGCACCGGTCATACAGGGACCTAACAGCCCGTATCAAAGGGCCCGGTACCTCATACTCCCAGAGTACCCCCCACAGGGTTCCCCGAGGGACACGGTCGAACGCCTTCTCCAAGTCCACAAAGCACATGTTGACCGGTTGGGCAAACTCCCACGCACCCTCCAGGACCCTGCTGAGAGTGTAGAGCTGGTCTAGTGCTCCACGGCCAAGACGAAAACCGCACTGCTCCTCCTGGATCCGAGGTTCGACTATCCGACGGACCTCCTCTCCAGAACCCCCGAATATACCTTACCAGGGAGGCTTAAGAGTGTGATTCCCCTGTAGTTGGAACACACTCTACGGTCCCCCTTTTTGAATAGGGGGACTACCACCACCCCGGTCTGCCAATACAGGGGAACTTCCCCCGATGTCCATGCAATATTGCAGAGTCGCATAAGCTAACACAACCCTACAACATCCAGAGCCTTAAGGAACTCCGGGCGAATCTCATCCACCCCTGGGGCCCTCAGCACTGGAGATTGGAGGGCCTGACCCAGAGTCCCCAGGGTCCGCTTTGTAGTATGACATACGGATGAGATATATTCATACTGTTAAAACGGATTCTTTCATTTTTCTGGACTGTATAACGTACGTGTATTGAATGTAATAAAATGTGGACGTGAGACGTTAATTATCTTTGACTCACTACGACAGTGGGTCATTTATTAACAGAATCAAGTTTAACACATCACACATTTACATTAATTGGCAAGAATTGAGAATAACGACATAATTAATCAGCTTTACAACCAGGAAAACCATACGGCCATGATTTTCCGTTGCTTCACCACAGACATTTCTGAAAAACATCTGGATTAATTTGCTAGCAGATAGGAGAGTTTAAAGATGGAAAGATGAAGTTTAGAGGGAGGGAGATGGTGTGTGAGGGAAAGTGTTGACCAGAACGACACCCTCCATTCGAACCCAGCTTTCCTTGGTACGCTCGGTAGTAAACTCGACTCGTTACCTCTCTGAAGATGAATCAGCGGATACGGAGTTCCAGTTAACGCTACCGGTCCAGCGTCTCCGTAGGATGGCTGTGAATCGTCTGAAGTAGTGACGGTATTCCGTCCGACACGGTTCACCTCACGAGTGGACTCACATGAGTGGAGTCCGTCAGAGTTCCACCCAGATGTGGAAGAAAGTTATAATCCCATAAGACTCGGAAGAGCTCTGTGGTCATGTCAGGATTTTCCTGTTTCCCAACTCGCCTCCAAACTCTACTGTCGACTCAAAACTTCTCCTATTGAACTAGGAAGTACCGACATTTTAAAGAGCTCTTTTTCTGGTTCATCTGGGAGTTTCTGATTGGTCAATGGACCCAAACAGAGGTGTGTTTTGTGATGTAAGGTGTTATGAAAAGTCAAGGAAAAGATTAAGATTGTTTAAGAACAGACAGAAAGATTGTTATGGAGAATTCAGACTTCGTGGAGCCACCTCTTCCAGTATCTTGCTGTAAAAGTTAAACATGACATTTCTTTTCAGTAAACTTTCAGTTGACCGAAACTTGAACTTTGATACACTTACAACTTCGCTCATTGAATATAGAAAATCAAGAAATGCATATTAACCTGATTTCTTCTTTGAATGAGGATTAAGAATCATTATTACTGTTTCACAGTTGATTTAAATGATCAGTTCACTTCAACATTTAAAAATGGTTTGAACTAAAACACAATTTGATTATCAAACATTTTTAAAATAGTAATGATCATATAGAATTGTCCTTTTTTACTTGATTGATTCAAGAAAGAAAGTCTCAGGATGGGTCAACCTGTATTTATGGATGCAAATCAATGAAATGACAAGTTATGTCCCAAATGATCCTTAGGTCAAGGTTTTGACCTCAGCTTAGTTCACTACAGCTTCCTCAGTGGAAGACGTGCTGGTGGGATTGAGGAGGTCTTCAAAGTATTCTGCCCACCGACCCACAACATCCCGAGTAGAGGTCAGTAGCACACTACTCCCACATTGGGCGGCTGTGGCTGAGTGGTTAGAGCAGTCGTCCTCCAATGCAAGAGTTGGGGGTTCAAACCCCACAACAGTCACATGCCGAAGTGTCCTTGGGCAAGACACTGAACCCCTTGTTGCCTCCGATGTGTATCCCATCAGTGTGTGAATGTGACAAATCACTGATTAGTCTCTTTAGAATGATTTGTTCAATTAGCTTTGTAGAGACCTAGTAGAGTGCTGTATGAATGGGTAAATGAGGGCACAGATTGTAGTGTAAAGCGCTTTGAGTGTCTCAATAACATAGAAAGGCGCTATATAAGTACAGTCCATTTACTATAAACAGTGTTGGTGGCGTACAGCTTTCCCCCCAAGATGCCGGATGGTGGACCAGAATCGCCTCGAAGCCATGCGGAAGTCATTCTCCATGGCCTCTCCGAACTCCTCCCATGCCAGAGTTTTTGCCTCAGCGACCACCCAAGCCGCATGTCGCTTGGACTGCCGGTACCCATCAGCTGCTTCCGGGGTCCCACAGGCCAAAAAGGCCCAAAAGGACTCCTTCTTCAGCCTGACAGCATCCCTCACCGATGGTGTCCACCACCGGGTTCGAGGGTTGCCGCCACGACAGGCACCGACAACCTTGCGGCCGCAGCTCCGGTAAACCGCCTCGACAATAGAGGCACGGAACATGGCCCACTCAGACTCAATGTCCTCCACCTGCCCCGGAACATGTTTGAAGTTCTCTCAAATGTGGGAGTTAAAGTGAGGCCGGGGTCCGGGCAACGGCCTTTTGTGAGTCAGCAGTACCGGTGGAGGACTGGGAAGAGTCAGGGACTGGCGGAGCTCCATCTAGCTTGCTCTGATATTTGTCGTCAGTAGGCAAACACAAAAAATGCTTGGACTTCAGCATTTGAACACGGTGTGTCATTACTGTTTTTAAAATCTTAAAAATACGTTCAGCCACTGCTCCGGGTTGCGAGTGCGGATCGAAGTTTTGACAAGTTTCTGAAAAATCCAATGACTCCATCCCCTGACGAATCAGTGACCGACAGTGTTCTGACGTCATGTTTTGTTCCCGGCTCGGCTCGCTTTGTCCAACCAGAGAACCAGGGACAAAAAAGGGTCCAGTTCTGTGAAAAAATGACAGTGGAAAAGTGCTCAAAAACTTACCGAGCCAAACAGGGCTGAAGAGGAGCTGTGGAAAAGGGGCCTAAAGTGACCAGGCAGGTATGGTAGATGGTGGAGAGTGGCAGTACAGATCTAAACACTGGATGGCACTGTATTATAGAGGTTCTATCATTTGTGGATTGTTGATGGTAGTTCCAAGCAAAATGACGCAGGGACAGGAGAAATCAGGACAGGAAGTTGAGTGACGGGTCCAGGAAAACAAGAAGTAAAGTAAACCAGTGATAAAAGGAGCAAAAGGAGAAACAAGGTTAATGGTTCAAGGAAGGTGCACAGTGATTTTGAACCAGAAAGACTATCATGAGAAAGTTATGACACTCCTTAGTGATTTAACCACTTGTGAACTTCTGAAAACTTTCTTGTTCAAACTTTGTCTATTTATCTGAAAAATGCCACCTAAAAAGTGTGATGAGGACACTGTTTCTCTCTCAACTGTATGTAACCTCTTGGATCAACAAAAATCCTTTTATAATGACCTAATCAAACAACAAGAAAACAACTTCAAGAAAACAACAAACGCTACGATGACTTGAGTAGAGAAGTACAGGACCTCAAAAGGAGCCTAGAATACTCTCAAAAAGAAGTTGATTAGCTGAAAACTACTTTACAGGCCTTGACTATTGATACTATCAAACATCTTCAATCTAATGCAGAGGCTCTGAAAGCTGAGAACAACCATTGGATGGCCAAAGTTGACTATCTGGAAAACCATTCCAGGAGGAACAACATTGTAGTTGATGGTATCCCAGAATCACCAAATGAAAAATGGCCTGACTAAGAGAAAAAATTTAGAGAAATTCTAAATGGCAAATTGAACATCGATCAAAATCACATTGAAATTGATCGAGCACACCGTCTTGGAAAGCCATTGAAGGATGGTGACAAAAGACCAAGACTGATAATAGTTAAACTCTTCAGATATAAAGACAAACAGCTCATCCCGTCTAAAGCAAACAAACTGAAAGGCTCACGCATCTACATCAATGAGGACTATTCAGAGGCTGTGCGTCAAAAGCATAATGAACGGGTCGGGTGGAGAGTTTGCAGCTCCAGTCGTTTGGGAGAACAGAAGTCCAGCATGATCCAGAGCTCTTCCGAGTCTTGTGGGAATTATGCAATCTTCCACATCTGAGTGGAACTTCTGAAGGACTCCACTCATGTGAAGTCCACTCGTGAGGTGAACTGTTGTTGATGAAGTCCCGCCACCACTCCGGACGGTTCTCTGCCATCCTACGGAGACGCTGGACCGGTAGCTTAACTGGAGCTCCGTTTCCACTGATTCATCATCAGAGAGGTAATGAGTCGAGTTCACTACCGAGCGTACCGAGGAAAGCTGGGTTCGAATGGAGGGTGCCGTTCTGTTCAACACTTTTCACTCACACACACCATCTCCCTCCCTCTAAACTTCATCTTTCCATCTTTAAACTCTTCTATCTACTAGCAAATTAATCCAGATATTTCCAGAAATGTCTGTGGTGAAGCAAGGTTTTCAACCATCGCCGTATGGTTAATCAAATTGTACAGCTTGCAAAATTAGCCATGTTGTTGTTGAAATCATTTTGCCAAATTAATGTAAATGTATGGTATGTATGTATAGCCTGAGATGAGAGCTACAAGAGCAAGAGGAGAATGGGCCTATCTGAATTATGATAGACTCATAGTGCGACCCATGTGTGAGCGTCCTACGAGAGAGCGGCACATGGGTTCTAATGAGGAGTATGATCAATAATCTGTTACCCTGGCATTCAACCATGTTTTTAATTTTCTGTTAATTTTATGGTAGATCATGTTCCATGTTCCCCGAAGCAAAAACAAATTAATTTATGTAGTAATTTAACTACTGATAGTGACCCTCCAAAATTAACATCCATTCATCCATCCATTTTCTTTACCCGCTTGTTCCATTTTGGGTCACGGGGGTCGCCGGTGCCCATGTCCAGCAATCATTGAGCGAGGGGCGGGGTACACCCTGGACGGGTCTCCAGTCCATCACAAGGCCACGTAGAGACAAACGAGACAACCAACCACTCACTCTCTCTCTCACACCTAGGGCCAATTCAGAGTTACCAATCAGCCTAACATGCATGTTTTTGGTCTGTGGGAGGAAACCGGAGTACCCGGAAAAAACCCACGCATGCATGGAGAGAACATACAAACTCCACCCAGAAAGGCCCCTGGACCGGGGTTTGAACCAAGGACTTGCTCGTTGAGACAGCAGCTCTACCAGTTATGCCACCGTGCTGCCCCCAAACTTAACATCCAATAATAATTTGTTTTTTCATTCTTTTGAGCCACAAAATGATAAGGTTTATAAAACCTGTTTCAATCCTGATTTATTCTTTTCATCAGAATATTATTCAATTGACCTAAACACCTATAACAGAAACCACTCTAATATTTATGATCCTTCTACATGTAATTATTTGAATGAAAATCAGTTCAATTCTTTCATTGCATATTGTAAAATGTCCAACACCTTTTCTTCTCTTCACCTTAACATAAGAAGTCTTTCAAAAAAGAATGATCACTTTTACCATTATCTTGCATCACTGAACCTTATGTTCATAATAACTGCATTGACCGAAACTTGGCTAAATGATGAAATCTATTCACTGTTTAATATTGATGGTTCTACATCTGTTCACCGATGTAGAGGAAGTCGAGGAGGAGGAGTCTTTCTCTATGTTCAAAAGGACCAGGAATTCAAACAGAGACGTGATTTTGAAGATAAGTTTCATGGCTGTTATATAGAATGTGTTTTTATTGAGGTTCAATCTATGAAAAGAAAATTGATTGTAGGATGTATCTACCGTCCTCCTAATATAGACATAAACAACTTCAAAGAATGTCTTACAGAAATCTTAGAACTTGTTGCTAAAGAGGGTAAACTTTGTAATTTATTAGGTGACTTCAGTGTCAACCCCTTGAATGAGAACAAACATCACATAGATGACCTTACAGATATTTAGTCTTCAAATTATTTTTATCCCCTCATTTGTAAGCCCACTAGAATAACTCCTCAGTCCTCTACATTGACAATGAAACGTAATTCTAAGGTCTGAAACAGGCTCTGAAACAATTGTGCTAAGTATATTTTGCAGGTTTATTGTACACATAAGTGGAAACCACAACTCACATGACGTCTGCCCCGTTCTCGTGAACAGCCGCCCCGTTTAACAGCGCGCACCAGTTTTCTTCAGAAACTGGTCACACCCCCTGGTGTCGTCATCTCCGCTCATAGGACAGCCTACTCTTACCATGTGACCAGCATCTCAGCCAATAATACTTCTATCATTGATGTAAACAACCAAGTGTCATGATTATTGCAGAGTGCAGGCGTGTAACTAAAACTCCTTCCTACCGGAAACAAAAACCCGGAAACAAAGGTTCTGCATCGGTTTAATATACATTTATATTGCAGACCGTAGGTATACACGACTTTCAATAACATAACAAAATATAATACTGATAGAAATATATTTCAATTCCCCTTTTGACATGATAAATATCATGTCAACAAAAAATCCTATATATGATATCTGTAAGAAAACTATGTGTCATTGTAATTACAACTACGGTGTACACAATGGAAAACTAACATTCCCAACCCTTATTCTTCCTCATTCTAATGTAACCCACCAGATTATAAAACCCCCAGTGTATAAAAATAACTACATTCACTAATTACTAACACAAAATCAGTAGCTAACTCACTACCATATACTGTAATTGTCAAAGCTTATATTCTTAAAGGAAGTAATAAAAAAGTAATAAAACCCAAATCGAGAACAACCGTTTGTCCCTTCTATAAATCTCACGCCTCTAGTGTGTGGAATATATATTTCTGGCATGTTTTATCCTTAGCGAACAACATGAACTAGGGATACTGCAGGAACGTAGTGAAGTCAGGCATCTTCATCCTCGTCCTCATCTTCATAGGCACCTGTGTAGTGAACTAAGCCTCAGGTCAAAATCTGGCCCTGAGGGCCTTCCTGGGACAAGAACTGTTATTTCATTGATTTGAGTCCAGAAACACAAATTAAGTTCATCCAGAGACTTTCTAATTGTATCCTGCACTGATCAATTGAAAGAACACTCTTTTTTATTATCATTACTATTTTACAATATCTTGATAATCAAAAGTGTGTTTAGTTCAAACCATTTTAAATGTTGAAGTGAACTACTCATTTTAAATCAACTGTGAAACAGTATAAATGATTTTTAATCCTCATTCTAAGTAGAAATCAAGTTAATGTCTGTTACAAGAGTAATGATACATTTTTGATCTTCTGTCTGAAATGAGCAAGTTGTGATATCGGTCAAAAGTGAAAGAACGGTCAAAAACATGTTTATTGGAACGAAATGTCATGTTTAACTTTTTCAGATAGATAGAAGAGGACTGGCACCAAAATGTCTCTGTTCTTCATAACATCTTTCTGCCTGTTCTTAAAACAATCTACTTTGTCTCCTTGACTTTTAATGACCCTCTTACGTCACTAAGACCACACCCCTGTTGGTTCTATCAGCCAATCAGGAAGTTCTCAGAGGAACGGGAAGTGACCTCTTTAAAAGGGTCAACACTTCCTAGTTCCAAGCAGAACGCAGAACAACGGGAACTACGCAGAACAAAGTTCTAGAAGGAAGAACAAAGTTCCGAGTCTCGTGGGGATTATGGAATCTTCCACATCTGAGTGGAACCTCTGACGGACTCACAGCTCATGTGAGTCCACCCGTGAGGTGAGCTGGTGTTGAACGAAGTACCGTCACTACTTCGGACGATTCGCAGCTGTTCCTACGGAGACGCTGGAAAGGTAGTGTTAAATGGAACTCCGTACCAGTGGAGACATCTTCTACAGGTAAAGAGTCGATTTCCACTACCGAAGTGTACCGAGGTAGAGCTGGGTTCGAATGGAGGGTGCCGTTCTTCGTTGACACATTTTCCCTCACACATCTTTTCTCTCCATTTAAACTCCCTCATTTCCCATCTTTAAAACTCTTCTATCTTGCCAGTAAATCATCCAGATATTTTCAGAAATGTCTGTTGTAAAGTTGCAAGTGATACCATGGCCGTATGGTTTCTCATTGTAAAGCTCAGTAATTAAGCTGTTATTGTAATCAATCTGCCAATTATTGTAAATGTGTGATGTGTTTTAAATCGTTTTTAATTAAACGGCTCACTGTTGTTGGTGAGTCAGAAATTTAAACACGTTTCCGTCCACATTTAATCATTCAATGCACGATAGTACTCAGTCCAGAAAAATGAAAGAATCCGTTTAAATTATGAATAATATCTGACAGATATATGTTCATTACATACTGGTGGCCTCGTACGGTATCATAAATGGACTGTTATTCGTGTAACAATTGAATTTATCATGTTGGCATATCTGATCTTAACTGAAATTAGCTTAAGAGTGCAGATTGCTGTGTGAAACGCAGCGTTTTGCAGCTGTGGGGTTCAGAGAAAGTTTACAGTTGTGTTTTTAGAGCTGAAATAACGTCAATGTGTTTCATTTTAAAGCTGAAATGTACGTATGTTATGTGACAAAGTTAATTAAGCTGTGAAAAGCGTTTGATTCTGTTTAAACAGACAGGGGGTTCTACTCAGACTGTCTGTCGGGCTCGGTTCTGATAAGTTCGAACGAGTTGTTTTAAATGGATGGAGAGACGTTTTAAAAGGCTGAGCGCCATCTCAGAACACAGTTAAGAGTTTGTTTGTCACATTTGGAGCAGAAAATTGTACATTTTGAGAAGTTAATGGACGAAAAGTTGACCGGAAGGTTCAGGCTAATCGCTAACATGCTAGCTAGAATGACGATGCGTCATTGGTTGAAAACCGCTGTTTGAAACGCTCTGATTCGCTGAGAGGCGAGTGACGTGTCTGTCGTCACTTCCTCTGATGTCAGGTTGTAAAACCCACCCCCCCACTGCTCTGTCATTGGTTGATTCAGTCACGTGACCCGGAAATGAAGCTCGTCTTCATAGGGAATTTCAATCTGTTGTTTAAAGTTGAAAAATGCTATAAAGTTGGTTCTGAACCGCTGATCCAATTATTAAAAGCCTAATTGCTGAAACTTTGCCACGTTTAAGTTTTAAATCCGTCATTAAATGGTGTTTTTGGACCACGCTAGCCGATGCTAAATTCTTAAGCTAACGGCTAACGACCGGATGTCACCAAAGCCACAGGAAGTCATCGCGACTCCTACTGGTCGTCACTAACAGTGACAGGTTAAAATAAATAAGGTTACACTGCCACCTCTTGTTGGAAACTTGAAATCACAGTTTCACTTCGTGTTTAGGATAGTTTGGTGAAATTAAACACTATTATTATTTCTGTCAGAAGCATTTTTGAGTTGATAAACGTTCCTCAAGCTGATTTGTACTGCATCTTACATTTAAAAAGTGATTATGTCATGAACCAGAGGCCGGATCGCAAACAACAACAACAACAACCACTGAGAGGGTTAAAAGATTTATTGTGAACTAAAGTAAACTCTGGAGTTGGTCCTGTTCTGGGCTGGTTCCGATCTTCTGATTGGGTAGTGTTGTAGTGGCGGGCTGCCAGTAGAAGTAGACTGATGTTAAGGTCCACTGGAACGGAGTCCCACAGGCTTGCAATTAAAAGATAAAAGTTAGTAGATGCAGGGGGAAAGAGACTAATTGGGGAAATGAATCTGTGGGAATCAGATTCAGGGGTAAGGATAAGTCCGTGATACAAAATGAGCTTGACCTTTAATCCGTGATCCATAAAACAGTCAGAAGGGAAAGGCAGAGTTCATACCGTGAAGTCAGTTGTTCAGCAGAAGTATCCAGTACGTGATCCAAAAAGAGAGTCAAAAAACAAGAGCATGAGTCGGTACCTGATCAGATGAGCAAAAGCAGACGAGGGCTGAGGCAGAAGCGTGGTCGTGGTCAAGGCAAGGGTCATGAACGTGATGAGTCAATCAATGGAATGCTGGAAAGTCTACTGCTGATGAGACAGGATAGAGAATCTGGCCCAGACTGAGAGGAATGAGTGAACTTAAGTACTGACTGGACCAGGTGGTGGAGCTGTGGGATAATGAGCGGTGACAGGTGACATGAGTTGAGTGATTACTGAGTGTGCAGCATGACAGAGGAGCTGACAGAGAGCAGAGCTATGACAGATTAAAGTATTTATGCCCAGAGAAGGCGTTTACTAAGAAATTTTTCATTCACTGATAAATCCTCAAAAGGAGGTGCAAAATGAAAAATTAAGAACTTTTGAAAGATACAGTCTAGATAATCACAGAGTTGATAAGTTTACTCAATTGCTGAAAGGAAAATACACGTTTAATTGCTAAAACACTAAATAAGAGTAACTATATCAGAAAAAGGAAACTTTTCTGATTTATTTTACCACCTAAAAACACAACATCTTCCTGTCTATTTGTTTAAATAAAATAAATAAAGAGATAATGGAAAAAGAGGAGAAAAACATTAACCTTTCAGACTCCCAGTCAGAAGATGACATAATCCAGGGAGCTTTACATATTTTAACAAACCCGATAATTGACACACCATTAGAACAGATGGATGAAATTCAGAAAGCTACGGTACTGAAAAGTTTAGCGGAAAATGCCACGGTGGCAGAGAATAAAAAGCTGAGCCTTGAACGGTTAGCAAAAATTTCTCTGCTTCTCAAAGACAAATTGGATCAATAGGTTGAACAAAATGACATGCTGTCTAAAGCATATGCAGCAGACAGAGAGGGTTATCTCAAATTCATGGCACAGTCTAAACTTGCTGAAGAGACCAGTGCACATGAGTTAAAACGTGAGAGGGAGCTCTCACAAAATCACCTTACTTTACAAGCTCACTCATATGAGGAGAAATTAAAGGAAAGGGAGGTCATGTACCAAAAGTTGTGCTCAGACAACGATGCTCTACAACAACAGTTGCAAGAAGCATCAAATGCTCTGAGCTGATGCAAATCTGAGATAGACGCGCTTAAAACACAACTTTACCATGCAGAACGGAAATATGGTGAGAGGCATGGACAGAATGTGGGGACACACTGGGCTTCAGACCCAAATCTCCTTACATCACACACACCTCCACCCTTACCTAAAGTAGCAGGGACAGACCTGAACAGGTTTCCACTACCAAGCAGGCAAGAGAGACCATTGAAACTTCCTCTTTCAATAGATGATCTTCAAAAACTCTCAAAATATGTACAACGCTTTGTACCTGGCCAAATGGGTTCAACTGGAACAAAAGCGTATCTGAATGACCTTGATTTCAGACTGAGTGGTTATCCTAATGCTACGGTTGAGGATAAAATCAGTCTGATAAGGCTCACTTAGGACAGAGAGGTGTTCACCTTCATCGAGCGTCAACCTGATGCCACGAGAAGGGATTACAACCTTCTGTGTGAAGCTTTGATCAGGGAGTACGACCCCTGCACGGGACCTGCTGGTTTCCCAGCTGCTGACAAGGTCACGCAAGGGAAGCATGAACATCCAAAGGTTTATTACAA
>NC_056516.1:35763-40229 GCF_014905685.2 Nematolebias whitei | reverse complement strand
TTCTAAAAACCTGCGTAGTTTCTCTGTCTCTTCCGAGCTCAGAGGTGTAGGGCCTTGTTTCTGGAAACTTTGTGATTTTTTCGCCTCGGTTCGTTTCGTCCGAGGTGGGGGACGGTTACGTACGTCTTTTGGGGGTTCCTTTTCGGACTTCCCCTGATAATATGGGTCCTCTTGGATCCCATATCTTTGCGTCCTACGCACACCCCATTTACGATAATCATGTTCATCCTCTGAAAGAGGAGCTTTTTTGTCCCAGCGTGCACCTTCATGACGCGGTTTGTTAGTTTGAAAAGACTGCTTTTTCTCGCCTTTCTTAGGAGGGGGGGGTCAATGCACGCCGTCCTTCCATTTCTAGCGAGTGGGGTTTAACCTTTATACCAGGAAACACCTCTATGGGCGTCTTAGCATGAGAACATGCCTCAAACACATTCACAGCACACTGTTTAATCTCATTGATGGATTTTTCTCTGAAATTTGCCATCATTTGTACTGACAATTTAAAGTCAGTGTGGAGATTTTTGCTGAAAACAAATTTAAAACCTTCTTCTTCCTCCATTCCGGTTTCATTTCTGTAACCAAAATAAGCTTGGAAGATTCTTTTGTAATAAACCTTTGGATGTTCATGCTTCCCTTGCGTGACCTTGTCAGCAGCTGGGAAACTAGCAGGTCCCGTGCTGGGGTCGTATTCTCTGATCAAAGCTTCACACAGAAGGTTGTAATCCCTTCTCGTTGCATCAGGTAGACGCTCGATGAAGGTGAACACCTCTCTGTCCGAAGTGAGCCTTATCAGACTGATTTTATCCTCAACCGTAGCATTAGGATAACCACTCAGTCTGAAATCAAGGTCTTTGAGATACGCTTTTGTGCCCGTTGAACCCATTGGACCAGGTACAAAGCGCTGTACATGTTTTGAGATTTTTTGCAAATCATCTATTGAAGGAGGAAGTTTCAACGGTCTCTCTTGCATGGTTGGTAGTGGAAACTTGTTTAGGTCTGTCCCTATCACCTGAGATAAGGGTGGAGGTGTGTTTCTATACACATGTGGAGGTGGCAGAATGGGATTAAGAGCAGGAGGTGCACCAAAATCTTTCTGAGGTGATGGCGGGTGACCTGGACTCTGTCCTTGGTCTTCTCTGAGTTCCAGACAAACTCGCCCCACGTCAGAAATTTTATTTGTTGCCGCGGCTAGTTTCTCCTGACAGGCTTTTAAGCGTTCCTGTGATGTTTGACATTCACTTCGTAAACGCACGCCTTGTAGGAGTAACGCCTCATTTTCCAATCTGCATTCGTTCAGAGCTTTTGATGTGAGCTGTAACTGTTGTCGTAGCACATCGTTGTCTGAACACAATGCTTGGTACTGAATCTCTCTATCCCTAATCTTCTCCTCATATGAGTGAGCTTGTAATGACAGCTGATTTTCTGAGAGCTCCCTCACACTTTGCACCTCAACTGCACGTGTCTCTTCATCAAGTTTAGACTGTGCCATCAATTTGAGATACCTCTCCCTGTCTGTTGCATATGCTTTAGACAGCACGTCATTTTGTTCAACCTGTTGATCCAATTCGTCTTTGAGAAGCAGATAAATTTTTGCTAACCGTTCAAGGCCCTGCTTTTTATTCTCTTTAACCGTGGCTCCTTTTGCTAAACTTCTCAGCTCTTCAGCTGTTTGTGTTTCATCAATCCGTTCTAATTGTGTGCCAATAATTGGGTTTGTTAAAATATATAAAGCTCCCTGGATGATGTCATCTTCTGACTGGGAGTCTAAAGGGTCAACGTTTTCATCTTCTCCAGCCATTATCTTCTATTTAAAATTAAATAGGAAGATGTGGTGTTTTAGGTGGTAAAATAAATCAGAAAAGTTTCCTTTTTCTGATATAATTACTCTTATTTAGTGTTCTAGCAATTAAACGTGTATTATCTTTTCAGCAAATGAGTAAACTTTATCAACTCTGTGAATATCTGGACTGTATCTTTAAAAAGTTTCTAATTTTTCATTTTGCACCTCCGTTTGAGAAATTATCAGTGAATGAAAAATGTCTTGGTAAATGCCTTTCTGGCATAAATACCTTAATCACTTTTTAAATGCAAGATAACAGTAATAACTCAGCTTGAGGAACGTTTATTAACTCAAAAATGCTTCTGACAGAAATAAACACGTTTAATTTCACCAAAATATCCTAAAAATGAAGTGAAACTGTGATTTCAAGTTTCTAACAGGAGGTGGCAGTATAACCTTATTTTATTTTAACCCTGACACTGTTAGTGGCGACCAGTAGGAGTCGCGATGACTTCCTGTGGCTTTGGTGACATCCGGTCGTTAGCTGATAGCTTAAAATTAGCATCGGCTAGCGTGGTCGAAAAACACCATTTAATGACGGATTTAAAACTTAAACGTGGCAAAGTTTCAGCGATTAGGCTTTGAATAAACGGAGCAGCGGATCAGAACCAACTTTAAAGCGTTTTTCAACTTTAAACAGCAGATTGAAATTCCCTATGAAGACGAGCTTCATTTCCGGGTCACGTGACTGAATCTACCAATGACAGAACAGCGGCGGGGGTGGGTTTTACAACCTGACATCAGAGGAAGTGACGACAGACACGTCACTCGTCTCTCAGCGTATCAGAGCTACCCAAATCAGCGGCTTTCGACCAATCGCTGCTCGCTATTTCAGCTAGCGTGTTAGCATTTAGCCTGAACATTCCGGTCAACTTTTGTCATTAAAACTGTCAAAATGCACTATTTTCTGTTAAAAATGTAACAAATAAACTCTCAAAAGCTTACTGGGACGGCGCCAGTTCAAAACAGCAGTTTCTTTCTTCAAACACGACTCGTTCGAACTGAATCAGAACCGAGCCGGACCAGAACCCTCTTCTGGACCACAGTTTAAACAGAATAAAGAGTTTTACCACAAACCCAGCTTCAGTTACAGAACAGATGTACAAATTCAGCTTTCAAACGAACACATTGACTTTACTTTCAGCTCTAAAAACACCACAGCGACAGAACATTGCTGTATTTTCTCTGAACACCGCAGCTGCAAAAACGCTGCGTTTCACACAGCAACCTGCACTCTTAAGCTAGTTTCGGTTAAGATCAGATATGCCAACATGATAATTCAATCGTTACACGAATAACAGTCCATTTATGATCCCCGTACGGGCCACCAGATGTAAAGGCACATATATCTGTGAGATATTATCCATAAATTAAACTGATTCTTTCATTTTTCTGGACTGAGTTCTATCGTGCATTGAACGATTAAATGTGACGTGAGACGTTAATTTTCTTTGACCCATCAAAATGCATGCGGTCATTTATTAACAGAATCAAAGTTTAACATCAAACATTTACATTAATTTGGCAACATTGATTTCAACAACAGCTTAATTAATTAGCTTTACAATCAGAGACCATACGGCCATGGTATCTGGGTTCAAGCTTTACAACAGACATTTCTGAAAATATCTGGATTAATTACTGGCAGGTAGAAGAGTTTTAAAGATGGGAAATGAAGGGAGTTTAAATGGAGAGAGATGGGTGAAGATGTATGTGTCTGTATAAGATGTACGTCTGTAGACCAGAACGACAACACGCTCCTTTTGGATGCAGCTTAACCCACGGTACACTTGGGTTGAGATCGACTCTTTACCTTGCAGACGATAGTTCGGCCTCGGTGTAGAGTTCTCTTTCAACGCTTTCCAGCGTCTCCGTAAGAATAACAGAGAACCGTTCGGAGTAGTGCCGGTACTTCGTTCAACAGCACGTTCACCTCCCGGGTGGACTCACATGAGGAGTAAGTCCGTCAGAGGTTCCACTCAGATGTGGAAGATTCCATAATCCCCACGAGACTTGGAACTTTGTTCTGCGTTCTGCGTTCCGAACTATATTCTCCGTTCTACATTCCAGCATTCTGCATTCTCGCATTCTCTCTGGAACTAGGAAGTGTTGAACCTTTTAAAGAGGTCACTTCTGGTTCCTCTGAGAACTTCCTGATTGGTCGAAACGAACCAACAAGGTGTAGTCTTAGTGATGTAAGAGGTTATTGAAAGTCAAGGAAAAAGATTAGATTGTTTAAGAACAGACAGAAGATGTTTTGAAGAACCCGAGACTTTGTAGAGTCAGTTCTACTTCTATCTGTCTGAAAAAGTTAAACATGACATTTATTTCCAGTAAACATGTAGTTGACCGAAACTTGACTTTTGACCGACTTACACTTACTCATTTCAGACAGAAGATCAAGAAAATGAATAATTACTCTGTAACAGACATTAACTAGATTTCTACTTTGAATGAGGATTGAAAATCATTTATACTGTTTCACAGTTGATTTAAAATGAGTAGTTCACTTCAACATTTAAAATGGTTTGAACTAAACACACTTTGATTTTCAAGACATTTGTAAAATAGTAATGATAATGAAAAAGAGAGTGTTCTTTCAATTGATCAGTGCAGGACACACTTAGAA
>NC_056516.1:34016-35663 GCF_014905685.2 Nematolebias whitei | reverse complement strand
AAATAATATCTCAACTACAGCCCCATATCTCAGATGAGTTGAAAAGGATGTTCTGTGAACGCATTCTCATCTACCTGCCAGCTGTGATCGAGTACCTGACCACTGAGATCCTGGAACTAGCAGGAAACACGGCTCATGACAGCGGAAGGATGGGATCGTCCCTCTCCACCTACAGTTGTCTGTCTGCAGCGACGAGGAGCTTGGCAGACTACTGGGAGGAATGGCCATCGCTCTGGGAGGAGTTCTGGCCAGCATTCAGGTGGTCCTGCAGCCCGGGGGAACCGAGAGGCCAGCCGAGTCTGGGTGGACAGATCGGACGGCATCTGCAACCAGTTTCTTAGGATCCACTGTGGGATGGACCTTTACAAGAGATCCTTCCTGTCTACAGCCATCAGCATCTATAACGTCTCTTAATGAAATGAGGATAACGAGTTACAACAACAAATAATTTCCCTCTGGGATTAATAAAGTATTTTTGAATTGAATTGAATTGAAGTGATATAAAATACTAAAAACAGGAACATGTCTGTTGGTTTATGCCATGAACTTAGAGGTGTTTGAAGCCATTTAACATTTTATTTTATTCATTTATTTGTAGTGAACTTGACCTGATGTCAAATCTGACCAGATGAACAGAAACTGTTATTTCATTGATCTGATCCAGAAATACAGTTTGACCCATCCGGAGACTTTCTTTCTTGAATTAATCAAGTAGAAATGACAATTCTCTCTGATCATTACTACTTTACAAATGTTTTAATAATCAAATTGTGTTAGTTCAAACAATGTTTACAGGTTGAAGAGAACTACTCATTTTTATTTACATAAACAGTAAGTAATGATTTTTATTCCTCATTCAAAGAAGAAATCAGGGTAATATGCATTTCTTGATTTTTCTGTCTTCAATGAGCAAGTTTGTAAGTGTGTGTTAAAGTTCAGGTTTCGGTCAACTAAAAAGTTTACTGAAAAGAAATGTCATGTTTAACTTTTACAGAAGATACAGGAGAGTTTGACTCCACGAAGTCTGGTTTTCTCCAATAATCTTTCTGTCTGTTTTAAACAATCTTAATCTCTATCCTTGAATTTTCATAACACCTTACATCACAAACCACACCTCTGTTCTGGTCCATCCACCAATTAGAAAGCTCTCAAATGAACCGGAAGTCGACCCATTTAAATGTGGCAACTTCCCAGTTCAGCTCGCGGATGCAGCTCATGGAGAAGTGTCAAAAAAAGGTCTGATGTCTGTGTCGAGTCTCTGTCGAAGAGAGACGCGACGAGATGAAAAGAGCTTAAAGGAGTAGAGCTCTGAAGGAGTTCAGAGTTCTTGAATCCAGAATGCAGGGACGATTTTGGGAATTATAACTTCTGTTTGGATAACCTCGCACGACTCTCGAAGTATTTTAGCTGTTCTCAACGGAGACGCTGAAAGAGTCAAAAGAAGGACTTCACGCCGACCTGATCTATCATCAACCAGGTAAAAGTTCTATTTCGACCAAGCGTACCGTGGCCAAGCTGAGATCTGAAGGAGCGTGCCCGTTCTGGCCAAACAGATAAATTCCCTCACACATCTCTCTGTAAGATAAATCTCCATTTTCCATCTTAAACTCTCCTTTCTCCTAAAATCATTACAGATATTTTAGAAAT
>NC_056516.1:32761-33916 GCF_014905685.2 Nematolebias whitei | reverse complement strand
GACAGACAGACAGACAGACAGACAGACAGACAGACAGACAGACAGACAGACAGACAGATAGATAGATAGATAGATAGATAGATAGATAGATAGATAGATAGATAGATAGATAGATAGATAGATAGATTTCGAAATGTTTTTATTTTATATTATTTTATTTTATTTCTGTCTTCATTGTGATATGCGAGCGGTTTGAGTGGTAGAGCGGCCCCCTAGCACTAACTTTTGACCAGCTGCCACTGCCAGAAACTCAAATCCTGAAGGTCAGATCCTCCTGGTATTACTGGCTGCCCGCTCTACTCTCTCCAGTCTCACGTATATGTCCTTACATTCCTACTCTTGGAATCCCTCATCTTCTCGTTGTATCTTGGTGCAATGATAATAAAGCTTATTCTGATTCTGATTCCGCACATCACCTCAGATCCTGCAAAGAGAATAGACGTTGTAAGACCTATCCACATATCTGCTAATAAACTTCTCTGGTATTCTTACTAGGAATGCACCGATCCACTTTTTTAAACTTCCAATCCGATCCCGATACCTAAATCTGAATATCGACCGATACTGATCCAGTTCCGATATCATAATCATCATTGTTTTTATATGAGGCTGTAATAATCTCCTCTCAAGTACAATTTGTACAAATCTGTACATGCATGTACAAAAAGGCAACTTGAGGTAAGTTTTATTAATGTTGGATAAGTTTTAAAGTTTGAATTAAGTCCTGCTAACACAAAACTTTTTTTTTTAATTCCTAGCTTTAAAGTGGATATTAAAGTGATTAATTTAAGTGATTGTTTAAAGTTATTTTATTTATTTTTTAAATAAGGGGCAGGTATAAGAATTCTTTTCTTCTTTCTGCACTCTTTTCATTCAATGTTTTCTTCTTGATGATTATTTGTTTTTATTTTGTTTCTTTTAAATGAATGATACTGGATCATATACTGGATATATTCATACATTAAGACGGGTTCTTCATTTTTCTGACTGTGTAACATGCGTGCATTGAGTTTAACAGAAATGTAACGAGAGACGTTATTTATCTTTGACCCATCAAAATGAATGCGGTCATTTATTTGCAGAATCAAAGTTTAACATCAAACATTTACATTAATTTGGCAAAATATGAAAACAATAACATGGCTAGTTTCACAG
>NC_056516.1:5934-32661 GCF_014905685.2 Nematolebias whitei | reverse complement strand
GCTGTTCTCTGGGGAACCCGATCAGTGCCGACCCTTCATCACTCAGTGTGAGATTCATTTCCAGCTGCAGCCCTCGTGTTTTACCACTGAGAGGTCGAAGGTAGCTTATACAATCTCCCTCCTCTCTGGCAAGGCCAAGAGGTGGGGAACCACGGAATGGCAACAAGACTCCCCAAACTGTTATATTTTTCAGACTTTTGCAAAGGAGCTGTGTCGCGTTTTCGATCCAGTCCTCCCTGAGAGAGAAGCCGCCAGACGCCTGTTCACCATCCGTCAAGGTAACCGTCGAGTAACAGACTACATTATAGACTTTCATGCTATCGCCTCTGGTAGTCATTGGAACGAGGAGGCGCTCACCGATGCTTTCTACCGAGGTCTTAATGAGAACATCAAGGACGGTCTTGCCACTAAACGATACCCAGACTCCCTTCAAGACCTGGAGGACATGGCCACTAGGGTGGACCTTCGGTTGGTCGAGCGGTCGAGGGAGCGAGGGTCACGCTCTCTACCGACCACCCCGATGGTTAGTGAGCCTCCTATGGAGGTTAAGGTTCCTCTGTTGTCTTCTGTTTCTTCTTCTCTAACCACAGAGGAACCCATGCAGCTGGGTCGTAGTCGCCTTACTCCCACAGAACGTGAGAGACGGCGGAGGGGGCGTCTGTGTTTCTATTGTGGTGGAACAGGACCACCTGGCTTATTAAACACAATCCACAGATTGACTGGAGAAAGGGGGAGATTCTGGGTTGGGCAGAGGAGTGTCTGTCCTCCTGCCTAATGGACGCTGTCGTGACCAAAGACTCTTTTCAGCCCTCGGAGGAGTTCTACCCTGACCTAGCTAAGGTTCCCTCCGAGTACCATGATCTCAAGGAGGTTTTTAATAAAGCTCGGGCCACATCTCTGCCTCCCCACCGGCCTTACGATTGTCCTATTGAACTCCTTCCTGGCTCCACACCTCCTAGGGGCGCCCTCTATTCTCTTTCTGCCCCTGAACAGCAGTCCATGAAGGACTACATCCACGAATCTCTCCAAGCTGGCATCATCAGACCCTCCGTTTCTCCTGCTGGGGTGGGTTTCTTCTTTGTGGGTAAAAAAGATGGCTCTCTCCGCCCCTGCATAGATTACCGTGGGCTGAATAAGATTACTGTCAAGAACAAGTACCCGTTACCTCTCATGAACTCTGCTTTTGACTTTCTGCAAGGGGCCAATGTGTTCACCAAAATTGACCTTCGTAATGCTTATCACTTAGTTCGTATTCGTGAGGGGGATGAATGGAAAACAGCTTTTAACACCCCCAATGGACATTATGAATACCTGGTCATGCCTTTTGGGTTAACCAATGCACCTGCTGTTTTTCAGAGTCTGGTCAACGATGTGTTAAGAGATATGGTCAATCAGTTTGTTTTTGTTTATTTAGATGACATCCTCATTTTTTCTAGAGATCTCCCCACTCATCGCAAACAGGTCCGTGCGGTTCTTACCCATCTTTTACAGAACGAACTCTATGTTAAGGCAGAGAAATGTGACTTTCATGTATCATCCACATCGTTCTTAGGTTTTGTTATATCTCCAAACAAGATGGAGATGGACCGTAACAAGATTGCGGCTGTTGTAGATTGGCCAAACCCCAAGGACCGCAAACAACTTCAAAGGTTCTTGGGGTTTGCTAATTTCTACCACAGGTTTATTAAGGGATACAGCCTCATCTCCAAACCTCTCCACTCACTGACTTCCACTAAGTCCCGTTTTGTTTGGTCCCCAGTCGCCGAAGAGGCGTTTAATAAACTTAAGGCCCTGTTCTCATCCGCTCCCATCCTTCAGGCCCCCAATCCAGAGGAACCCTTCATTGTCGAGGTTGATACCTCCAGCACCGGGGTGGGGGCTATACTCAGCCAACGCAGCAGAGAGGGGCGTCTTCACCCCTGTGCCTTCTTTTCTAGAAGCCTCTCTGCTGCTGAACGCAACTACAACGTGGGTGATCGGGAGTTGCTGGCCGTTAAACTCGCCTTAGAGGAGTGGCGCCACTGGCTGGAGGGCTCCAGATTTCCCTTCCAGGTGTGGACGGATCACAAGAATCTGGAGTATCTCAGGTCAGCACGTCGGTTGAACCCCCGTCAGGCCAGGTGGGCACTCTTTTTCTCTCGCTTTAATTTCACGTTGTCATACCGTCCGGGAGAGAAAAACGTCAAGCCGGACGCTCTTTCCCGCCTTTTTGAGGGTGACTCCTCTCAACCTGTGGAGGAGGAGAGCTTCATCCTGCCAGAAACTACCCGCCTGGCCATGACTCGACTAGAGGCTGACCTGAGAACCTCCTGTCGGTCTCGTCCTCCTCCTCCTAATTGCCCTGACAATCGTCTGTTTGTTCCTCCTGAAATGATTAAGAAAGTTTTAGAGTTTTGTCACTCTTCCCGTTTGTTTTGCCACCCAGGGCTTACCAAGACCCTTGCGGTGGTCCGGGCACAATTCTGGTGGGACACCTTGTTTCAGGATGTTAAATCTTTTGTGCGTTCCTGTCCCCTCTGCTCCCAGTCTAAGACCTCCAGGCATCCTCCCGCGGGACTACTTCGCCCTCTTCCCTGTCCCAAACGTCCATGGTCCCATATTGGGATGGACTTTGTAACCGGCCTCCCGAACTCTGAGGGTCATACGGTCATTCTCACGATAGTTGACCGATTCTCTAAGATGACCCATCTTGTACCTCTCTCCAAACTTCCCTCCTCTAGGGAGCTTGCCCACATCATGGCCCGTGAGGTGTTTAGACTCCACGGGCTTCCCCTGAACATTGTGTCCGATAGAGGTCCTCAATTCATTTCCCTCTTTTGGAGGGAACTCTGTAACCTTTTAGGTATCTCCATCAGCCTCTCTTCTGGTTTTCACCCTGAGACTGATGGACAGACTGAGAGGGCCAACCAGGAGGTGGAGGGCAAGTTGCGACTCCTTTGTCAGAAGGACCCTGATAAATGGTCCCTCTCTCTGCCTTGGGTTGAGCACGCGCTCAATTCCCTCCCCTCCTCAGCTACTGGCCTCTCCCCCTTTTACGTTGTTTTTGGTTTTCAGCCTCCCGTCCTCTCCCTTCAAGAACGCGAGGCTGTGGTCCCCTCGGCTCACCTGGCGGCCCTCAGATGCCAGAGGACCTGGAGAAGGGCCAGATGAGCCCTGCTCAAGACCACGGCGATCTACATTAGGAAAGCTGATCGCCGTAGGTCTTGTCAACCCACCTACGCGGTCGGCCAAAACGTCTGGCTCTCCACCAAAAACCTTCCCCTCAAGGCACAGTCTCGCAAACTCGCCCCCCGTTTTATTGGTCCCTTCCCCATTTCCAAGATCATTAACCCGGTCTCTATACGTCTCACCCTTCCCAAGTCTCTTCGCGTTCACCCCACCTTCCACGTCTCCTGCATTAAACCCGTTGTAACATCCGAATTTCACTCCCCTGTTCGTTCCCCCCCACCCGCCCGTCTGATCGACGGTCCCCCTGCTTACACCGTCCATCGCCTCCTCCGATCTAGGAGGAGGGGTCGGGGCCTTCAATATCTGGTTGATTGGGAGGGGTATGGCCCTGAGGAACGTTCTTGGGTTCCCTCTCGTCACATCCTGGAGAAACCCCTCATCGCTGCCTTTCACGCCGATCACCCCGATCAGCCAGGTGGGACGCCAGGAGGCGTCCCTTGAGGTGGGGATATGTCACGATTCATGCCTGTTCGAGTCAAATCTTTTTCACTCTGTTCACTGCTTGGTGTCTGTAAACCTTCTTTTCTTTACCTTCCTCTTTTTATTTATGTTTGGGGTTGTGATTCTCTTTTCTGCAGCACTCATTGATCTCCTCTCCTCTGGCTGCATGTGGGTTTAAGGTTGTCTTCTCTCCAGCACACTCTGCACTGATTACCTCTCATTAAATGCACCTGTCGCTTCACCCTTTATAAACCTGACCTGCACACAGGGTGAGTGCCAGATAGTCGAACACAGTTTTCCTGCAAGTAGTTATCCAGCGCTCATAATTTCCAGTTTCCCTTGTAGTGTTTTGTTTCTTTTTCATAGTTCCCCTCCTTTCCAGTTTTGTTTTTGCATTCCTTGCTCCTGTCCCGCTCCTTGGTTCATGTATCCTCGCCTCCTCGTGCTGACTTCTCGTTCTGGGACTTTCACTCGCCTGACTTCGCCTCTAGACCGCTCCTCACCGGATCTACGCCTCCATTCATCGGCACCGACCTACGCCTCCTTCACACTGCCTCCTCGCCTGCTCCTGCTTGGGACTGACGCTCTTCTGATCTCCGGTTTCGACCCTCGCCTGATTGACTTCACCTCACGCCTCACGGACCAGTGTGTCGTCTCCTCCCATCCATCCTCGAGCTCTTCACTGCAGCTGGCTGTCTCCTCTCACCAGGACCATCCCCCTTGCAGCGATCCCACCGTGCTGGAACGTCTCAGCTCCTCTGAACCCCCTCCTGACAGAGTAACGGTTAGTGGTTTCCGTATCCTGACTTTTGCTTTTGCTTCTGTCTCCTGTCGGGCCACTAACCGTTCTCTCCCTGTCCTTAGACTCGTTCCAGTCGTTTACCCTGAGACCGACACCAGAGCCAGGTTCACTTTGAGAGGCAAGGTCCACCAAGAAAAATAAACTTTTTAACCTGAGTCTTGGTGTTTGTTGTGATTTTGGTCCAGACATATGGGGGTTCGTTACAAGCAGTGAGATACTGTTTGTCAGCTTCTATCTAGAATACTACACATCCTAAATATGCTGACCTTATAAACAAGTACTCAAAATCAAAATATGAGAACAGAAGTGTGTCACGGTCAGCGGCCCCCGCTGCCCCCCCATCTGCCAAGCCTCTGCCACCTCCTTCAAGCTGCAACCAGAAACCAACATTTATATCTTCAAACTATCATCCCACAGTCTTAATCATTTCCTTCTATTTCAAGTTTCTGTCTCTGTCTGCTTTTTATATTTTTTATTGTTCTGCTTTGTGTGTGATTTTCTGTTTATCTGTTTCTGTTATGTTCCTCTTATTCCTCAGTCTGCTTCTCCACTCAGTCTTTATCATTCACACCTGTCCCTCATCAGCCACTTGCCCAGGTGCTCTCATTACTAACTCTCCCTCTGTCACATAAAAAGCCTTTCTTTCCTTCACTCCTTGTCCGGTGATTGTTCTATGTTCACAGACATCACAATCCTCTTCTGCCTTGTCTGGTTTCTGCCCCCCTGATGATCTGCTCTGCATTATTTCTGATCCAATCTGCCAAAAGTAAGTTTTGCTGCACCGACAGCCTTTTGTTTTGTTGTTAAAAAAAATAAATTGTTTTGGTTTTTGAACTCCTGCCTCACTCATCTCTCTGCAATTGGGTTCCAACCTCGAGGATCGTGACAAAGTGTTTTCTGGGATCCCAAAAAACAGTGACAAGTACAATCAAATAAGTGCTGTTTTTTTATTTTTAATGTTTTGGGACCTTTACATCTGAACTGTAACAATGATCCTTCATTAATGTGGGAGCTTCAGCTAAAATGTATTTTTTTTGTTAATTTCCACATCTTAGATCACATTATAGATACAATAATCCAATTCTGAGTTTCTCTACCTTGCATATGAAACAAATTCAAGCAAAAGATGACTGAGTTTTGTTTCTTTTATGTACAATATGTGAGCTGCTGCAGGGTGTCTTTATTTCAGTGGTGTAGCCTGAAGTACGACTCTGCTGGAGACTGCTGAAAACCACAAAGGCTCAGTTTGATCCAAAAACTGTAAAACATGTGATATATTTGGCTTTGATTTATTAGCTTCTTTTCAGTGTAACTGTACCTACATTACAAAGGTATATATTGTTCCCAGCTGGCTATTGATTTTTTTACAGTTAAATAGATGGCTTTGTTTAGCCGTGGAAAAAGTGACCATTTTTACCCTCAGTAGAAAGCCGTTAAACAATCTCAAATCTATATTTCATTAAAAAGATGACACATTGCACCTCTTGCTCCTCTCCTAAATCCTGTTCTATTGATCTCCAAGAGTTTGGACCTTGTAGATAGTAATAAATTGTCCCACATTGGTCTTTTAAAAAAGTCACCTTTCATTATGGATGTAATGAACCAAAGGTATTGCAGTGACAAGAGGGTGCTCACCCAGCTATGAATCTTGATCACTAAAAATGTGTTATAGAGCAATTTCAACTTCATAATTGTGATGCACTATAGGTAGACAGTGAGTACTGGTTAGGAACGCTTTCTCCTGGCATAATGTATGTGCTCCAGCAGAAGAAGAGCAACAGAAGAATCCATCTCACTTAGCTACTCAGTTTCCCAATCTGTTTTAACTGACAAGAGGAAGGAGTTCAACATGACTGCATTTTCTGTTTTTAACTCACACTTTGACTCACATTTGCTTGAACAAATACAAACCATGCTTGATAAACTCACTGTGTTTTATTTATGACAAAATATCTGCATAATATGTCATAATTTATGAAAAATGTTACATTGATCTGTAAACCATGCAGTTTGTCGATGTCCTCCGTCACTGAGGGATTTGAATAGTGAATGTTTGCAGATTTTAGGATTATTGTTTTTTTTGGAGTGGAATTAAACAGGAAATACAAATAAGCAATGTTTTTGGTGCAAGATATTCAAGTAGGGCAGCACGGTGGCGCAGTTGGTAGGGATGTTGCCACTCATTGAGAAGGTTGCTGGTTCAAATTTCGGCCATGGGCCTATCTGGGTGGAGTTTGCATGTTCTCTCTGTGCATGCATGGGTTTTCTCTGGGTACTCCCGTTTCCTCCCACAGACCAAAAACATGCATGTTAGGCTGACTGATAACTCTAAATTGTCCCTAGGTGAGAGAGAGAGAGTGAATGGTTGTTTGTCCCGTTAGTCTCTACATGCCCCTGTGATGAACTGGAGACCTGTCCAACCTCTCACATAGTGATAGCTGGACATAGGCACCAGTGACCACCATGACCCAAAAAGGAAGATGCGGGCAAAGATAATGGATGGATGGTAATTCAAGTGGGTAGAAGTTACACTGTGAAGAAAAAGATAATGTTTTATTTGTTTTTTTTTTTTGCTGGCAAGTAGAGGAAGAAACTTTATCCACCATCAGGCACAATGGTAGAGCCAGGGTGTAGCCAGTGGTGGCCTTGACCGCCATAGATTAATTTTGGGCCACTCCAACCATTTGAGGAAACCATAGTTTTAATCAATATAAAATCTAGGCATAATTTCTTAAAATAAAAGGGGTGGTTTGTTTACATAAATGGAAGTAGCCATCTTTGATTTTGATGTGCAAACCCAGGTTTTTTTTTATAGTGACTTTTTTTACCCCTAGATGTAGCTACACACCAAAATGAAAATTGGCACTTCACTTATTTTTCAAGTTATCATGCTCACAGTATAAGCATAAGATAAAAGGATGGAAGGACGAAGTGTATTTCCATTTCCCCCTATTTGCTCTGTGATGGGGACAAAAAAGGCACTGGATCATATTTCTTTCCAGTATGCTCACAATAGCATACCTAAAGAAGACCAGCATGTCAGAGAAGTTCAAACAGGGATGAGTGAATGTTTCAGTGATGGAAACCTGTTATGTTCCCTTCCATCTGCCTCTGGAGAGTAAATATGCTTGACATTTGGTAATGACCTTATCCTTTCTGTTAGGCTGCTTGTTTTTTCTGACAAAGATAGATAAGCAATGTTTTCCTGTTGCATCACATAAAATAATGCTGTTAAACAAGAGGTCCTTGTTACTATAGGTCAGTGTCTTCATGTATGCCAGTACATGTTCCACTGGGACTATTAAATTGTTCATAATGATTGTTGGCTCAAATCAAGAGGTCATTAATTTCTAATGAGCAAAGAATCTACAATTCACTTTTTCAGATAAATATCTATATGCAGTCATTGTTTACTAAGAGCATAAGAATGACTCAATGTCATGTTTCAAACAGCATTTTGCCAGAATAGCAGAAACAAAGGCAGCTCAGCAGCAAAGACAACACTCAAAGTCCCAGAGTAAATAAAAAGACGTAACAGTCCTCAACAAACCACTTGATTGATGGGTGACCTTTGGTGAGTGCTGTATAGAAACACTTCAGCACAATGCTAATCAGGATTAGCTTCTGGGACAACTGATGCCGAGTGTCAGAATGATAAAACAATTGTCTGCTTTCCGATGAGCAAAAGGTAACCACTGGAATTAGCGATAAGCACCTTTGCTTGCAGCCTCTCCTCCAAGGGGTCCGGGAGTTTACTTCAGCGCCATGGTATTACCAGCAGCTGTCTAAAATAACCTCATTAAGGCTGCGACGAGGTGATTCATCCAGAATATTAACGACCTTAAATCCGTGAGTCACACCCTGATCTCACTCTGTACCTCGATCCTTCAAGCAGCCGGGATGGATCTTCTGGTCCAGAGAAACTCGCGTTGTGGCCGCTCACCTCTCACTTTAGCGTTGCAATTGTTAACCGTTCTGGTAATCTTTAGGGCCCTGGAAACGGGCTCAAGGATGTTGTTTATCAGCTAGGAAACCTTTACAAAAACCTCCTATTATTGGTGTTGTTAAATGAACTAAGCTTTACCATGTATTTAATTGATAAGAATGAAATAATAGTCCAAATTTATACATTTTGCTTTGCTTTTAATCAATAATTTGCGCAGGGGTACAGCAACAGACACAATTTTATAATGATTTAATTTTTCATGAGTACATAGGATACACTTCCTTCCCTAACAAGGTGGTGACTACTATCTGTGAAACTCTAAACCTCAAGAGCCCTTGAGGGTTTTTACAGATACTTCCTTCACAGAGACCTTTCACAACTCAAGCCAGAAGATATTTTCTCTCAACTCCCTCATGAACCAGAAACACCTTCGAGCAAATCTTACCAGTAACCAATTTAGTACTCCCAAATTTATTCTGTATGCTGTTCTTCCAATTTGATGAAACAATTTAATTAGAGCAGAGTAAGATTGAGGTCGTCCGCTTACCATGATTTTGAGGTGACCCTTAGTGAGTCACCATAGGGTAAGGGCAGATTTCCAGTTCTCTAGGGGAGAGACACCGGCCGAATCCTCAAAGACGAGTACAACTAATCCAAATTAGAGAATCAGAGGTTTTGGACGGGCCTTAGGTCAAGCACAGGAGCAGAATACTCATCCAGTTTCAGGGTTGAGGAAAGAAGCTTATCCAATCCCATGTCAGTGAAGAAAAGAATTAACTCCCATCATCGTCTCCAAACTGGTATAATCCAACTCCTTTTTTAGGCTCCCTCTGATTCGAAGAGTTTGCTCATCGCCTGTAGTCCTCTCTGCTCAGCTCCTCCAGTTCAACTCCAACTTTGCATTGACCAAGCTTTGTTCTGGTCAGTCTGTATTTAAAGACTCATTCATCCCTCCTCCTCTTAAGGAGGGGTTATGGAAAATTACATCATCTCTTTTCCAGTAACTTCTGTGCTGTTTTGCACCTCAACCGGTTTAGACCAGATTTCTGGGACTTTCCAAAACTTGTTTTGCTCAAAGATGAATCATCATGAGATGAGTCGTGTTTAAGCCTTGTGACTTCTGGTACTTTCCAGAACTTGTTTTGCTCAAAGATGAGTCATCATGAGAGGAGTCGTGTTTAAACCTTGTGACTTCCTGTTTTCCTCTATGGCTCGAGGCATGCCCAGACTTGTTTCTCTGTTACATGAGGCCTCTCTACTTTTACCATCTCACACAAACATACAAAGGATTATACAATGTCTTAAAGATTAATACTTCTATCAGTTGATTATGTGTTGATTATTTAGTAAAACAGTTTGGTTACACATTATTAAAACAGTAAAACTTTGGTTACACATTATTAAAACAGTAAAACTTTGGTTACACATTATCATTCTTAGCTGTTGCTGAGGAGAACTTTTGATCAGGCTTCATTTTTCTTTAAAGCTGGTGGCCTGTTCATGTATCACCACTACAGACACCTGGTTTATTGACACAATGGACCGGATCAGGGCTGATTCAGAGAACCTCCACTTACTAATGTAGAGGTGAAATGTAGAAAAGGACGCCATCTCCTCTGTGGTCCACACTGCTCTCACCCACCTGGAGCAGAAGGACTCCTATGTCCGTATGCTCTTTGTGGACTTCACATCTGCCTTCAATACCATGATCCCCCAAACCCTGATGGACAAACTATTCACAATAGGACTAAGCCCCTCCATTTGTAATTGGGTCCTAGACTAACAGACCTCAGTTTGTAAGGATCCACAACTTTTCCTCCTCCACCATAACCCTCAGAACTGGCTCTCCTCAGGGATGTGTGCTGAGCCTTCTCCTGTTCACTCTGCTCACATATGATTGTGCAGCTACTCATCCAGGCTGTCATATTGTAAAGTTTGCAGATGATACAGTGGTGGTGGGATGCACTACAAACAATGATGAGTCCAGCTACAGCCAGGAGGTGGAACACCTGGAGAGCTGGTACAAAGAGAATAACCTTCACATCTATGTGAAGAATACAAAGGAGATGATTGTGGACTTCAGAAGGAACAAACACACCTACACCCCCCTGAAAATAATATGATCTGCGTTGGAAGTGGTCTTCAGCTACAAGTACTTGGATGTACACCTGAATGACAACCTCAGCTGGAGCAACAACACCACCAGCCTGATCAAGAAAGCTCATCAGAGACTCTACTTCCTCAGGCGGCTGAGGTGAGCTAGTCTGGGAAGCTCAGTCCTCACCTCCTTCTACAGGTGTGCAGTGGAGAGCATCCTGTGCTCCAGCATGAACATGTGGCATGGAGGCTGCACAGCTGTAGAAAGAAAATATTTGCAGAGTGGTGAAGACTGAACAGAAGACTGTTGGAGTCAGTCTCCCCACCATCACACACATTTACACCTCTAGATGCAGGAAGAGGGCCACCTGCATCATGAAGGACCCCACTCACCCAGCACACACACTTTTTGCCCCGCTTCCCTCAGGAAGGAGGTTGAGGAGCATTAAGTGTAGAACCACTAGACTGAGGAACAGCTTCTACCCTGAGGCTGTTAGACTCGTGGATAACTAACCAGAATAATCACTGTGAAAAAGCACACCATGTTGCTGCTAATCTGTTTCATGTTGCTGTGTTCATGCATGCTCATCTGCTCATACAGACTCGTGTTCGTGCTGCTGCTCGGCATAATGTTTTTATGCTATTAGTACTTAGTGTATATTTAGTTGATGTTTTTCTTAGTTCATATCTTAGATCTTATTTCTGTTTTTCCTTTACATTTTATTGTTGGATGTAACTGGCACCCTGTGTACATAATTTCGTTCCACCACATGTACAGCATGGGGTGCGAATGACAAATAAAGAACACTGAATCCTAGAAAAAAAAAAAAAGAAACTGTCCAGATGACCTGACTGAAAATTGTTGGATTGTATACCTGGATTATTGAGCATGAACTTTTTTGGTTTTGAACCAGTTTGACCTGACTGTCGACAAGGAAGAGGGCCAGCTCCAGAGGAGGGGGTGTGCCAAAGACACAATTTTAGCACCAACATAACTGGTTTGTTCCACTTTGGAGTAAGCTGTTTGGGGGAAGAATCAGTTTTGTGTTGTGCGTTTCCTTGACTGATTAAGCCTTCCGGATGGAAGGTGAAACGTTTCAGAAAAAAAAAAAAAAAAGAAACTGTTCAGATGACCTTACTGAAAATTGTTGGATTGAATCCTTGAATCCTTGAAATAGAGTGACAGTTGATTGAAGAGATGTTTTGGTTTTACTTGACCTTTCAATACATATGGAGGTTTATAGTTGTGAGGGTCCTGCCTGTGCCTCCCTTTTTTTTTTACTTCAGATGGAGCTGTGGGTATGCTTTTCTTCACTTCCTGATACTAAGACATCAAGTCCTCAGTCTCAATTTCTTTGTCAGTTGAACTTTTGATCTCCCAAACATAGCTGTACAAATCATTGTTGGCATCACCACTGCATTGCTTGGTTCCAGGTATTGCCACAAACATGACTGTATTACTTTCCTTAGTTAGTCAGAGGTAGATTGACTTTAGTCAGTTACTAATGTAGGAAGAGTAAAACCTCATTCTCCAAAAGATTTTGGAAAACTGGATTTTTAAAAATGTATTTATGTATTTCTCCTGGATATGTGACAGAATACTTTCCCTAAAGAAAATTAAAAATCCAGCATACCTTGAACGAATACACATTGTTTGCCATTTTTCTTGTCAGTTTTAACAAAGATTTTCTTATGCTGAGAAAGGATGTAGTTGTAGCCATTTTGGGTAAGCTGGATATTTTATTTATATTTTACACATCTTAATTGATATTTGATAGGATTAGGGTGGATACACATCCACAACAAATTAACGTTTAAAGTTAGCCCAATTTTAGATGGCATATACAAATAATTATTTGAACACAACAGTAGGCCATGCATTTCACACCCAGGCATTCAGTGGTGTGCCATCTGAATTTATCCTCCTCTTAATACTGTCATTATGGCACCATGGTTACAGAAACCATCAATAATTTGCAGAAATGCGGTATAATAGGGTGCTGCATCACAGATGGGTATTTCATGTAGCGAGAATAAATGCCATTACCAAAGCAAGCAACCCAATTAATTTAATTAACAAGTTTCTTTTTACTGCAGCCACTTCTACTCCACATACGTTTACAAAAAGCATCAATATGTATGTAACAAAATGACAAAAATATTTTAAAAAGTATGAATAAAATATATTTTACTTAACATGTCTTGATTATTTGTAAACAAAATCCCTCTTACTTTTATTCCTCAAGAAGAGTTCAGTTCCTCTGTCCTACAGGTCATCATAGCATTTCCATTCCAACAATAAGTCATTTTCTATCATCATGGTTGGTGAGGGGATTCTGGGGCTTTTCCATTAACTCCTCTTGCAGGTACTGAGAGGCAGGGCAGAGACAATTAATTCAACCTTTATTTATACAGGTTAATCCCATTGAGCCTCGGGGACTCATTTAAAAGAGAGACCTGATTTTAACAAAGAGTGATGACAACAGTGGACAACAAAGATAACAGTAGACAATTATAAAGGATGCATACAAATTGAGAACAACAAGTGAAAATAAAAATTTGCCTTCCTGTAGACCTACCACCTACAGGAAGGGCCATAAAAGTCGGGTGCATGATGCCATGGGCAGTGGCTGTAGGCAGGGACCATGTCGCTCTGACCCTGGTTTACCAAAGCTGACTCCTCGGACATGGAATGTAACCGCTCTGCTGGGGGAGGAGCCTGAGCTTGTGCGTGAGGTTGAGAGGTACCGACTAGATATAGTTGGGCTCACCTCGACGCACAGCATGGGCTCTGGAACCAATCTCCTTGAGAGGGGATGGACCTTATTCCACTCTGGAGATGCCCATGGTGAGAGGCGTCGAGCTGGTGTGGGTCTACTTGTAGCTCCCCAATTTGGTGCCTGTGTGTTGGAGTTTTCCCCGATGGGTGGGAGGGTGGCTTCCTTTCACCTTTGGGTGGGGGACAGGATCTGACTGTTGTTTGTGCCTATGCACTGAACTGCAGTTCAGAGTATCTGGCCTTCTTGGAATCCTTGGCAGGTGTGCTGGAAGGTGTGCCAGCTGAGGACTCCTTTATTCTGCTGGGGGGCTTCAATGACCATGTGGGTTATGACAGTGTGACCTAGAGGGTCAAGATTGGGAGGAACAGCCTCTCTGATATGAACATGAGCGGTGTTCTGTTGTTGTACTTCTGTGCTAATCATAGTTTGTCCATCATGAACACCATGTTCGAACATATCCATAAGTGCACTTGGCACCAGGTTGCCCTAGGTCGTAGATCTATGATTGACTTTATAGTCGTGTCATCTAATTTGCAGCCGTTTGTTTTGGACACTTAGGTGAAGAGTGGAGCTGAGCTGTCAACTGATCACCACTTGGTAGTGAGTTGAATCAGATGGCGGGGGAAGATGCCGGACAGACCCGGTAGACCCAGACGTGTAGTGAGGGTTTGTTGGGAATACCTGACAGAAGAACACATCAGAGAGTTTTTCAACTCACACGTCCAGGAGAGCTTTAACCACATCCCAGCTGAGGAAGGGGAACATTGAGTCCAAGTGGGCCACGTTCCAAGCCTCTATTGTTGAGGTAGCAGCCTTGAAATATGGCCACAAGGTTGCTGGTGCTTCTTGCAGTGGCCATCCACAAACTTGGTGGTGGACAACTTGGGTTTTGGAGGATGTCAAGCTGAAGAAGGAGTCCTATCAGGCCTTGTTGGCCAGTGGGACTCGGAGGTAGCTGAGGAGTACCGGAGTGTCAAGTGGTCCGCAGCCTGGGCTGTTGCTGAGGCAAAAGCTCAGATGTAGGAGGAGTTTGGTGAGACCTTGGATAGAGACTCTCGGTCAGCTCCGGGGAGATTCTGGCAAACCATCAGGCGGCTGAGGAGGGGAAAGCATCACTTTACTAACACTGTATTCAGTAAAGGTGGGCTGCTGTTGACCTCAACCATTGATGTCATCCGGAGGTGGAAGGAATACTTCTCGGACATTCTCATTCCCACCAGCACATCTTCCATGGAAGAAGCTGAGTTGGGGGACTTTGGGGTTGATACATCCATAACTGTGGCTGAGGCTGCCGAGGTAGTTTAAAAGCTCCGATGTGGAGGGCTCTGGGAGAGGATGAGATTCACCCTGATTTTCTTAAGACTCTGGATGTTGTGGGGCTGTCTTGGCTGACACGCCTTTGCAACATTGCATGAACATCAGGGGCAGTGCCACTGGATTGGCAGACAGGGTGGTGGTTCCCCTCTTCAAAAAGGGGGGCCGGAGGGTGTGTTCCAATTATAGGGGCATCACGCTCCTTAGCCTCCCTGGTAAGTTCTATTCAGGTGTACTGGAGAAGTGAGTCCAATTGTTGGTCGAACCTCAGATCCAGGAGGAAAAATGTGGGCTCTGTCTTGGACGTGGAACACTAGATCAGCTCTTTACCCTCACTAGGGTCCTCAAGGGGTCATGAGAGTTTGCTCATTCAGTCTATATGTGTTTTGTGGACTTGGAGAAGGCATTCGACTGTGTTCCTCAGGGTACACTGTGGGGTGTGCTTTGTGAGTATGGGATTGGGGGCCCATTGTTATGGGCTGCTCAGTCCCTATACAAGCAGTGCAAGAGATTGGTTCACATTGCCGGTAATAAATCAGACACCTTCAGGGTGGGAGTTGGACTCCGCCAGGACTGCCTGTTGTCACCAATTCTGTTCATAACTTTTATGGACAGAATTTCTCAGTGCAGCCAGTGGGCGGAGGGTTTCTAGTTCGGTGTCCTTGGGATTCCATTTCTGCTCTTTGCAGATGATATGGTCCTGTTGGTGTCATTGTGCCGTGATCTTCAGCTCTCATTGGAGCAGTTTATAACTGAGTGTGAAGTGGCTGGGATGAGCATCAGCACCTCCAAATCTAAGGCCATGGTCCTCAACCGGAAAAGTCTGGATTGCTCTTTTCGGATTGAGGGTGAGGTTCTGCCTCAAATGGAGGAGTTCAAGTATCCCTGGGTTTTGTTCATGAGTGAGGGAATAATGGAGCGTGAGATTGACAGATGGATTGGTGTAGCATCTGCAGTATTGTGGGCTTTGTACCGGTCCGTTGTGGTGAAGAGAGTGCTGAGCTATAAGACAAAGCTCTCTGTTTACCAGTCAGTCTACGTTCCTACCCTCACTTATAGTCATGAGCTCTGGGTAGTGACTGAAAGAATGATATTGTGGATACAGGCGGTTGAAATGAGTTTCCTCCGCAGGGTAGCTGGACTCTCCCTTAAAGATAGGGTGAGAAGTTCAGTTATCCGGGAGAGACTCAGAGTAGAACTGCTACTCCTCCACATCGAGAGGAGCTAGTTGAGGTTATTCGGGTATCTGTTAAGGATGCCCCCTGGGCACCTCCCTAGGGAGGTGCTTTGGGCATGTATGACTGGGAGGAGACCCTGGGGAAGACCTAGGACACACTGGAGAGACTATGTTTCTCGGTTGGCCTGGGAACACCTTGGAGTCCTCCCAGACGAGCTGGAAGAGGTGGCTGTGAAAAGAAATGTCTTGGCCTACCTGCTCAAGCTGCTGCCCCCACGATCCAACTTAGGAATAAGTGAAGATAATGGATGAATTAATGAAGTAAAAATAAAATGGTTTTAAGCAAAAATGTAACAAAAAAACAGCTAGGTTGTAAGGCGATGTAGAATACTAAAAACGAGAACATGTCTGTGTTGGTTTTGCCAGGAACTTAGTAGATGTTTGAAGCTACTTAGAGAGGTCAAGGCTGAGAGCTTCAGATCTGCAAGATATTCCAGGAAACAGGAGCGGAGTAAGAGAAGCCCCTTTTGCCTCGTTCAGTCCACACTGAGGGAACACTGCATGTAATAAAGTCCTGAGAGCACACGATGTAGCTGCACTCACACAGTGACATGTTAAACAAGTAAAAAATGAATTACCCTCAACTGTCTCATGTCTTCTGAGGAGGTTATTTTGCACTTAAGGCTACTTGGTCCAACCAGACTCAGGTGGAACATTGTTCTTCAATTGAACTTGTTCTGGCCTTGGTGTGATTTAGTCTGAAGTCAAGAACTATTAACCTTCTAAAAAAGTTAAATCTGGTCCTCTGGACATTCAAAAAACAAAACAAAGCAAAACAACAACAACTAAAAATGTAGAAACGTTTCGTCTTTCATCTGAAAGACTTCCTCAGTGTCAAGTTCTTCATCTTGTTTACTACTCTCTCTTAAGCCACTTCAGATTCTGCCCAAATTTGAAAAGGCTTGCTTCCTCCAAAGAGACGCTGGGACAACTCAACTAAGTGACATTTCTTTATTCATCTTTTCTTTTCCTTTTAGATGAATCTCATCAGCTTGCAAAAAGAGTAGTCAACATGAGTAGTCAACATGAGTAAACTCCATGAGTAGTCAACATGAGTAGGTTGATAACCTCCAAACAGATGAGAAAAACATTAAACATCATGACAATAAGCTCATTTTACCTTTAAATACTTAACTAATTTCTTTGGGCATACTTTGATCATTTACTTTTAGCTTAACAGTGAAATGAAACAGGTAAACTATGTTGTAAGCAGTGCATACTAATTTGTATTCAAACACATGAGAAACATTTCATCAAAAAATCAATTAACCTGTTTTAGTTTTCTGAGTGCAAACTTTGAATAATGTCCATTTCCTACCAGTGGTGTCTTTGTGGAAGCTTTCAGCTGAAGTTCTTCGTCTGAAGAGAGATCACTATCTGAGCACAGGTGAACAAGATTACCTTATAGATTTGGCTGCTGAGCTTGAACACTGAAAGGGCTGGGTGCAGTTGATTCTTTGTAAGGCTCACCCCAGTTGGGTGGAGATAGTAAAACAATCAAAAGTGTCAGATTTACTGGTTTAACTTGACACTCAGTCTGAGGTGCTGTATTCAGTTCAGTCTTATAAACAGCACCTTCTCAGAGTGGATCAACCAGTTTGCTGCTGACAACCAAAACCAGCTGCTCACATGATCAAGAAGGACCATCAGCCTAATGATGGATCATTAGTACCCTGATGGCTGTTTACTATTCACAGGGGGCTGAGTGATACTAGCAATAACAGCATTGTAAGAGGGGGACAGTTTAACACGGAGGCCTCCACCCCTGTTTAATGATGGACGATTTATTTTCACAAAGATCGCCTCCTTTAGTCCTCTCTCAAACCATCATTCCTCTCTATCCAGGATGTGAACATGTTCATCCCTGAACGAGTGACCACTGACTTGGAGATGAGTGTAGACCGCAGAGTCCTGGCTTGAAGGTGTTGCTCTTCTGTGCTGGGCCATCCTTTTGGCCAGTGGCTGTTTAGTTTCCCCGATGTAAGACTGATCACAGCCCTCCTGACACTGAACAGCATACACAATATTACTCTGTTTGTGCTGGGGGACTGGATCTTTGGGATGAACCAGTCTTTGCCGTAATGCATTTTGGGGTTTAAAACCACTGGGACGTTGTGTTTAGAAAATAAACATCTCAGTTTCTCTGATACTCCCGTAACATACGGAATGATCACTGGTCTGGGTTCCTCCTTTTCACCTGATGGCTGACTGGAGTCCTGTTTTGTTTTTTCCTCTGCTTTCAGGAAGGCTCAGTTAGGATATCCACATTGCTCTAGAGCCTGTCTTGTGTGGGATTTCTCCTTCTGCCTGGCTCCTGAGTTAGTGGCGACGCTGTCTGCTCTGTGGTACAGAGTCCTGATGACTCCTAACTTGTGCTCCAAAGGGTGATGGGACTCAAACTGTAATTATTGGTCTGTGTGGGTGGGTTTGCGATACATCTCAGTTTGCAAATGTCCTCTATTTGGTAAGCACTTTGATAACAGTTACTGTTTAAAATCTGCTATATAAATAAATGTGACTTGACTTGACTCTATCAGAGACTGAGACCCCACAGTCCAAGAAAGCCAACCTGCCATTTTTTACATCTTCACGTGTGAACTTGATGTATTTATCCACAGAGTTGATGTGGTCAGTAAAATGTTGGACTTCCTGAGTTTTAATTTTAACCCAGGTTTCGTCAACATACCTGAACCAATGACTTGGTGGTGTCCCTGAAAAGGATGTCAAGGCTCTCTTTTCTACCTCCTCCATGTACAGGTTGGCAACAATAGGAGAAACTGGAGACCCCATAGCACACCCATGTTTCTGCCTATAATATTGTTCCCCATATGTGAAGTAGGTTGACTGCAGGCACAGTTTCAAGAGTTAACACAGTTGTTCTGTGGAAAGTGTGGTCCTGCTGCTCAGAGTGGTGTTTGATTTTAATCTTAAACTGACCACCTCTACTGCATCATCAACAGGAATGCACGTAAAGAGTGATGTGACATCAAAAGAGACCACTGTTTCATCAGTCCCCATGATGACATCCCTCACCTTATCCCCTGGGTACAGTCTGTGGTACAGAATACGGTCAATAGCCTTGCCCTGCTCCAAAATTTTCAGGCAATCTATCAACTTCTTCTTTTCTGCTGTTTTAAGCAGCTAAGGTTAAAACTGTTGTTGTTTTTTGTGCCTTTCTTTGCAGCGTTAATATTGTACATGTAGTGAACTTGACCTGATGTCAAAACTAAGCCTAAGGTCAAAACCCTTGACCTTAAGAACCTAGTGGGATAGAAACTGTCATTTCATTGATTTGGATCCAGAAATACAGGTTCACCCATCCTGAGACTTTCTTTCTTGAAAATTCAAGTGAAAGAACACTCTCTTTTCTATTATCATTACATGTTTTACAAATGTTTGATAATCAAAGTGTTTTAATTCAAACATTTTAGATGTTACAGTGAACTAATCAATTTTATTAACTGTAAAACAGTAACAATGATTTTTAGTTGCTTATGCAAAGTAGAATTCATGTTAAGGCCTGTTACAGAGTAATTATGCATTTTCTGATTTCTGTCTTTGAATGAGCAAGTGTGTGTTTTCCAAGGTCAGGAGTCGAAGCAGACATGTGTTGGAACAACTGTCTTGTTTTAAATCCTCTCAGACGTAAACAGAGGAGTTGGCACCTGTTTCTCCAAACTCGCCAAAATATTTCTCTCTCTGTCTCTGAGAACATTTTAATCTGTTCCATAACAATTCTTGCTATTTTCTGACTTCTAGTAACCTCTTACGTCACAAACCACACCCCTGTCTGGTTGATATTGACCAATCAGGAACTCTCCATTATACCGGAAATAGAGCCCTTTAAATGCCGGTACTTCCTAGTTCTCTCAGTTCGGTGAAGTGGCAGTTCTGTGAAGTCGTTGTTCTGTGAGTTGCCGTTGGAGTCGGGCTGGAGAGTTTGCAGCTCCAGTCGTTTGGGAGAATAGGAGTCTAGCCATGATAAGGCTCTTCCGAGTTTGGATTATAACATCTTCCACCTCTGAGTGGAACTTCTGAAGAACCCCACTCATGTGGAGTCCACCCGGTGAGGTGAACTGTTGTTGACGAAGCCCCATCACCACTTCGGACGAGTCACAGACATCCTATGGAGACGCTGAAAGGTAGCGTTAACTGGAGCTCCTATTCTTCTGATTCATCGTCAGAGAGGTAAATGAGTCTAGTCTCCTACTGAGCGTACCGAGGAAAAGCTGGGTCGGATGGAGGGTGTCGTCCTGTCAACACTTTTCACTCATACACACCACATTCTCCCTCATCCATCTTTCACTCCCTTTAAACTTCATTTTCCATCTTTAAATTCTTCTATCAAGTAGAAATCATTCCAGATAATTTAGAAATGTCTGTGTAAAGTGCTCATCCACCGCCGTGTGGATAATTGATCATAATTGTACAGCTCGCTGATTAATTATGTTGTTATTTTCATATTTTGCCAAATTAATGTAAATGTTGATGTTAAACTTTGATTCTGTAAATAAATGGCCACATTCATTTTGACGGGTCAAAGATAAATAACGTCTCATGTTACATTTCATTAAATTCAATGCACGTTTTATTCAGTCCAGAAAAATGAAGAATCCGTTTTAATTGATGAATATATCTAAGCATCTGTTCATCTACATACATGTAAGTATGAAGCACATAGTCACACATAGGGACAGATAATAAGTGCCTTAAAATTTGTTTGCCCCTGTTTCACTAGGCCGCTTCATGCGTCGTTGTACTGTCCACGGACGGTAGGACGAGTTATGAGCTCCCACCTTTGGTGAGGAGACGAGTACATGGGTACCTTTATTAATACTTTGATTTTTGTTACATGGTTTCTGTAGCGATAAGAGGTCTCCGGATATTGTGTAAAGGTTTGATTTTTATTACATGGTTTCTGTAGAGATGAGGTCTCTCCATACTTCTGCAAACTTTGTCTGGGAGAATTATTTTCCTCGCATATAAAAGTATATAACATCAAATGAAGTGTGAAACATAACTCCCAGTGACTGCTTCAGGTTCCTTTTTGTGTGCTAACGCTAAACAGGAATAATTACATACCTAAATTATTCAATACACATAATACAGAGCCGTCTCTTTTCAATTTATAATAATCAATAAAGGCACAGGGACAGATTTTTTTATTTTTCATATATGTGTGGGTGGATTTTACAGCAATAGGTGTTTTGACAGTCCAGTGACTGACCATTGCTATTTTTCTGTCTTGGGGTGTTATTCATAGACAAGGGTTAATGTGTATTATTTTGTGGTGTTTCAGAGCAAATGAATTAAAACAGTCAGTAGATTGATTTGAATCCCAGTGGACAAGCGGATCGTGTTAGATGGTCTAGAAGCTTCTTGCCCAGATCTGCTGACTGGACGCTGTGTCATTTACGAGCTCTGAATACACCTGTATACATATCATTATGACTGAAAAATATTTGAATGATTGGTCTCACTGTAAACCAGGGTCTTTAGGCTCTGTCTTGGCTGAGGTTTGGAATAAATGGAGTAAAAAGGTTTCAGAAAAAGATATTTCTTATGAGAAATGTCGGATGGTCAGATGGGTCAAAATTATGAGAGAGAGAGGTATGTTCGGGCCTTTTCAGGATCCACCTCCTACTATTCCATGGATTAATAAATTCCTGATCCAGGCTGATAAGGCACGTTGCCTGGCTATGGAAGACAAACTTTCTGCCAACCTTCTTAACAGGAAAAAATATCGAAAGTGGCAGAAGGCAGATGAATTTAACAGGAACTGCAGATTGTTTTTTGATGAAATGACTCCCATGATTGTTGCTCTAAAAAGTGTTAAACAGATGCCTGTAGTGTGCCTCCAGTCTGATTTATTGCGTGCTGAGAAGCTTTCTAACTCTGTGCCTGGTATGACTGACATAACTCCTTCTACTACTTCTTCACAGACTTTGGAAGTGGGTGTTGGCCCCCCACCCTATGACTCAAAAAGTCCTTATGCAGCTGTTAATCAACTGCTCTCAGACATACAAAAACAATTGCCTCTTAGTGAATTGACTGTTCGTTCTATGGGGGGAGGACACATGTCTGAGGACCCAGCTCTGCCTAGCACTGGCACTGACTTACTTCTGATAACAGGGGGTGTTTTACAATCTAAATCACCACAGGATAGTGACATGTTAAGGAGTCATGTACAAAAACTAATGGGAGATTTTTCCAACCCAGGTGCGTCTGTTTTTCCTGTTGATAACCAGAGCATGGGGGAGGTTGTTTCACAGTCAACATCCTCTAATCATTCATTCAGCCAGCAGACAATGGGTCCTTCATATAATCCTGTTATTCAAGGTGCTTGTTCTTCTCAACATCCTGTTCAGACGGATCTGATTGAATTTAGACCATGTGATTCTGAACATGAACAGGTGGAGAACCAGTCTTCACATGATCATGTTGCTAGATGGCAGAGACAGAGTACAGGTCGGTTAGGTAGGAGTTCGGCAAATGTTGATTCATGTAATGATTCAGCCTCGTCTCCACATCTTATGATGCCTCTGGTTACTTCCACAACAGCAGATGGAGTCCGCAAACATACTTATACACCTTTCAGCTTACAAGACACGCAGTTGATTAAAGAGAAGTTGCCAGATATTCAGAAAGGTGGAAATGCATGGATTAAGGCCTTTTTAGAAGCCTGTGCTGGAATTGTCCCATGCCTGGGAGATTGGAGGAGGGTTTTTACAGCATGCACATCATTTGGGAGCCTCAATGAAATTGAACAGGCTGCTGATACTCGACACGATCCGGATAACAGTACATTGCAGGAGCATGTTCAGGCATTGTGGCCGGTTATCAGGGAGAAATATCCTACTTCTATGAAGTCAACAGACTTGTGCGAAATACCTCCTACAGTTACAGAGAGGGGCACTGCATATTTGTCTAGAGTGAGACTGTTGTGGGAAAACAGGACTGGCCATGATCCAACTGTTGACCCCACTACACAGTTGTTATTTAGGGGGGCTGTGGAGAGTTCTCTGTCAGATGAGGTCAAAACCTGTCTGACCTATGTTGTGGGCCTGAGTAGGATGGATTATGGCTTGTGGGCAGCTCAAGTAGTACATTTTGTGGACCAACATTTGGATAAGAAAGAGTCGGATGATAGGAAATTAAGGTCTTTAGAGACTCAACTTGCTAAGGCTCAGTTGAAGGATTTACGTGAAAAGATAAATCTCACCAAACTAAATGCTAAACAGATACCTCAACTACAGCCACCTCCAATTGTTACAGGTCCTGCTGCTTCCTTTGATTATTCGTATCAGCAGAGACCTCAGGGCCCGGTGGGGTCATGGAACAGAGGCCAGAGATCCAAACGACAGAAGCGCACAGACATGTGTTTTCTGTGTGGTGTTGTTGGACATTGGGCTAATCGGTGTCCATCTGCTAATCAGGAGTACTTGAGACAGGAAGTGACACCACTTCATTACACATATGATGTGTATCCACCACCTCAGACTGTTTCTTCTTTTACTCAGCCTGGCCCTTTACCGGGGGCACGTCATCAGGCCCCAGGTCAGTTTCCAGTTCAATAGGGGTGCCCAGGATTGGCAGTAGGTGGTGTCTTGTATCCTGAACCTTTGGTTTCAGTCACCATTAATGACTGAAATCACATGTGTATGGTTGATACAGGAGCCAGGTATTCAACAGTAAACACCCCACTCCCTCGATCTACGAATACCGTACCTGTTGTTGGATTTTCGGACAATACTGAAGAGTGGCCCCTATTCACATATGTTCCTTGTGTGTGGAATAATCTGCGGTTTGAACATTCTTTTTTGATTTCGGACTCATGTCCAGTGAACTTGCTGGGAAGGGACATCCTGTGTGATCAGAATGTGACTTTGATGATGACACCAGACAGTGTACAACTAACCTTCCCTGATGGTACGGTCCAGTGCTGTGCAACGGTGAAACGCTCACTGCATCAGATGATCCAAACCCTTGGCACTTTGGATGAGTCATGTTCAGCTGAACTTCAAGCTGAAGTTTGGTGGGGGGCTGTGCCTGATTTCCCCACTACATCCTTGTGTGACACCCTACACAGCTGGGACGCCTGGATCAACATCATAAGACTATATGACTCGCCTCCTGATAAGGCCCACTGTACGCTGAATTATGAACTGTGTGGTGACGAGGCCTATGATGAACTCTGGGCGGGTCTTCTGGAACATTGTCAAGAGACTGGCAAATACCCAGTGGTGGAGCTGATGGACATTTATGTTGGTCCTGAGGGAGTGGCAGCAGCTGTGAAATTGCCAGAACCACTGACAGAACTGTATATGCTTGGTGATGTATCAGCTCCTCATGTGTCATTGAAGGTCGCGAGTGGTGGTGAAGCAAAGAATTTGGGCCCTATGATAAGGCGCTGTCTTGCTGTCCGGGAATGGGTACCCACACAAAATACTCTGTTACATTATTCTCCAGACACTGACACTTACAGGATCACACACAGATTGTTTACATTACTGCTGCCTGCGAAACATTTTCTGCCAAGAACACATGGTAGAGAAAACACAGATCATGTTGATACGGACAAACTGTTAGCCAGTTTGCCTGGTACACTTTGGGCCAGGAACTCTACAGATGTAGGTTTGCTGAGTGTCCCACCTGTCTCAATTACTCTGAAACCAGGAACAGTTCCTATTTTCCAACATCAATATCGACTCAGAAATGAGCAGATTGTAGTTATTGAGCAAACAATTAAAGGACTGTTAGCTGCTGGGGTGTTGCTACCTACCGTTTCATGCTGGAACACACCTCTTAATCCTGTTCCTAAACCTGGTAAATGTGATTATCGTATGGTCCATGATTTGAGGCCCATTAATAAGGTTGTTGTGCCTACTAATTATGGTACTCCTAACCCATACGTTATGATGAATGCAATTCAACCGGAGCATAAGTTCTTTAGTTGTATTGACCTGGCTAACGCTTTTTTTTCTGTTGCATTGGAGGAGGGGTCGAGGGATCTGTTTGCATTTACCTATAAGGGGAAACAATATACTTATTCTCGGCTGCCACAAGGATTTGTAGACTCTCCATCCATCTTTAATCATGTTTTAAAACAGGTGCTGGCTGATTTGCCATTACCGCAGGGAGTGGTGCTTTTGCATTACGTTGATGACATTCTTTTAGCGGCTACATCCTCAGAGGATGTTATGCAGGCCTCTGAGATTGTGCTTCGACGTTTAGCTCAGTATGGGTTCAAGGTGTCGAAAGATAAATTGCAGGTAGGCCATTCTAAAGTCACATTTCTGGGTAGGGTCATTTCTTGCTCAGGCCTACAATTGACACCATCTCAGAAGAGCTCCATTTTACATCATTCTAAACCGGTTGATGTTAGAACAATGATGAAATTTTTGGGTTTGATCAATTACAGTAAGAACTTTGTCCCAGATTTTAGTCGTAAAGTTGCTCCTCTGAGAAGCCTGATTTCAGCTGTGGGATATAAAAATTATATGTCTCCGCTGGACTGGACAGAGGATGCAGACAGGGCTTTTGTGGAAATTAAACAGGCTTTGTTTGCTGCATGTTCTCTGCAGTGTCCTGATTACTCTTTGCCATTTCACTTAGATGTGGATGACAAAGACGGATTTGTGAATGCCGTCTTGTTTCAAAGGGGAGGGAGTAATTCAGAGAGACACGTCTTGATGTATTACAGTGCTAAATTAGATCAAATTGAGATCGGTCACCCTATCTGTGTACGACATGTAGCGGCTATTGGCAAAGCTATTCTGAAGACGGCTCATATTACAATGGGAAATGAAATTTTGGTTCACACAATTCATGATGTGAAGTCTTTCCTCGACTCGCAGGCTTTTACATTTTCAGCACTGAGAACAGAAAATCTTAGACGATTACTAAATAAATCAAATATACATTTTACGAGCCAGGGTGTTAACATGGCTGCACAGATTAATACAAAACAGGATCATGACTGTGTTAGTGACACCACAGAGGAAATGAGACTGCATGAAAGCCTTTTTAAAGATCCCATAATGGATCCAGATATGATATTGTTTTGTGATGGACACAGTCACCGGAATGAAACGGGAACACTAGTTACTGCTTTTGCTGTTATGGAAGGAAAAGATGGAGGTTTTGTTGAAATCAAGGCAGAAGTTATCCCACAGCCAGCTTCAGCACAGTTAGCTGAGCTAAAAGCGTTGACAGAAGCTTGTCATGTAGCAGCAGGAAAAAAGGTGAATATCTACACGGATTCTGCTTATGTTTTTCAAGCAGTATATGTAGATCTTTGCCATTGGAGGAGGAAATGATTTGTCACTTCTTCTGGAGAGCCAGTCAGACATTTTAAACAATTACTTGAATTGTATTATGCGTTGCAGGAACCCAGAGAGGTCTCAGTCATTAAATGCAAGGGACATCAAAAGATAAATAACTTAATTTATCATGGTAACAACAAGGCGGATCAGGCAGCCAAAACAGTTGCAGGTTACACTTTGAGATCACAGATGATCCAGAGACATGAGAAAAAGGATTCTGAAGAGTATTTTGATAAGGAATTCACTCTGGAAACTATTAAAGAATTACAAAATGCAGCTTCTCCGGTTGAAAAACAGGTGTGGCTAGAACGGGGAGCTCAAAAAGGTCCTGACGGAATTTGGAGAAATCATGAGGGCAGGATGGTGGCCCCAGCAGGATTGTTGAACATGTTGTGTCAAGAGGCTCACAGCAGAGGGCACTGTGCTAGCTCAAAGATGATTGACTTGATATCACAGAAATGGTGGCATCCCAAGTTGACAGATATAGCTAAATATTTTGTACAGACCTGTGAAATATGCTGTCATCATAACCCAAGGGCTGCACTTAAGACTGGACT
>NC_056516.1:0-5834 GCF_014905685.2 Nematolebias whitei | reverse complement strand
CGAGCTAACCGCACTCTTAAGGAAAAATTGGCAAAAGTCTGCGCAGAAACAAAATTAAAATGGCCTGAAGCTCTTCCCATAGTTCTGTTTAATTTAAGGTCGACCCCAAATACTACTCTGAATGTAAGCCCACATGAGATACTCACAGGAAGGAGAATGCCATGTCCTTTTACTCATACTTTGCCTTCAGAAAGTACTATGTTACAAGTACAACATCATGACATATCAGAGTACATGAAGAAGCTTAATAAAACTGTGATGAGTAACTCTCAACAGATCCAGGATATCCAGTCTCAAGAGGGAGAACCAAACTGTACCCTCGTGGAAACAGGTGACTGGATTCTACGGAAGGTGGCTCGGTTCAACTGGACAGAACCCAGGTGGCAAGCTCCCTACAAAGTAGCTGCAGTAACATCTCATTGTGTAAAAGTTTGGTTGACTGAGGATAAGCTCAGTAATTGGATTCATAAGACACACTGTGTTAAAAGTTTTGACCCTGCTCAATGCACTTTACAGCAGGTACGAGAGGACTTGGCTGAACTGAACATGGCAGCAGCAGTCCAGACTGACGTTGAACTTCCATCTCCAGCTGTGAAGCGTCAACCACCTATTCCAAGTCCACGACACAACTTGAGAACAAAATCAAAGAAGATTTAGAATAAACATTACATAAAAGGGGATATTAACTTTCACAATTACATGTTTTAGGGAATCAGATTAGGAAAATGAATTACAGAGTTGTAGATGAACATATGCTGATATATATTCATAAATTAAACGGATTCTTTCATTTTTCTGGACTGGATAATATTGTGCATTGAATTATTAAAAACGTAACGTGAGACGTTAATTTTCTTTGACCCATCAAATGAATGCGTCATTTATTTTCAGAATCAAAATTTAACATCACACATTTACATTAATTTGGCAAAATATGAAAATAACAACAGCTTATTAATCAGTTTTACAAGGAGGAAACAATACAGCGATTGTTTCCCTGCTTCACAACAGACATTTCTGAAAATATCTGGATTAATTTCTAGCAAAAAGAAGAGCTTAAAGATGGAAAATGAAGTTTATCTTGAGAGAGATGGGTGAGGGAATTTGTCTGTTTTAACCAGAACAGCACGCTCCTTTGGACCAGCTTAACCCAACGGTACACTTTGCAGCTGAAGATCGACTTTTTACCTTTCTGAAGATATGTCAGTTCAGGCGTAAAGTTCCACTTCAAGCCACTTTTCAGCGTCTCCGTAAGGATAGTAGGGAACCGTTCGGAGTCGTGAGATCATCCAGAACAGACTTCATAATTCCTCTGAACTTCTCTTGTTCAGCTTAGTCGCAGATGTCCTGAGCATTCTGCATTCCAGCCTTCTGAACTCTGCTGCCCTCTCGGAACCAACTCACAGCATTCTCTCAGCGTTCTCCTCAGCGTTCTTCCTAGAACTGCCGAGAACTTCTCAGAACTACTGAGCTCTCCAGAACTCAACTGGAGCTGGAACCTCCTGCAGAACTCCTGAACTAGGAAGTGGTGCACCTTTTAAAAAGGGTCACTTCCGGTTCATTTGAGGACTTTCTGATTGGTCGATGGACCAACAGAGGTGTGTTTTTGTGATGTAAGGTGTTATTAAAAGTCAAGGAAAAAGATTAAGATTGTTTAATCAATCAATCAACCTTTATTTATACAGGTAAATCCCATTGAGCCTCGATGACTCATTTACAAGAGAGACCTGATTAAGAACAGACAAAAGATATTATGAAGAACTCAGACTTCGTGGAGTCAATTCTCTAGTATCTTGCTGTAAAAGTTAAACATGACATTTCTTTTTCAGTAAACTTGCAGTTGACCGAAACTTGAACTTTGACCAACTTACACAACTTGCTCATTTCAAACAGACGATCAAGACATTGAATCATTACTCTGTAACATATTCCAACTTGATTTCCACTTTGAATGAGGATTAAAAATCGTTATTACTGTTTCACAGTTGATTTAAAAATGAGTAGTTCACTTCAACATTTAAGAATGGTTTGAACTAACACAATTTGATTATCAAACATTTGTAAAATAGTAATGATAATCGAAAGTAGTGTTCTTTCACTTGATTAATTCAAGAAAGAAAGTCTCAGAATGGGTCAACCTGTATTTCTGGATTCAAATCAATGAAATGACAGTTTCTGTCCCATAAGGTCCTTAAGGTCAGGATTTGACCTCAGGCCTAGTTCACTACAGAGTAATCAAGTTAAATGTGGCAACTCTTTTGGGAATTACTTTAATCACTAAAGTAAAGCTTTAGCTAAGATAGATTCTTCTGTGGTTGTTTGCAATAATGTTAACAAGTCCTGTAAGGAAAATTCTCACTCCATGTTCAGAAGAGAAACAGGTAAAACAGAGTTTGCAGATGTGTTAGATGATGTTCAGATTCAGGTAGACCCAGACAGTGAGATTAGAAGGTCAAGGAGATCTACGTCCGCTGGGTTTATACAGTTCAATTTTGCTACAGGAGTCACAGCATCAGTTAAGTTTGATCTCTGTGCTGTAGTCTATTGTGGAGCAAAACAAGAGTCATTTGCTGGGGCAGTTAAGTATATCTGTGTGACTTACAGGCATGACATGGGTTGTGGGGAATGGAATCGTGTTTTATGCAATACAGGACCTACTGATTGGGGTTATAAACCAGAGAAGGCAAGACGAGGGAAGTTTCCGTTAAAGGAGTGATTGTCGATTATACAAGATTTGACAAAGAGCACCAGATGTCTCGCAGAAAATGCTTGCAATTCTTTGATTTTGGCTTTAAGAAATCCTCAAAGGCAAGACAGTGATTATTATATTTTAGGAGTTCATGTTTCAGGTAAAGACCCACGCGGTACATTTAGGATAAATGTGGTTCAGAGGGAGGAAAGTCGTATTGAACCAGACCAAGAGGTGTCCTATTTGACAGATGTGACGTATGAGGAAAAACTAGCCCTAGAGACAGGTTTTACTCAGAGCAATTATTGAATAGAGTATGTGGAGAATGCAGCAGAACAGGTAAATTATATGGATTGTGTAGTCTGTGCCAAGGCAAGACCAGCGTTACTGCTGGTAGCATCTCCTCTCTCTAATTACACTTGTTTTCATTGCATGTTGGAACTACATATGAGGGAAAACCCCTCTGACAGTTGTAAAAATCTGGAGAAATATTTTCCCATGGCCCCTAGAGATGCAATACCACCTGTTTTTACACCTGTGAAGAATGATTACACCTGTTTGGTCAGAAAAATCCAGGGAGGTATGAATGTAGGTGAGATGGAATCAGACGTGTAAAATAAATGTAGATGTTTCAACCTGGATTAATATGACAAGATTATCTGTAGCTCGTGCAGATGTTTACTGGTTTTGTGGTGGAAGACTTTTGAGAAATACGATGCCACCGAGATGGTCTGGAAGATGTACAGTCATTTCTCTAATTTCTCCAGTTAGAATGGTAAATCTGACTGTTCAGGATTTGGAAACTTTTAGGAGCAGTACATATTTGGTTGGTGAACTAGGGAGAAGGAGGAAGCGTGAATTTGATATTTATGCTGATTCACCTGCTTATATAGATTCAATAGATGTCCCCAGAGGTGTCCCAGATGAATACAAATTAGTGGATCCAGTTGCTGCTGGCTTTGAATCTCTGATTCCTTATGTTACAATGAATAAGAATGTGGCAAGAATTAATTTCATTCATTTCAATATTCAGAGGTTGAACAATTTGACAAGAGACACACTAGAGGGCGCTCATCAACAACTTGCAGCTACATCTTTAATGGCATATCAAACTAGATTGGCTGTTGATTTCCTCTTGGCGAAGAGAGGAGGGGTTTGTTCTATGTTTGGACAAGAATGTTGTACATTCATTCCTAATAACACGAGTCCAGATGGTTCATTTACAAGAGCTCTAAATGGCTTGAGATCATTATCTGAGGAGTTGGCTGAAAGTTCTGGAGTTGAGAATCCCTTTAGTGACTGGTTCATATCACCTTTTGGAAGATGGAGGGCTGTCATAATTACAGCTATGATTACAATACTTGCAGTTGTAGTTATGTTGATTTTTTTGTGGATGTTGTTGTGTTCCTTGCATGAGACATTTGTGTTTGAGATGCATAAGTAGGGCAGTTGATGATAGATTCCCTCAGCCACCATCTTATCAGATGAGCATACAGGTAGCGGAAGTTTTACCCCTTACAGGTGTAATGAACATATACCTGTCAGATATTATTCATAATTTAAATGGATTCTTTCATTTTTCTGGACTGAGTACTATCGTGCATTGAATGATTAAATGTGGACGGAAACGTGTTTAAATTTCTGACTCACCAACAACAGTGAGCCGTTTAATTAAAAACGATTTAAAACACATCACACATTTACAATAATTGGCAGATTGATTACAATAACAGCTTAATTACTGAGCTTTACAATGAGAAACCATACGGCCATGGTATCACTTGCAGCTTTACAACAGACATTTCTGAAAATATCTGGATGATTTACTGGCAAGATAGAAGAGTTTTAAAGATGGGAAATGAGGGAGTTTAAATGGAGAGAAAAGATGTGTGAGGGAAAATGTGTCGACGAAGAACGTCACCCGCCATTCGAACCCAGCTCTACCTCGGTACACTTCCGTAGTAGAAATTGACTCTTTACCTGTAGAAGATGTCTCCACTGGTACGGAGTTCCATTTAACGCTACCTTTCCAGCGTCTCCGTAGGAACAGCTGCGAATCGTCCGAAATAGTGACGGTACTTCGTTCAACACCAGCTCCCCTCACGGGTGGACTCACATGAGCTGTGAGTCCGTCAGAGGTTCCACTCAGATATGGAAGATTCCATAATCCCCACGAGACTCGGAACTTTGTTCTTCCTTCTAGAACTTTGTTCTGCGTAGTTCCCGTTGTTCTGCGTTCTGCTTAGAACTAGGAAGTGTTGACCCTTTTAAAGAGGTCACTTCCCGTTCCTCTGAGAACTTCCTGATTGGCTGATAGAACCAACAGGGGTGTGGTCTTAGTGACGTAAGAGGGTCATTAAAAGTCAAGGAGACAGAGTAGATTGTTTTAAGAACAGACAGAAAGATGTTTTGAAGAACAGAGACATTTTGGTGCCAGTCCTCTTCTATCTATCTGAAAAAGTTAAACATGACATTTCGTTCCAATTGTAGTGAACTAGGCCTGATGTTTAATGTTTATGTTTCTTTGAAGCCTAATCGCTGAAACTTTGCCACGTTTCAGTTTGAAATCCGTCATTAAATGGTGTTTTTGGACCACGCTAGCCGATGCTAATTTTAAGCTAACAGCTAACGACCGGATGAGTGACGTGTCACGTCACTTCCTCCATGTCAGATTGTAAAGCTCGGTTGCACCGAAGCTTTTTCTGTGCTTAAAATCACTAAATGAAGCTGCCACAAGTCCCCAAAAACTCATGTTCATGCAAAAAAGTCGTGCTTGTTGAAACAACGCCACGTTTTAGCTTGAAATACGTTCAGAAATGTTGATTTAACCGAGTTTAGCCGAAGCTAACTTTAAGCTAAGCGGCTAACGACAGGATGTCAACAGAACGTTCACAGGAAGTCGTCATAGGCTCCTGCTGGTAGAAAGCTAAACACTGCCCCCTTTTTTGTTGTTATATACCTGGATGACTGAGAAAACAAACTTTGTGTTTTTGAAACCATTAGTGAAAAGGCCAGACTTCAGGGGTATCTGAGACAGGCTTGAAACACAAGAGTCAGGGTGGCTTCTGGGTAATACCAGATGGCTAGGCCTCAGACTGACGAAGCCTCTTGGATGAGGGGCGAAACGTTTCTTTTTAACAAAAAA